>NC_054747.1:19602107-19915232 GCF_018143015.1 Lytechinus variegatus | reverse complement strand
TAGTTTTAGTAGTAGTAGCAGTAGGAGTAGTAGTAGTAGTAGTAGTAGTAGGAGTAGTAGTAGGAGTAGCAGTAGGAGTAGGAGTAGTAGTAGTAGTAGTAGTAGTATTAGTAGTAGTAGTAGTAGTAGTAGCAGTAAGAGTAGTAGTAGTAGTAGTTTTAGTAGTAGTAGTAGTAGTAGTAGTAGTAGTAGTAGTAGTAGGAGTAGTAGTAGGAGTAGGAGTAGTAGTAGTAGTAGTAGTAGCAGTAGTAGAAGTAGTAGTAGCAGTAAGAGTAGTAGTAGTTTTAGTAGTAGTAGCAGTAAGAGTAGTAGTAGTAGCAGTAAGAGTAGTAGTAGTAGTAGTTTTAGTAGTAGTAGTAGTAGTAGTAGTAGTAGTAGTAGTAGTAGGAGTAGGAGTAGTAGTAGTAGTAGTAGTAGTAGTAGTAGTAGTAGTAGTAGAAGTAGTAGTAGCAGTAAGAGTAGTAGTAGTTTTAGTAGTAGTAGTAGTAGTAGGAGTAGTAGTAGTAGTAGTAGTGGGAGTAGCAGTAGTAGAAGTAGTAGTAGCAGTAAGAGTAGTAGTAGTAGTAGCAGTAAGAGTAGTAGTAGTAGTAGTTTCAGTAGTAGTAGTAGTAGGAGTAGGAGTAGTAGTAGTAGTAGTAGTAGTATAGGAGTAGTAGTAGTAGTAGTGGTAGTAGTAGTAGTAATAGTAGCTTATTTTCAAAAATTTTCAAACTTTAATACTAAATGTTACCAGGGGAGTGAAACCACTCATCCAAGGTCCTTCGTTTCAAAAATACTTTTTTTCTACAAGCTTAGGCGGCGATTTGCGGTTTAGGGCCTTAACAGTCGCCCGTATGTCGATAGCACCTGTGTATTAGCTGGAATTTCCCTTGCAGGTGCGTGAGCCGGCGAATCATGATATTGCCGGTGACTCTCCGAGGTGTGAGATGGCGACTGTCTGCTTGACCTGCCCGGTGCTGGACACGGCGGTTTTAGCTGACAGGGAGTATGAGGATAAGATCCGTGTTACTCGAGGGCGTTTAATTGTAACAGGAGGTTACGACGCCTGGCCATTTATTTGAGGGCCGGCGGTTCGTGAGAATCGCTAGGGGCACCTCGGTGTGTTGGATGGCCGGTGTCTGCTTGATCCGCTCGGTTGGTAGTACCGTCGGCTGAAGCAGGCAAGCCTGGGGGTAAAAACCCGCAGTGCTGGAGGGCACTCTAGATTAGCTTGAGGAGCTGAGAGGCCTGGCCATCAAAAGAATCAGAGGACAGATCGCCCGACGGAGCGGGGCTTACGTCTGTGGTTCTCCTCTTCTTCTTTTCTTCTTCTTCGGTTGCTCCGGCGCCGGAGCGGAAGAAGGGACAAGAGGCTGGGCTGCGCCTGTCTTCCTCTCCTTAGCTCTCCCACGGGGAGAGCTAACCGAGGACCAGACGCTGGACCAGAGACTGGACCGCGCCTGTCTTCCTCTCCTTAGCTCTCCCACGGGGAGAGCTAACCGAGGACCAGACGCTGGACCAGAGACTGGACCGAGCCTGTCTTCCTCTCCTTAGCTCTCCCACGGGGAGAGCTAGCCGAGCGAGAGGAGGCGTCGGCCGAATCTGACGGCGTCAGATTGAATTGAGAGTCCGACACGGTCGGACTCAGGTGCCTCTTCCGACTAGGGGCTGGTAGCCCTTTGCCGACGCTCCCTAGAGGGGTCTTACACGGCATCGAGCCTAGTCTTTGCCGGGTGGAGAGACCCGTGCTCTCCCCCCGGACTTTAGGTGACCCGATGGCCGGTGGGTCTGACAGCCCTAGAGGAGTCGCCGTTTTCTGTACTAGTGCGACGCTCCCCGATAAGGTTCAGGTTCCGGGACGGAAGCCTTGGCCATCACCATGCGGGCACGTGGTCGCAAATCCACGGTTCCACCCTTATTAAGCGGGGCACGTGAACGCGCGTCCACGGTTCCACCCCTTTGAGAGCCCACGGGGCTCTGACTCTGTTCTCGCTATCTATACTACCTGTGGTGGGGGATAAGACCCCGGTGTCGGGCCCCGAAACAGCAGTCGCCTGAGGCTCTTCAGGAAGAGAGTCCGAAAGGCTCATTATTGCCGTAGGGTGATCTAGCAGTAAGATAAAAAAAGAGAAGCAAAGGGGGTGGGGGGGGGGTAACGAATCCTAACCCAGAAGACAAGGACCTCAAAAAGCGGACTTTTGAGAATCAAAAACGGATCTCACAAGGATGATACAAGGTAAAATCCCAGAACAAAGGAAACAGTAATAATTAAAGAATTATTATGAGACACTGTCCCCGAAGACCGTTAGAAAAATTAATTAATTAATTAATTAATTATTTGATTATCACAACAAGAATCTGCTTCCGCCAAATTTCTGAAAAGAAGGAAGGGGGAAGCATCTAAAAAGAAGAAAACACTAGTTTTTTTTTTGTTGTTGTTGTGTCCACCTGTTCAAAAGAAAAAATAATTTTTCTTGAGGTGAGGATCAGCTAAGGAAAAAAGGGGAACAAGATTCCCTTTCTTTTTTTTTTTTTTTTATAAACAAGAAGTTTAAGAAAAAAAAAATTATAAGTCCAGAGACCGGTAGCTGACCTGAAAAGGAAGGGGGGAAAAACAAAGATAGCTTTCCCGAGAAGGAAGGCCGAGTCAAAGGCGACGAACGCTGACAGGAGACGGCTTCCTAAAAAAAAATTCTAAGTATTCTTGTGAAGGAAAGAAAAGATTTTTTTTTTAATTAATTGAATAATTAATCAATTAATAAACACAAGAACAGAGGATTGATTGAAACAAAAGAACAATCAACTAACTCGAAACAAGAAACAAAGAACTTGAATCGAGGCAAAGGAGCAAGTCAAGAATTAAAAGAATCAATCAATTAATTAATTAATCAATTAACCAATTAATTCAATTAATAAGTACAAGAACAAAGGATTGATTGAAACAAAAGAACAATCAACTAACTCGAAACAAAGCGAGACTGGAATACGACGCTCCTGACGTCCTACAGAACCTATCTGTGGAGAAATAAATCAATTAAATTCACGACGAGTCGTATAAACGAAGAAGTCAGTGAATAAAAAGAATTAAAAAGGAGCGAAGACAACGCCCGAGCAGGAAGGTGCGGAGCTATGGGGCGGAGAGGTGAAGACAACCCGCCTGTGAGAAACGTATCTTAAAAAAACAAACTCACGAAGAGGGACAAGAAACGTTAAAATAATATCACGGAAGCTCCGCGCGACGTGATAATCCTATAACAATCTTAGATGAGAGAAAATAAGATTGAAATAAGGGAAGAATTGCACAATAAAGTATCCAAACGGAAAACAGAAATGCAATTTTGAGAGTGTACTTAGCTTGCGACTGCACTCGACCGCAGGCGAAAGTAAAAGAGGAAATGGACGCCAAATTGCGCGACGATCTTGGGATAGTGCGTTGGTAGGGAGATGCAGCGCGCGCGCAGGAAAAGTTGTGTACTCTATATTCGGCACGCAGGTTCATCGTAATGAACTAGCAAATCAAATGGGTATATCCCAGTTATTGATGTAAATTGCAGAATGATCTGAACTCATACCGGTTATAATATCAGTTTTTTGTATGAATCTTATATTATCAGAAATAAACCAAAAATGAAGTGTTACGATACTGCAACAAATAACAAGCAATATTTAATTTAAATTTCCCTTTTTTTATTATAGGAAATAAATCATGTACTTAAACAAAATAAAACCAAATAATCTTACATTAATCTCTTGAAGTGTCTGATGTACAATCCAGGGTTATAGTTCACTGTTATAGTCCAATATATATTCCAGGTAGGCTGGGAAGATTCCTTATTGATGATGGCGATGATGAAACTGATGTTGAAGTACGATCAATAATAAGAGTCACTGTAACGAGTTGAAGTGTCCGTGAAGACGATGTTGATGATGATTAACAGTCAAATTCAGCAATACATGGGTTGAAGAGTGTTCATTGAACAGGTTGATGATGTTGATGATCTCGATGAGAACTGATAATTTCTCTCTCAAAATAACTGCAAACAGTTCATTGATGGTGGGCAAATAATTCCACACAATATAGATATTCCAGGTGGAAATAAACTGATATGATCTGGTGAAGTGATCTCCTGCTCTCATATGATGTGATGATATCCTTAAAGAAACTGCAGCTTTATATACCCATTACAGCTATCCTTCTAGAATTCACTATAATGGAAAGTTCTAGCATTGCCTTCCAAAAGAATATTCTTCCTCTTTCAGGAGCCTTCTTCATTTCTAAAACATTCTTGAATGACCTCATTGAAATCAACAGTGTCAATAACATAGCTAAGCCTATTGTTCATTTCCACTACCAATACAATTCTATTGTTTGGCTTTTCCCTATTCAACAATAAAACTCCTTGGCCTTTAAATAGGCAAGGCGAAGACATTCTAGAATGTTCTTTACAATTCTTGGCTATCCTTAAAGGGAAATAACTAATAGATGAATGTAATTACTTTTAAAATTCTTTTACAATTATTCTTATATATAACACAAGTCTACTTTGTATTAACGGATGGCATTGCCGCAAAGTGTATCTAATTTCAATTTCAATTTCAATTTATTTCACTTCCATCAAACAAAAACAAATTGTATACCATATATATAAAAAATAAGTATTTGTATCCATTGCAAAGAAACAAAAATAATAATACATATGTTGTGAAAAAAAAACTTACACGATTTGGGCAACACATTGGAGGTTTTAAATAAGTATACTATTTTTCAATAGAAATTAAATTAAGATGGAAATGGAGGGACCCACTAAAAAGCAATGCTTGTACAATGTGGGCCCCTCAAAAATAGATAACAAAACCATTAACAGAGTACAAATACAGACATATGTAATCAAATGAGAAAAAAAAATGAGAGAGAAATACTCACAAAATATAAAATACGAAGATATCAAAAAATATAGTTTGTATAGGACAAAACAAACCGTCCTAAAATAAATCCAAAAATATATCCACCCTTCCCACCCCCCCCCCCCCCAAAAAAAAAGAGAAAGGGGAGAATGCCCTGAGAAGATGGATGGGTGCTGCTAAACGTAGGTAGAACACATGCCATCGTGGACT
The DNA here is from genome assembly GCF_018143015.1 of Lytechinus variegatus. Classification (NCBI taxonomy): domain Eukaryota; kingdom Metazoa; phylum Echinodermata; class Echinoidea; order Temnopleuroida; family Toxopneustidae; genus Lytechinus; species Lytechinus variegatus. The sequence continues at coordinate 19,910,138 of NC_054747.1, read as the reverse complement.
CAAGCAAACTGGATTCAATGTGTATAAAAGGAGAAAAAAATATATAAAATGACCTGGAAAGAATAAAATGCGCGAAAAATGTGATTGATGCCGTAAATAAATAAGCGGTAGGAAGGCGGATAAGCGGACAGGAAAGAGAAAAAAGATGAGAGGATAGACACAAATAATATATGAGGTTAAAAACCGAGCACAATTGGGAAGGACTTGTGTCAGATTTTTTTTTTCAATAAAAAAAAGGGATGATTTATGTTTTAATTATAGTCTTTATAGTGAAAATGATGACTAACCTCTTGACAGAGATGATGAATAAGATTTAATTTGAGGATACATTATAAGATTTTAATAGAGATAATTTGAATTTAGTCTTAAAAGAGTTCAAAGATTTTGCAGTTCTTATATCATTATGAAGTGAGTTCCATAACTTCGGTCCCTCATATATAAATGTGTTCTGAGCCAGCAAAGTTCTTAGAAGTGGTAAATGGAATTCACCCAATCGCCTTGTTGGATAGTTATGAATGGATTGATTTTTTGGAAACATTGAATGAAATACATTTGGGAGGTTGTTATTGTTATAATTGTACATAATTTGTCTAAGAGTGTTTGATGTGTGTTGCCCCACGCTAAAATTCCATAATTTAAATACGGTAATATAAGGGATGAATATAATGTAAGCAGGGACGATAATGGTAAACAAAATTTAAGCTTGTTAATTATACCAATGTTGCGTGAAATAGTTTTACATATGTTATCTATGTGGAATTTCCATGAGAGCTTATTATCGACTGTTATTCCAAGAAACTTAATATGGGATACTTTTTCCAAGGGAGTTCCATCCAAAATAATATCAACAGGAAGTGTATTAATAGAGTTGCTAAACAACATATATTTTGTTTTTTGTAAGTTTATTGACAATTTATTTGCTCTTATCCATTGGGTGACTTTTTTAGTTCAGAGTTGATTGTATTAGCAAGGTGAAGAGGATTTTTATGTGAAAAAAAATAAGTTAGAGTCGTCCGCAAAGAGAATGAAAGAAAGAACATCTGATGATCTACAAAAATCATTAATATAAACTATAAACAAAATCGGGCCTAAAAGACTACCCTGGGGAACTCCACAATTATTTTTTTTCATTTGAGAATTGCATCCGTTTAAAAAGACATATTGCTTCCTATTCAAGAGGTAGCTCCTGAACCACTCCAAGGCCTTCCCACGCACTCCATAATGATGTAATTTGTTTAGTAAAATATCGTGATTAATGGTGTCGAAGGCCTTGGAGAAGTCCAGGAACAAACCAATTAAATGAGAAGATTTATCGATTGAATGTGCCGCTTTTTCAATGAAACTCAATAATGCATGTGTAGTGCTATGCTTTTCCCTAAATCCAAATTGGGAATTTGAAAGTATATTATTTGATTTGAGAAAATTAATAGTTCTTTTATAAATAATCTTTTCTAGTATTTTCGACAATGTAGATAACAAAGAAATTGGGCGGTAATTATTAACATCTAATTTGTCACCCTTTTTAAACAAAGGAATGACTTTTGCTATTTTCATGCTCTCGGGAACAATGCCGTTAAGAAGTGACAGATTGAATATATGAGTTAGGGGATCCGCAATTGACGATATTACCCCCTTAAGAAGAAAATTATTGATGTCATCATGTCCTGTACTTTTTTTAGAACTGAAATCAGAAACAATATTAATTATCTCCTGATTATAAGTTGGAGCGAGAAACATTGAACTAGAATTTGGTGGGCCTAAAAATTCAGAAAAGTGTTTTGCTGCGGGAGGAATATTACTTGCAAGATTTTCCCCAATTGAAGAAAAGTGATTATTCAGGATATTACAAATTTGGCGAGAATCTTCAAAAATGACATCGCCAGATCTAATTTTTGTAATATTGGATTTATTATTTGATATATTCATTGCTTGTTTTAAAATTTTCCATGTATTTTGCATATCACGCTTGTAAAGTTGTAACTGATTAGTAAAATATCTTTTCTTTTCTAAACGTATAATCTTTGTCAGTGTATTTTTATAACAAGTATATTTAAGTTTGGATTGCTCAGACCGTTTCATTTTGTATTTATAATATAAGTTATTTTTCTATTTATCGAACGCAAGAGCGATTTAGAAATCCATGGAAGCTTCGGTGATTTTTTGTAGTTAGATGGCTTATCTCTAAGTTTCGGAATATAAGTGTCAAAGTGTAGATTAAAAATATTCATAAAATTTTCAAAGGACAAGTTAACGTCATTAATATCAAAAACACAAGACCAATCAGCATCGTCAAAACTAGCACCCAGACGAGCTATATTTTCGTGTGTTATTCTTCGTTTTAGTGGACGGCTATTGTTATTGAATCTGTCTTTTAAAGAGAAATTAGTCGAAACAGGGAAGTGATCTGTGATATCAGAGAGTAATATGAAGGAATCGGGTGGGGGAAGAACATTACAGAAAATATTATCAATAAGAGAAGCGGATTCATTGACTATGCGTGTTGGTTTAGATATTAAAGGTAAGTAAGAAGCGGATAGAAATATTTCCAAAAAATCTTGTGTAACATTATTTTGTTTTAATAAATCAATATTAAAATCGCCCATTATAAAGCAATTTTTACTATCAAAAATTGGATTTTTAACCAAGTCAGAGAGATGATCTAGAAATGATTTGATGTTCGAACTCGGAGGCCTGTATATAACACCTATGATAATGTTTTTGCTGTTGGGGATAGTAATTTCAATAAAAAGAGATTCAATTGTATCAGTCATGCTGTTAAGCTCGTCTCGAACTACATAATCATATGATTGTGAAACAGATCATATCCATCGAGAGCTAATGGAAGGCTTGTATCATGAGAAAGCCATGTTTCGGTTAAACCTACTACTGAGAATGTTTGCATGGTGGGATTATTTAAAAGTAACCGTAATTCATCAAAGTGTTTGTTAATGCTCCTAATATTAAGGTGTATAAGAGAAAAAGATGAGTTATCATAATCCTTAACAACATTATTAAATTGGTTATGGGTGATGTATTCAGAATATGGACTTTGAAATTGGTTATCAGTGTCAAAATCATAATTCAACTCTTGTGACGAAGAATTAAATTTGTCTGTAACATGGTTTTCAAAGGAAGTAATATGAGGACTTATGTCTGATTCACTTTCTACTAAGGATGGCCTAAACAAGTCAAGAAAGTCATCATCGTTAACTGAATTGAATGGTGTATCTACCGAATTTGCCATATTAAAGAAAAATCAGAAAACACATTTTTTTTAGTTGACATTAGAATGTCTATAACAGGAAGAGTGAAATCTGAAATACAAGTCCCGGTCAGGAACAGATATACAATAGTCACGTGCATGAATGAGAAGAGGTACTGAAGCAGAAACGAAAAGAAAGGGAACTTACAACATACAAAGCACGATACAGAAAGGCGGTTCAGGGAACCTTTGAGCATGATGAGAGAAGTGGCAAAGGAAGTCCGCTTATTGTGTATTGAAGGGTGAACAAGCCGCAGTTTTGAGCATGTGTATTGTCCGTTGCTTGAGCCCACGAAGGCACCTGTAGAGGGCAGTAGAGAGCAAAATAATGGTAAATGAAAATGACGTATCATGTAAGGGAGGTTCTCCTCAATAACGGATTCCTTAATCTGCAAATATCAACTAAATCAAAATTATTCTGTATCCCATTAATAGTATTACTGATATCATTATGGAGGTGAGGATTTCCACCCATTCTATCCAAATCTACATCCAACATGGTATTAAAATCTCCCCGAATCAGAACCGGAATAGTTTTTATGTCGTTTATTGATAGCAAATTATCATTTATTTGCTTGAAAAATTGTTTTTGATCTGTGTGTTTATCTGCCGTAGGTGCATATGTGTTCAATAAAATATATTCATTATCATCTATATTAACCTGTAAAAGGATAAACCTTCCTTCACTCGAAATTTGTTTGTATAATATTTTATAGTTCAGGTCATATTTAAAAAGTATAGTTACTCCACAACTATGACGAGACCCGTGGGAAAATACAATGTCCCCTTTCCATTGAGACCACCAAAGAATTAGTTATATCATCAGAGCTATATGTCTCCTGCAGGAATATCACATCTGCATTAATATCTTCCAGCCAATGAAAAAACTTTATTCCTTTTAAAATTTGATCTAATGCCTCTTACATTTGATCTGATGCCTCGTACATTTAGGGTAAAGTGCTATTACATTTGTGGGCGATTATTACAATTGTTGGTGTACAGTTCCCCCCTACCATTTTGGAAAGGGGAACATGATATCAAATGTCCACCCTACTATTTGTGGTCTTTTATTATGGTCTTTTGTGGTCTTTTATTGTGGAAAAAATACATAATTCAAAATCGAAATTATACACATGTATCCTCAAATTTTTAGATATATATCAACAGATAGCTTTTGTTAAGAACTTGGATAGGACAAGATACGGCATACCGGCCCTACTTTTCTCGAACTCGCATCTAGCCCTATATGCCAGCCATAAGCGTGATGGCATCGATGGCCATGACATAACTAATAAAAATGACGAAAACAGAAAATCGCCTCTGGATAATTATAGGTAATTATAGTGCATACTGTGGATGGTAAACGAGAATGTTCCATACCCCGTAAAAACATACTTTTGTTAAACCAATTCATTTTCCCTTTATTCCAAATTTACTTGGAATAAAAGAATATTTTCATTGTTCGCGTACTCAGTAAAAAGATTAATTTTCATGAGTTATGATTAATTCTTCGCAGTGTGTTTAAACGATCCTCCAAAATTTGTTTTAAATACTCTATTAACGAGAATTTTTTAAATTCCATTTTTACACAAAAGTCCTGCCAAAGGTAGATCAAGGGGAAGAAGCGGCGGCCCGCCCCCTATTGGCGGCGCAAAATAGAAAGGTGAGGAAAAAATAAGAAGAAAAGACGAGGAAGAGAATTAAATGATAAAAGGGAAATAACTTGAAAAAAGTGCTTATTTTTTCACTTTTTAAATCGAAATATATAAAATGAAATCATTTATTTAGGAAGATATCCATCTTTTTCATAATTTGTAGGTTAAAAAAAATTGGCTCGCGCTATGCGCTCGCATTGCTTACAGAGATAAACTGCTTGTTCTTTATTTCAAAAGTGCTTAAAAGCTCCAGTTTTCAGACCTGAATACATAAAAAAAATCTTTTCGCGCTTCGCGCTCGCATCAGTAATATGGTTGAGTCAGATACTATCCTGTTTATTAATATAAGATGAAAAGAAGATGACTTTTGGGGTCGGAAAATAAAAAAAAAAATCAGGATAAGCTTCGCGCTCACATTAATTAAAATCACTTTGTGCCCGCATTAATTGTTTAGATTCCTGTCCTGTTCATAATTTTTTAAGTAATAAGAATGTCTAGTTTTTAGGTTAGAATATCAAAAACTTTCACCTCTTGCATCGCGCTCGCATTAATTATATACATATTCCTATCCTATTCATATTTTTTTTAAGTACTAAGAATGTTTAGCATTAAGGTTGAAAAATAAAAAGACCTTCAGGTCGCGCTAGCATTATTTTATTAGATTCCTATCCTGTTCATGATTTTTATAAAAATGTTAAGAATGTCAAGCTTTTAGGTTGGAAAATTAAAAAATTTCGGCTAGCGCTTTGCGCCCGCTTTAATTGTTTAGATTCCTATCCTGTTCATATTTTTTCTAAGGTGCTAAGAATGTCCAGTTTTTAGGTTGGAAAATAAACGACTTTCAGCTCGTGCTTCACGCTCGCAATAATTGTTTAGATTCACATCCTGTTCATAATATTTTTGAAGTGCTATAAATGTCCAGTATTTAGGTTGGAAATCAAAAAAATTTCAGCTCGCGCTTGCATTTGTTATTTAGTTAAATTCCTATCCTGTTCATGATTTGAAAAAGTGTAAAGAATGTCCATTTTTTAGGTTGGAAAATCAAAAATTTTCAGCCCGCGCTCGCATCTATTATTTAGTTGAATCCTATTCTGTTATTTTGAAAAAGTGTTACGAATGTCCCGTTTTATAGGTAATTCCTATCCTGTTCATGATTTGCATAAGTGTTACGAATGTCTAGTTTTTTGCTTGAAAATAAAAAACTTTCAGCTCGCGCTTGGCGCTCGCATAAATGGTTTAGGTAGGTTCGAATCAAGTTCATGATCACAAAAAATGGTTCAGAATGTTTGATTTCCAGGTCACAATTTATGAAATATCAACATATTTGGGCTCGCGCTTCGCGCTTGCATTATCTATTGAGGCCTTTCATCTTTAGAAAGGAACAAGTATATATACATGTATATATATGCACATGTATATATATGTGTGTGTGTGTTAGTAATTCTGTAGAACATGAAAACGGAAAGTTCAATTGTGTCCCCCCTACCTTCAAGGAGAGATTTCCGCCCATGTCTCTCACCATGCTCAATGTATGTTATTTTACACACGCACCGGCATAAACACGGTACACCCCACACACGCACATACACATTTCATAATAAAGTCATTATACATTTGATGCATGCACATGAGTTCATTAGGCGATCTATCCTCACGCGAGTTGAGGCACTGCTCAATCCATTGCACGAAGTCGTTAGCCTGAGTACAATGGTGTGAACACAGCCTCAACGAGAGTGGATAGGTCGCATAATGGACGAATGAAGACATGCATTATTTGGTTTATACAATGTATTTTCTAGATTTTTAGAGAAGGGAAAGAAGCAGATGGAATTAAAACATATTTTGCGTTTGTCTGACAATTCGTTTTCTCTGAAAATATTATTTCCCTGGTATATAAAGCAGTTAATTGTTTTTGTTATGTGACGCACTTTGATTAGTGAATCTGAGTGCGCACAGTCAGCCTTGTTGATTTGCTTAATTCGATGCGAGCAAACACACACATATACTCAATGAACGTTTACACACATTATTCATGTTATTAGTTACCGTGATTACAATAATATTGATTGGCTTTTGGTTCAGAACCAAAAGCCGATGCATAATCGGCTTTTGGTTTATCTTGCACTGCGTTTACAGCTGTTACAGCTCGCGGTACACGTACGTGCACGAGCCATAGACCCAACGTCAGCTTAAAGGGCGACGCCATATTGCCAGATTCTGGCCAAATTTGGCGCGCGCCCTCACCCGGCTAACGTTGAGCGCCATTCATCTATACACTAATTCCTCTTGATTACCATTGATAAAAACCTCGTTCAAATCTTTTCCGGAATTCTTATGAATAAGCGATTGATGTTTTTCCGTTAATCAAATATCCGTTATTACACCCATATTTTTGTGATATTTATGACATTTTTATTTTAATCACAATTTCAGTCCAAACGCGGGTCAGTTTTTGAGAACCCACGTTGTTTGTGCATGCCCACGTATGGCCTTACGCTCTCTCTTAGGTGATCCCTCCACTGTTCTGGAGATTCTAAGATTCAAATAGAACAATTCCCAGTCAGGTAAATCACAGGTTCAGCAACAGGTTGGAACGGTAGCCATGCATTTTATGTAGAAAAAAGAGAGATTTAAGGAGCAGACAGTTATTGACTTCGGATGGGAGACCAGGTTGATGGGTTAATAATGTAGCAGAGGTGAATTGGTGTGGGTCATCAGCAGTATACACGTCTAGATAAAGTGGGAAGTCAGTGAGACACTCCTTTACTCTGAGTATGAAGTCTTGGCGGAGGTGGTCAAGAGCGGAGCAAGATCCAACAAAATGTTCAACTGTCTCATCATATGAGTCGCAAAGGGGGCAGGTACGAGTGGAGGACTTTCCCAATGTGTGGAGGCGACAGTGAGTGAGATATGTGGATGAGAGTAGCTGGGCTCTCACAATGAGTGCGAAACGGATTACAGGAGAATGTGAGGACTTCGGATAAAGGAGATTAACTGAGGGTGGTATGTGATCAATCCAGAACTTGAGAGTTGACTTCACACGGATGCCCTGGGCAACGAGATCATTGACGGCAGTGTAGATCTTGTACTTAATCAATTTCTTAAAGGTGGAGTAAGGAAGTGGTTTCAAGATAGTACTGTGAAGATCAGGGAGGTCATACTTTCTCAACGTATCCTGGATGACTTGGATAGTTGGAGTCCATGCTCCGAGAGCTGCCAGAAATGTCCGGTATTCGAAGCGGTTGTGGTCCAGATTGGAGAGTTGGCCGAAAAGGAGCAATCTATCGAGATCTATCTGGATGGAGAGAGGCAAGAGGTTGGTGAGAAGATATACAATCTCGTCCGCCGCTGTTATTGGGACACCAAGAACCCTCTTAAATAGATGCAATTGGGCTTTGTCGAGTTTCTGTAGCATGGATTTAGTGAGTTTAATAATAGGAGCGCCATGCAACATCCTAGGAATACAGAAAGTTCGCCAAAGGTGTGCAATCAGCAAGGGGGAGAGACCGCCAGTATATGCACCAGAGCCAGACAGGGAATAGAATGCACGAAGGCCAGTTCCGATGATGCCGTCAGTAGGATCAGACCGAGAACCGGATTTTGAAATTCCAAGGTGAGGATGACTGGTTTTTGCATCAACAATACTTCCGTTGACTGTCCAGGAAGGTTTTGTGGGATGCTTAGCATTGTTGAAGACAATCACTGCACTTTTGGAAGGATTGATTTTGTAATGCCAGAACTCCGCATAGCTGAATGTGGCATCAAGCATCAGCTGAAGCTCATCTGGGGAGTTGGCTATCAGTGCGACATCATCAGCAAGAACAACAACGCCAGAGAACCGGCCGTCTATTGAGCTGCCGAGGTTCTTGTCTCGCAGCTCCTTGATCAGTCCATCAACAAACGCTGTGTAGAGTAGGGGAGACAGAACCCCCCCTTGACGTACGCCTTGGGTGATGGGGATTGGGTTACTGGCTGCACCCTTCCAGAAGACCTTGCTTTCAATCCCATGGTACATAGATTCCAACATGTCCTGAATACTGGTGTCTAGATGAGAGGACTTTAGCTTCTCAAAGAGCCCCCTATGCCACACGGTATCGAAGGCCTTCTCAGCATCTAAGAGAGCAAGATATGTTGGGAGTTTTTGCACAGTGTTTAGTTCGATGATCAACTCAAGTGACATAGATGTGAGAGCACATGAAAATCCCTTTCTGAAGCCAAACTGGAGTTCATCGGGGGTGTCACTGATGTAGAGCTGACGGATCATGTGTGGTTTAAGGCAGTGTTCTAGAAGTTTGCAAAGGACGGATGTGAGAGTAATGCCTCTGTAATTCCTTGGGTCATGTGGATCCTTCCCTTTGCCCTTGTGAAGAGGGAGAATAAGGCCTTGCTTAAAGATTTTTGGGCAGTAGGCATGAAGTAGGAAGGTGTTGAACAGGGCAAGGAGAAGACGGCGAGCTGTGTCACCCAGATGCTTCAGATGTTCAGGGGAGACATTGTCCTCACCAGCAGCCTTGCCCAACTTCAGGTGCTTGATAGCCTCATCCAGGTCTTGTGATGTGAGTTGAATGCTATGCCCTATCTCAGGAGCAGAGGAGTCATCTTGGGGTAAGGAGACTACCGGAGAATGACCTTGAGCGGAGCTTATGTGGGAGGCGTTCGAACCACCAGAGGAAAGGGCAGTGAAATAATGTTGCCAACCGAGAAGCATTTCATCACCCTTGTAAACGTGGTCACCATAGGAGAGATGGTCAACTTCACAGTGCAAAGAGTCCGAACTCCGGTTCATTTTGACAAGGCGATAAAATAGCTTGTTGTTTGACGCAGAGGCAGATTCAATTTCAGAGAGAAGCTTGTTCCTCAACTGCGCCCTGGATTGTCTAAGACGCTTTCTGAAGGACTTCTTTGCATTGATGTGGTCAACATTGGCTTGAACCTTGTTGGTGGTTTCAGTCAAAAGCCAGGTCTTCCGGGACTCCTTAGCCAGCTTATAGGCCTGGCTAACCTCAGCATTCCATTCTGCCTTCCCTTTCTTCTTCCCATTTGGGAAAGTGTGTGGTAGATTCGCAGAGTACGAGACCATGAAACCAGAAAGTGAAGACAGTAGATTCTCAGCCTCTGAGAGAGGGATATGATCTATGTTACTAATACTGCAGAAGAGATTCGAAGATATCTTCTCCAATGGGGTTGTGTACAGTTCTTCGATAGTAGCCTGGTCCACGTCCTGCCATTTAACTTTAAGACGTTGGATCGAAGAGGGAGTATAGGAGTGTGAAGTGCAACCATCAGAGTGGCTGACTCCATACGAGCGGAATGCAGTGATCAGAAGATGGTCAGAGGTATTGGTTGGATCATCTTTCACGGTTGAGACATTGCTAAAAAGATGTTTATCTCTGGAAGGGGCAAGGATAGTATCAATGCACGACTTGTGTCTCCCATCGTCGGATTGAAAAGTGTAGGTGTCTTGACTAAAATGACTAGAGGTGAGACAACAGAGGTTCTCTCGAGACAGGAATTCCTGGAGGATAGTCAGCGTCTTCTTGGTGTTAGGGTGAACTACATCCACGTTGATGTCTCCCACAATGATGACTGAAGTGTTCTTAGTACTCTCAAGAAGGTATGAGAGGTGAGAGAGGCAGGAGTGGTATTCATTTTGGTCTGCGTTGGACACTCCACATGGTAAGTAGCAACTCACAATGGTGAAGGTTTCTGCGGATTCCTTAACCTTGAGGTGAGCAGCAAGTACCGTAATCTAGGCAACGGGCACTTGATTTCCCAGCAGACCATGACCAGAGATTTCCTGATAAAAATGGCTAGACCACCTTTCCCACGTTGGGTGCGGAGATCAAGTGGACCATTGATTCTCTCAGCAGGCTTTTGCAAAACAAGATGCTCATTAGATACACTGTTCAACTTAGCGCAGTTTTGGTCGAGGAGCCAATGTTCTTGGATGGCCAGGATATCAAGGTGGAGAAGTTGTTTTTTGACGAACACAACGATGGTGTTAAACCCCCTTACGTTCATTGTACCGAGGTTTGTTCTCTTTGAATGGGAGTACAGGTTTAAAAGACTGGGAGGAGTGCAATCATTTCTGGTGTGAAAGGTGGGCCCCTGGTCCAGTCTGTTTGAAGGGGCTGTGTGATTTAGTTGCAGTGAACTTGAGTGTGGCACAGTAATTTCATACGCGTATTGAACGGAATGATGTTGGGTCGAACAACAGAATATTGTTGTGATTGTTTGTTCCGTGTTTGTTGGGGATGAAGCTATGATGGCGACCAGTCACGTTTGACAGTACCGCCAAATCGTTAAGATTAACTAATTAAGGTCAAGGTGAGATAAGAGAAATGAGCAAGGCGCTTTGGGGGGGAGAGGGGGGGGGGGGGGGGGGGAGTTAAGAGGACCCAGTGGGGATACAGTTTCATCATGCAGTACAGTCCGTCGATGAACAACTTAAGTTTTTTCTTCAAAATGTGGAAATTAAGTGACAGAAAAATCAGAAAAAGGTTAATTGGTTCTGATTTTGAAAAAAAAACCCACAGAATTTATCAAGATTGCTGTTTAATATTCTTCATCATTGTAGAATTTAATTCAGTTTATCTGATAAGTATAATTCTTTCAAACAACTCAAATTGTGATTAATCGTATTGGATTTATTTCACTCTTTTCTTTCGCCTTGTTTTTTTTCTTCCAAAAAAATCAGGGAGCTGAAAAATATGAGAGCTAGAACGTAAAGATATAGACTCCGTAACACAAAGGTTTGCGATGAATAGCAAATATGAAAGAACGCTTCTGATTGGTTCTTAGTCAGTATTTTGCGACAAATGCGCAATTGCGCATGTAACATTGATCTTGATTAGCCAATTCATTTAGCAATTGATCGCTAATCTTTGTGTTACGGAGCCATGGTGTAGCTATGACATTGGAGAGGGCTCAGCCCCATGCACTTGCAGATCCAGATCGATTTTCATGGGGGACACTTAGAGTGCCCCTATATTTCTTCAGTATTATTTTTACACGCAAAAAGATCAAAGACATCATGCCACCGACAGCTGCCTCGTCAAAGGGGGCGGTCAATTATTTTGATTTTTATTTTCATTTTGTCCTCGATAAGGAAGCAGGGGGGGTCAATTCATTTTATATACATTTTTGTTGTGTTTATATATGGGGGGTCTGCTACTGAGCATGATTTTACAAGGGCTTAATATAAAAGAAATGGCATGATTTAACACAGTATCATGGAGGTTAATACTAAATTAATACATAATTAATAATTGTTTTAATTGAAAATGAAAATAATAAAGGCACCCGTAGATCTTAAAAACATCTCGTAAATGCAGGCCTAAATCTGTATTTGAAGTTGAACAGGCATAAAGTATAAATGTTTAGCTATAACTGATGCTTTGATCCCGCAACCAAATGTTGGCATAAACTAGCTGTTATATCACTTTGTCAGTGGCGTAACGAGCGAAAAAAATTAAGGGTTATACGATATGGTGTATCGATCAGGCAAAATTTAAAAAGTATTTAGTAAGTTGCAACCGACATGAGCAATTGAGCATAATTTTGATGTTTTTGTTACAAAAATCCAATTGAACAATTTCGCATGATTGATCTTTCCTTTTCCTCTTTTTTCTGAATTGGGGGCATGCAAGACCCCCCCCCCCCCCCATAATTATAAAGCACCACTCTTTGTTATGCCACTGTCTAAAATTGGATTTAAACTTTTAGAATTTTAATCTCTTATCTAATTAATCTAAAGGGAAAAGAGTAAGACAAAAAAATAGTTGCAGATTACTTATTTCAAAGTATTTTTACTGAACTCCCAACTCTGCTCTTGCTGCACTGCACCTATCGGCCTTCCACCAAAGGGCCAGGCCGACTCGCCCCGTGAGCAAGTGACCGCGTTCGCGTAAGTTCACCCGAAGCCATGACTAAATTCTGACCATAAACATCACCTAACTAATCACTCTCTGACAATATTTCAAAGTGTATTTTATTACAGTCGATCCTTTGGGCCATTAAACGATAATATTTCAAATGTTATCATGACAAATAATTTTAATGAGATAGTGGCATTGTAGAAAAAACAAATTTATAAGCACGAAATGGCACCAGATATACATGTATCATCAAACATACAGCGCAGCGTTCGGGACTGGTGAGTGGGACGGCTCGCTTGGTGTTTTCGCCCCGACGAATTCGGCGAAAACGTTACCATTGCGCCGTGCGAATGTTCAATCTGCGGCTCTCAATCAGAGACTTGAATGTCTCTTTTTGAATTATCGAAAATGAATCATAGACTTTGTTTGATTTATTTACAAGTAAGTTGCATATCCGTCGTGATAATTAGGAAAATCCATGATGTCTTCTTCTAATTCTGTAAAAATTACGTCTTCTAAATGCCTGTGTCAGAAAATTGCCGGAAATCATAAAAACTTGCCTAAAATATCTCTTTTTGAAAGTTCATCCATGGTCTGGAAAAAAATGTCATACCTTATGTAGACGTATACTGTAAACAAATACATCCTCGATCACTGAAATAAAGTGTTTGCTAAGCTTTTGTAATTCCGACCATGTTACCATGACAACTTGGGAAAACCCTTATTTTTTCGAAAAAAAAGTTTGGTTTTAAGGGTCATTTTACAGACATAAAACTAACCCAATTTTGAAGAATTGTGTTTAAATTTCACATAAAACTGAATTATGTACGTTTATACTTTCGTATATGAATATTCATATTTATTATAGAATCTTATTTTTTGATTGGTCAATGTTTCAGTCATGGATAATGACTGAGCGTAAAAAAATCTGAAAATGCGCATTTTATCGGCAACCAACAAGCAAAATGGCGGAACACATTAAGTTGGCGCTTTGCACGTACGTGGGTTCAGAGCCGCAAGCTGATGCAAAAACCTGAAATGATACGCACATCAACAATATACGTCATAATAAAGACAACGCTGGATCCGCGCGCTTACAAATACGTCACAATGGTAAAGTTAATGAAATTCGCACAAATTGCCGATGCAGAATCGGCTTTCTGTTTACACGTAGTAAAAAAGCCGATTGTGCATCGGCCGCGGTTCAGAACCTACTACTGCTACTAAAGCCGGGGTAATAGCAGGGCCCGCTGGGAGAACAGTTTTCGGAACTGAAGTGGCTACCCTGGGTAAATATGCCGCTATTATTATTATTATTATTATTACTTTGGTGGTGCAAAATTGTCGGTTCTGAACCGCGAGCCGATGCAAGTTAGTCGCGTTTAAACGCTATGAAAAGGCCGATGCTGCATCGGCTCGTGGTTCAGAACTGCGAGCCGATGCAAAAGCCGATTAATTGTAAACACGGTAATTGTTACATTCTGAAGGAGAGAGCTCAACCGTGCAATGGAAATATAAAAAATGCGCATACATTCGTAATTCCGAAGCTTCGTAATTCCGAAGGTTCGTATTTCCGAAGGTTCGTAATTCCGAAGGTTCGTCAATCCGAAAACGAAATAAGGTTCGTAATTCCGAAGGTTCGTTAATCCGAAAACGAAATAAGGTTCGTAATTCCGAAGGTTCGTTAATCCGAAAACAAAATAAGGTTCGTAATTCCGAAGGTTCGTTAATCCGAAAACGAAATAAGGTTCGTTAATCCGAAAACGAAATAAGGTTCGTTAATCCGAAAATTAAATAAGGTTCGTATTTCCGAAAATGAGAATAATTCATTTTGGTAACAAAAACGATGTTGCCATTACAAGATTACACGATATTTTGCAATGATAGTAATAACGATCGATGATGTGTGTTGGGGCCAAAGCATGTATTTCATTAAGAATGACGCCCTGATCAAGCATAGGCTAATTTCGATTTTATCTGAGCAATTGCTGCCTATAAGCAAATGGTTTAATTAAAGATGCAGGGGATCAAGTGTGTTGGAAGCGTGCGAGCAACCTCTAGATAATAGGATTTGTATTGGAGGGGATGTCATTTTAATAACAGCTTCTGCTGGTAATAAAAATAATACTAATAATGATTCTTGTGAGATGTTGAAAGCGCGAATCGCAAGCTGAAACTAATAGACATTTCATGTAACAAGACGTGAAGTGAGCATTCGGAGCATTTTTTGTAATCGTGAGAAAGATGTGTATCTTTCTACAGAAATTAATGCGAGGGCGAGTTGTAATTTGTTTATATACTGACCTGGGGCCCGTTGCGTGAAACTTTTTACCTGAGAAAACTCAGGTTGTTTTTACAGGAGTTTTTGCCCTGTGCTAAAGTAATTGGCGGAAATCAGACTAACCTTAGTTTTCAGTTTTTACCAGAGTTTTCTCAGGTAAAAAGTTTTATGCAACAGGCTTCAGAAAGTAATCTTTTAAGGACTGCATTTAGTGACTCATGAATAGAATATATATCTCACGAACTATATAATGAGAGCGCGAACCGCAAGCTTAAAATTTGTGATATTCCAACCTGAAAACTGGACATTTCGTACTTCTTTTTTGTAACCAGGAATAGAATGAGTTCCTCAATCAACAATACTTGATGTGAGCGAGAAACGTGAGCCAAATTTTTCCGATTTTCCAACCTGAAAACTGGACATTCTATAGCATTCTTGTAAAAAAAAATAATAGCTGGGAGAATAGTTTTCAGAACTGAAGTGGCTTCCCTGGGTAAATGATATCTATATCAATATCATCATTCTAGGCCCACATGAAATTTCCAAAAGTTTGAGCACGTGATTCGCTCGCAACATCTCACAAGGATGCCCTTTTCACAGTATTGACCTAAAAGGTGAATTTTACGTCTTCAGATTTGACTTTTTCCCCCAAACCGCTTGCTCTCTACGCTCGCAGAAATGAAACGTAAATATATAACTTTAGCATGTTTAGTGATCACTTAAAAAATTGTGCTCAATTAAGTTACTACAAAAACACACAACCTCTTTACACAGATGATAATCTAATGGTGAAAATATCCGTTTGCACCAAATTGCCCCTATTGGCCCCCTTTTTTTACTTTGCCCCCCCCCAAAAAAAAAAAAAATACGTTCCGCCGCCATTGGCTAAAACACGCATCGTCTTCATGGTTAACTGCAAAAAGTTTTTTAAATGTCCCCTTTAGATCAGATCAGAGCTTATATATTTAAAAATTCTGTTCGCGCTTCTTGCTAGCAGTTATTATCTAAATTTCTAAATTTAGTTACATAGGCATCTCGCATTGAAGATAACAAACATATTTTCTTGTTTTGAACAAAATGTTGGCAATTGCCGGTGACGTTCTGTAATAAATTCAATTCAATTCAATTCATATTGCCCATCATATTAACAAAAATATAGCTCGCGCTCGCATTATTTAAAAAGGGTTTATCATGTTATTACATATTTACTTTATTTTATAAGGATAAAGCTAATTATTGACTGTTAGGACTACCCTTTCAAAGAAACAAACAAAAATCAACTTTAAACTGCCGATCAAGGAAAATATGGCTAAAAAAATCCCCCCCCCCCCCCCTCTATTTGACGAAAGTTGGATCCGCCGGGAGGGAGGCAGGGGCATCAAAAATGGAATAAAAAAGAGGGAATTAATATTTTACAAAATGGGAAAGTTCCTTTTTCAAAAATAAATATGCCGTTTTTCATGTTTTTTTTTCGAAATAAAATACTCTTTTTAAAGTATACAAGTTAAGTTAAGTTTTCAGGCTGGAATATTGAAAAATTTCAGCTTGCGCTTCGCACTCTCATTCGATTGGTGAAATATGCATCCTAAAGAGGTCACTAAATGCTTTCTTTAACAGGTTCCTTTTCTGGTCAGTATGTTTAAGCTCGCGTTTTGCGCTCGTGTTAATTCTTTAGTTAGATGCACATCTCTTTAATGACAGCAGAAATCTGCTCGGATTTTTAAAAACTAATTTTCATTTTTTATTGAAATAACCTAAAGTTTAGCTTGTGATTCACGCTCGCAACACTTCGCAATAATGCCATTTTAAGAATAACTGACCACAAAAAACGTTATACAACTTCACCTTTGAATTTGTTTTACCAAGCCGCTCGCTCATTATACTCTCTCCCGAAAAATAAAGCCTAAATATACATTTTGCCATAATAAGAAGTCACTTCAAAAAAGTTATTCTCTACTTAATCACTATCAAACAGACAATGACTTCAAGCAGATGATAATCTTAAGGTGAAAATATCACCACAGTCCCAATTTTGACGTATGAGTTTCATTTTTTGGCTTTACCCCCAACCTTGCTTTCCCATCCTCATATGATAATTGAACGGCAACAGTGTCCCCCGCCCCCCTCCCCTTGCCTCTGCCTCTGCTTTTCCGGTTTTCATTTTTCGGATTAACGAACCTTATTTTGTTTTCGGATTAACGAACCTTATTTTGTTTTCGGATTAACGAACCTTATTTCGTTTTCGGATCAACGAACCTTCGGAAAAACGAACCTTATTTCGTTTTCGGATTAACGAACCTTCGGAACAACGAACCTTATTTCGTTTTCGGATTAACGAACCTTCGGAACAATAATAATAATAATAATAATAATAACTAGCATTTAGTACGCTCTCCATAGTTAACTATATCACAGCGTTTACAAACGAGTTTAAACAAGAGTACATAATAATTACAATAAAAATACATTCAAAAGAAATTAATCAGAAAAGAGGTATGTTTTTAGAAGTTTCTTGAATTGATCTGAAGAGTTTGATGATTTAATGAAAGTGGGTATGTTGTTCCATTCTTTAGAAGCAGTAACACTGAATGTGCGATCACCTGATTTTGTACGAGTTTTGGGTATGGCAAGCAAATATGGGTCTTTAGATGAACGGAGATTAGGGCGAGTTGGTCTATGGGAAGAAAGGCTATCTTTGATATAGTTTGGCATCTGGTTATTAAAGGCTTTGAAGACAAAAAGAAGTAATTTAAAGACAATTCTCTTCTTTACTGGGAGCCAATGAAGAGATTTAATTAAAGGGCCAGGATCATGACGTCGGTCCACCCTAAAGATAATACGGGCTGCCCAGTTTTGTAAACTTTGTAGGCGCTTCAAATACACTTGGGGAACAGATGTTAATAGGCTGTTACAGTAATCTAATCTGGACAAAATATGACAACGAACAGCACTGTGGCAGGTTTTTTCAGTTATGTACTTTCTTATCTGCGATATGTTTCTCAGATGGAATCTGACAGATTTACATAATTGATTAACTTGTTCTAACATATTCATATTACAATCAAAGTAAGCACCAAGGTTTCTAACAGATTTGGATGATACAATAGTAGCAGAACCAATACCAAGGCTAACATCACTAAGGGAACGAAGGTTATGACTTGAACCTATGACAAGAAATTCAGTCTTTCCTTCATTGAGTTTAAGTCTGTTATGAGTCATCCAACTACAGATGTCTGTGACACAAGCAAAAAGAGTCTTCTTTGCCTCATCTACACTGCAAACCTTAGGATCAAATGTTACGTAAAGCTGTATGTCATCAGCATAAGTATGGTAGAAGACATTATGATGACGAGCGATGTCTCCTACAGGTAAGGTGTAGATACAGTAGCCGATCGGCCCGAATACAGACAAACAAAGAAAAACGAACCTTATTTCGTTTTCGGATTAACGAACCTTCGGAACAACGAACTTTATTTCGTTTTCGGATTAACGAACCTTCGGAGCAACGAACCTTATTTCGTTTTCGGATTATCGAACCTTCGGAATAACGAATCGTCGGAATTACGCCACAAATGTTCGGATTAACGAACCCTTTTTCGTTTTCGGATTAACGAACATCGAGGTATAGGCAATTTACGTGTTCCGGAATTACGAACCTTCGGAATAAAGAACCTTCGGAATTACGAAGCTTCGGAAATACGAAGTGTAACCAAAAAATGCACGGTCGCTGTGCATTGGAAAGTAAAATTTGCATGCAGCACAAAATGGATCAAATATTGAATGCCTTACAACCAATGAAATTACAAGAATCTTTGTAATGAGTTGTATCAAGAAACACCTCCGTACCGGCACACACAGTCAATCACTATCTTTCCAACCCATTCTTTATGATTGAATGTCTCCCCCTCTCACACTTTCTCCTCGTTTTACTACCGATTAAATTTTCAACACTAAGATCGTTCGACCCCCCGCCCAAAAACTTTTAGTTCGGTTAGATTTAGCTAATCATCTGCACCATTTATTTGAATAAGAAAACAAGTAACTTTTTCACTAACCAAAACAAACAAAAAAAAATACTTATAACCTGCCTCCCTTTCATGAAATATTTTGGGAAAACATTAATTTCACGCTTTTCTATTTATACACAACAAAAAAGTAAGTCCCCCCCCCCCTTAAACAAGCATCAATAATCTCCGAACCAATGCGACTTTTTAATATATTTTTATATGAGTGTGTACATGTAAGTAATTTTATAAGCTACCGTCTGAGGAGATGTTATGGACGTATTTTACGTCATGCTTCAGTGAGCACCGTAAGAAGGCAAACATTTCCCTTTTCAAAAGTCACAAGCCAAATATCATGACTTTGATTCCATTTAATTGGAACTAATTCAACAATCTTATCAAGAAGAATAGTCAGAAGGCTTGTAAAAGGTACTTTTTAAAAGACCATACAACTTTTTTGATAATTTTCACGGTTGAATAAACACAAGTCCAAATTTGCTATAATTGGATTTTTTCACATTTCTATCAATAAAAATGTTAAAATATGATAATAGTTATTTTTAGGAGGATCTTCAACAATATCGTTTCACGGTTTAATGAACATTTATAGAAAACCAAATATACGATTTTCAAATATCATAGGCAATTATTACTTCATTTTGGTAACAGAAAATGATCTTTTCTCAACTTTTTTTTAGTTATGTTCATGACCAATAACATGATCCAATGATTTAAAGATGTTAAATTAAACATTCACGCTTGAATGAACATGTGAAATGTGATTATGTTTTTTTAATGTTGAAAAAAAAATGCAATTTGTAACTATGGATATCTCTCACAAACCCCCTTGCTTAGTTCATTTGATTTGATTTTTATGAAAATCCCGATGTTTAATGCATCAATGAGCACACAATATTAGAAAATTATGCAAATGAGAAGAAAGTTTAAGGCCTAGGCCCCACTCTGCCGTATTGAATGGTTATTTTTGGTGTCCGCGCCTTTTGGATAGTTTTACTCTGACTCCATGTGCGAAGTTTCCTGAAATAACTGTTGGCAGAAGTAACAAAAACAGTCCTTGAAACAAACCCTTCATTTCATATTTGTTAAAATTTTGACTTCCTCTCTCATAGACTTGTGTACATTATGGGCGCATGTGTTTGAGAATAAGTAACCCCTTTTTCAGTATGGTGCAACTTTTTTTCAAGGCTGTTGTAAGCAATGTCATTTGGCAGTAATGTTTATCAATATATGGACAGAATTCTGTGCAAAAAATCGATTTGTTCTTTTATGAATGAGTGAACACGCATCAAAGTGGAAAAATGCGTATTTTCAACGACACAGACTCATTTTAAAGGGTAATATAGTGAATATTGAGGGAAAATACGGTTTCAAAAGTGTATCATCCATCATTTGTATCACCACACACTTTCCCAACTTTAAACATTTTCATGGTTGAGCGAGCACATTCGAAAACTTAGCAATGAATACTCTTTATACTGCATAAACATGATAAATGTATTATTTTCCTAACTATTTCTCATGATCAGTTTAATTTACGGACAAAGCAGTGGTGGATCCAGAATATCCGAATGGGGGAGGGGTCTATAATTGGGGGCGCCATTAACATTTTCAAACTTTAACATGATCCAACAAGATATAGAGGATACTACCATAAACCCCTATGATACGTCACAGTACAGGGGCCTCGGAGCGGTTTTCAAAGTGGGGGGGGGGGGGGCTGTACATGCAAAAAATCACAATCGTATGGTCATTTTTACATTTTTCTAAATGGTTTTGGAAAACAGTGGGGGGGGGGGGGGGGTGTTGCACCCACAAATGTAATAACACTTTACCCACAAGTGTAATAATTTCACCCACAAATGTAATAATGCACTTTACCCACAAATGTAATAATTTTTGATCAACCACAAATGTAATAATGACTTTACCCACAAATGTAATAAATTTGAAGGGATTTTTGGCGAATCCTTTCTAAACTAAAATCCTATAGTAATGCGTTCATATAGCACAAAGTGCAAAGTCTTTGTTGGAGATGGGTCCAAGTCTTTTTCCAGACCAGTTTGTTTCAAAAACTATTATATAAGTCCAAAGTCTTTTTTCCAGACCCGGTTGTTTAAAAATTATGATATAAGTCAAAAGTCTTTTTCCAGACCAGGTTATTTCAGAAATTATAATATAAGTCCAAACTAAGACATATACATGTAGCGTAGTCTTTCAGCCCGATTTTATTTTTCAAAATTACGCTAATAGTAATAATAAAAAAAATCAAAATCTAAGACCAAACAATCCTTCAACCTAAGAAATGTTTTAAAAAGAAGTTTAGAGCGTTGTCTTTAGTCCAGACCTAATCATTAAAACAAATACGCAAAAAAAATCTTCTAACATAAGACCCTATCATATTCTTATTCTTGTGGAATAACGCGAGTTTTAAAACGTACTCTTTTCTCCAGACCCGGCTATTTAATGAATTTACAAAACTTCAAATCTAAGACCAATCTTCCAAAGTTACACCCAGTAAAGAAATATGTCTTTACCCCACACCCATTTTTTTTAATAATACTAAGACCCCAACAAAACATTGCAATAATGCATGGGTAAAGCAAACATCCTTCCTCCAGACTTGGTTATTATTTGAAAAAAATGAAATAGTTTTTACAAATATTCTAAAACGAAGACCCAATAATCTGATTACTGTGGAATAACACGAAGACCAATTGTCGAAGATCGACTTTCCTCGAGACACAATTATTTCAAGAATAAAAAATCAATAAAACCCAACCCCCAACAACGAATCTAAGAACCAACAATCCTCCAAATTAAGACCATGCATGTAGAAAAGCACATGTTTAGAGTGTTGTCTTTATTCCAGACCCAGTCATTTAAAAATGATTTAAACAATCTTAAAAACATAAGACTTTGTCATATTCTTATTCTTGTGGAATAAGACGAGTATTATGCTTAGTCTTTCTTCAAGACCCGGTTATTTAAAAGATAAACAAATATTGAAAAAAAATCACAGCTAAGACCAATCTTCAAAATTAAACCCAGTATAAATGCTTGGGCTTAGAGTAATGTCTTTATCCTTCACCCAGTTCTCTTAAAAATACAAATTAAGCGAAACATTAATCTTAAAGCTTAGACCCCAACATCTTCCAAAACTATAAAACCTTCGTGATAACGCATACTTAATTTGACCAGACCAGCTTATTAAAAAAAAAAACAGAACAACAAAACAAACATTTAAAATTAAAACCCTCTTCCAGCCTAAGATCCTGTAATATATAATGTATTTAAACATTCACTTTTTCTTCCAGGCAAAGAAATTTATAATTTATAAAAACCATCAAAACTTAGAGCCCGGGGAGCATTTCATGAAAGGAGTTGTCTGACGTTTAATCCGACACTAACCATGGAAGCACTGCATCTTAGCCAATCAACATCAAGGTCGGACATAAATGTTGATGAAATACTCCCACAATCATCTTATTCATGTTGAACAGGCACGAGAATAAGATTGAGTCTTAGTTATGAAGATTTCATTTATCTTATATTTGAAAATGACAAGGTCTGGAATAAAGAAAACTCTCTAAACTTTTATTTATTGAAGGTTATTAGTTTGAAGGATAGTTGGGTTTTAGATTGTGTTGTTCTCTTTTAAAATATTTTTGTTATTTTGAAATAATTGGGTCTGGAGAAAGACCATATTTCCTTGCTATTCAATGTTGATAAGATTACAGGGTCTTTGTTTTGTTGTTGTGTTTTTTATGATTTTTATAACTGGGTCTGGAGGAAAGACCACGCTATATTTCCATGTTACTCAACATAAATAGGATCGTGGGTCTTTGTTTGCTTTTCTTTTTTTTATTATTACTAATTTATAATTATTATTCATCATGTGTCATTTGAAAGATCTGGGTCTGGATGAAAGACTATGCTATATTTCCATGTTATGAAACATTAATAAGAGGGTTGGGTTTCTTTTTGCCTGATTCCACCAGTTTTAAATAACTGGGTCTGGAGACAAGACTATGCTCGATTCTCATTTTTATTCAACTAGAATATCATTATCGTATGTTAGTTTGGACCTATGTTATAATTGTTTAAATAAACAGGTCTGGAAAAAAGACTGGACTTATATAATATTTTTTCATTAACTGGGTCTGGAAGAAAGACTTTGGACTTATATAATGATTTTTGAAACAACCAGGTCTGGAAAAAAGACTTTGGACTGATATTGTAATTTTAAAATTAACCGGGTCTGGAAGAAAGACTTTGGACTCAAATAACAACTAAAAAAAACTGGGTCTGGAAAAAAGACTTTGGACTTATATACTAGTTTTTTAAACAACCGGGTGTAGAAAAAAGACTTTGGACTTAATAATAATTTCTTAATTAATCGGGTCTGGAGAAAAAAAATTTGGACTTATCCACAAGAAAGACTTTGCACTTTTGTGCTATATGAATGAATCCCTATAGGATTTTAGTTTAGAACGGATTCGTCAAAAAATCCCTTCAAATTTATTACATTTGTGGGTAAAGCCATTATTACATTTGTGGGCGATCAAAAATTATTACATTTGTGGGTAAAGTGCATTATTACATTTTTCATTAACTGGGTCTGGAAAAAAGACTTTGGACTGATATTGTAATTTTTGAATTAACCGGGTCTGGAAGAAAGACTTTGGACTTATATAATGATTTTTGAAACAACCAGGTCTGGAAAAAGACTTTGGACTGATATTGTAATTTTTTAATTAACCGGGTCTGGAAGAAAGACTTTGGACTCAAATAACAACTAAAAAAAAAATGGGTCTGGAAAAAAGACTTTGTACTTATATACTAGTTTTTGAAACAACCGGGTCTAGAAAAAAGACTTTGGACTTAATAATAATTTTTTAATTAATCGGGTCTGGAGAAAAAAAAATTTGGACTTATCCCCAAGAAAGACTTTGCACTTTTGTGCTATATGAATGAATTCCTATAGGATTTTAGTTTAGAACGGATTCGTCAAAAAATCACTTCAAATTTATTACATTTGTGGGTAAAGCCATTATTACATTTGTGGGCGATCAAAAATTATTACATTTGTGGGTAAAGTGCATTATTACATTTGTGGGCGAAATTACATTTGTAGGCGATTATTACATTTGTGGGTGTAACAGGGGGGAGCTGCAGCTCCCCCCCCCCCGCCGCTTCCACGGCCCTCGCAATACATTGTGCTCACTCAACCATGAACATACGATATCAAAATTGTGTGTGGAGTGGCTAAATGATGGATATTAAAAACAGTATAACAACATAAAAATCACCTAAAAACAACTTTCCCCTACTTTGTATTTGCACAATCTGAAAAACGACTCTTGTGACTTTCAAAAATTGTCATTTTTAGTTCAATCTTTAATTACTCATGCGTGACTCAATCGATCAATCTTATTTTTCTCCAGGAGTTGCGTAATGAGTGTAAAATCCACCTTCGAAACCTTACTTTTTTGTTGTGTACAGATAAATCGCAAAGAACAGTCTTCTTACAGATCCATCTACAATGATGTTACCCCAAGATATCACTTGCGAAATCTGCCGCTGACAGTAAATTGACAATTGCATTTATTAACAGGATTTGAAATCAGCATAGCGGATGAAGCAGAAAATCTGCCGCTGACAGTAAATTGACAATTGCATTTATTAACAGGATTTGAAATCAGCATAGCGGATGAAGCAGAAATAGAGGAGAAGCGAATCGATCCCACAAAATTGGCGAAAGAGCTCGGTGTTTCTGATGATACCACGCCATTGGATCTTGATGGAACAAAAGAGAGCTGTCAATATGTACTTCAAAGATGGAGAAACATTGTACGGCCTTCATCATTCAACCATCGCATGGTTTTGGCTGATACTCTGCACAATCTTGGCGAGAAGGAGCTTGCACTCGGTATTATCTCAGGTAACAGAGAATCAAAATCATGATTATGGGTTTTTGCCTTAGGTCATATTTGCTTGATTCTTAATTGAGATATTAACGATTGTGTTCCCTGCGAGAACTTAGTTATACATGAGAGAACTTAGTTATACATTGATAGTAAAGTTTGACTCATGTCATAGGCATTACTGTTATGATTAGATTGCCCTACAGATGAATGCCACTTGTAACGATTTCAAAGTGAATTCGTACAGAAATCAAATAAGAAAATTATGAAAAAGTAAGCTTGTAAATTTGGAAAATAAGCACAAGATTCGAGCGATGTTGCTTATCTGTTTTTGGCGATTTACAGTGCCTTTTCTCCGGCTTTGCTTTCATGATTTGACCAAGTTCAGTTCAATATACATTAATAGATCTAGATGATATCGTGGATGATATTGGGACCATATATTTTAGTTTTACAGACCTTCTTGTGAAATCAGTGTTTACTGGAAATGCGTTCTTTCATCCTTGATTCAGGAAAGAACGAACAATGCTCTTTCATATAAACCATATTTCTCACTATGTATTTCTTTCTGTCTTTTACTATAAATATTTCTTTATTTCTAACGTATTCGTCCTTATTCCAAGGCATTTTAGTGGATTTGTATTTTCACATTTGACATATTTGTTCATACTCTTACTACTTTACTTTGTTGAATATTTCTTGTTTGTTACTTATAGCAAGGAGATATCACCTCTTAGATGTGATATCTCCTTTCTCATAGCGAGCCCTACCTACAAGTTCTTTTCTTTTCACTCCCTTACCATTTCCTTCAAATATAATATTCGGTTGAATTATACTTCGAATATCGTCAATTTTTACTGTTTTTAATACCGGTTTAAACTACAAAATGAATAAAATATGATTAAATATAGGACTTGTATTATACATGTTGACATTAGCCATTTATTCCATTGTCCTTGTAACGAAATCAATGTATTCAGTTAACGAATTAAACGGTCCGTTAATGCAATAATTACTCGAAATAAAAAAAAGGAATGAATTAATAACTCACTCAATCACTCGTAATATAGGCATTTTTTAAACCACTATCCTCATTCTTCTTTGTCAGGAAAGTTCCGGAACAACATCATAAACAGCCGAGTATCAAAAATGCTAGCAAGAACCATTCCAGAGGGAGAAACGGATGTACTGACTAGAGTTCTTGGCAAGGAGATGAAAAAAGATCTAACCCCTTGTGATGTTATAACCGCCTGGGTGACTGAAAAAAGGTTTTTCGGGTTTCTTGAAAAAAGTCCAATAACATTGAGCAACGAACTTCTCAAAGCAGGATTCTATCCATTTGCTCATGAGATAATGGCAGGTAAGTATGAAATCATCTTATGGAATCCTAAAGGTCAAGTCCATCCAAGAAAATGTTGATTTGAATCAATAGAGAAAAATCAGACTAGCGCAACGCTGAAAATGTCATCGAAATTGGATGTCAAATAAGAAAGTTATGGCATTTTAAAGATTTTGCTTATTTTTCACAAAACAGTGATATGTACAACTCAGTGACATGCAAATGAGTCAGTCGATGATGTCCATCACTCACTATTTCTTTTGGTTTTTATTGTTTGAATTACACAATATTTCATTTCTTACAAATTCGAAAATACGGACCAACTTGACTGAATCATATAATAGTAAACAATGCTAATTTCACGTGATCAGGAAGGAATTGATCGTTGTTTCACTGAGCAAGGGGGAGAAAATTAAAATATTTCATATTTCACATAACAAAATACAAAAAGAAATAGCGAGTGGATGACATCAGTCTCTTCATTTGCATACCGACCAGGATGTGCATATAACTGTTTTGTGAAATTAAGCGAAAATTTAAAATGTCATAACTTTCTTATTTTACAACCGATTTTGATGAAATTTTCAGTGTTATGCTTGTTGGATTTTCTCTCTTTATTCAAATAGGTTTTGGTTGGGGTGGACCCGTCCTTTAATTGAATGTCAGGGACCATGGAATGGTTTTAAAAGATATAAGGGGGTGCGAGATGAACATTTATAAATCACTACTTGGTGATAATTTCTTACGGTTTTTAATGTTTACTAATTACGTGGAAGGTTAGGGGGCTGAAGCGCTCTGCAGCCCAACCCCCGTTTCAGTTGTCCATGAAGGTTACCCCATTGCATTTGAAAGGGGTACTCCATGCTAGAAATAATTATGTTTCAATAAATAGAGTAAAATTCACTGAGCAAAATACCCAAAAATTCTACCACAATCTGATATCACCCCAGGAAATTCTTGAAGTTAAGCGATATTTTGTGAAAAAGAAAACAGTTATATGCAGGTCATCATGATTATTCGTAGATGGGCTGATAGTGTCAAGTTTCTACTTTACCTTTTATGGTATTACATGAAATTTTCATACATGTTTGAATTAAATGTCTTCCTTCTTATGAAGTGAGTTGAAGCAATGAATAACATAATTATAATATCTAATGCATCAAATGCCTATCCAATCTTTTCAATTCTCGGAGGATGATAATTGAATAAATACAATTTCACAGAATAAAATAGAAAAGAACAAATTGGGATATGACATCATCAAATTGCTCATTGAATATTCATTATTTCACTGAAAGATTGCAAAGCTTTAAAACGTCACAACCTCGATATTCCTAGCCCGATTTACGTTGTTTGAATGTCCGTTATCAAATCAAATTATTTTTTTCACCCTTTAGTAACTCTTTAGACATAAATCATCTTGATTCCAGTAGACGTTAAATCCTAATAATACTAGCTGTACCGAAGTATGTACAGTACATAAACTGTGCTATTGGATGGTAATATTTTATTTACATTATATGTTTTTTGGAAAATACTTTAGTAACAGACGCAGAAAAAAACAAAACAAAACATGGAAAGATAAATTTTAAAATCAAAATCAAAACGGTCATTTTCTAATGACACGACGACGATTATTTTGAGGCTTTATCAATATATTTTTGGTTGAAGTCTAATATTCTTATCTTTGTAGGTGGATGGAAAGGAAAGGAGGCGATCAAACAAACTCCAGGAGACGAGGCTGGAGATAAGAAGAATGAAGATAGCATGAGTCGTGATGTTACACAGGCAGATCCAGGTATACATGTACATGAATGAATTAATTGAAATTTTCTCTTATATTATTCAGGGACAATTTATTGATTCCTATGCTGGCCTACATTAACGGAAAATGATAGCATATAAACTGATTTTCTATATTCGTAATCAGACCTGAATTGAGATTACAGAATGTGTACAAATGCAATATTTCTAGCTGACTCCTTTGCTGGCCCCTTCTTACAAAAAATTGTGATTGATTCGACCAATCATTCCACCTATGGCAAGCCAGTAACGCCCTAAATTACATTGCAGATATATCTGTTTTCAATTCAGTTCAACTTATTTATTCTTGATAATCATTAAAATATCTTATGTGTGTGTGTGTGTATTTGAGTTTTGTCAGACGTGTAATCAATCAAACTTCATGAGGTGCGGACGTGTTTTTCGTTAGCTCCGACACTGAAGCGAAGCAGCATATAACTCTACATGGGAATACATTGATACATATTCCATGCATATTCCACGAACATACTCTGGAATTTGATTTCTATTGCTGAATCAACTAACTACCGAGAGGAGTCTCCTTGAATTTGTTTCTAATTACGGGAATATTTGGATGTGTGCCATATCATCATTAACTTTTCTGCCATATTTTGAACTATCAAAGTATGCCTACGAGATCTACGATGAAGGCCGAAGAAATGTCTGTAAATGTTTGAGAAGAAGTCCGCAAGGCACTGGAAGGAAACAACAATTTGCTTGACAATCTGACTGTAAAGGTAAAGCAAATTATTATCGACGAATTAATTGATACTGTTACTACAAAGGTTGCCGAAGCACTAAAAAAATCTTATGGATTTGATCTAAAAGAGAAAGAAAAAAAGATTAAAGACCTAGAAAATAAAATTATTGACCTCGAAAATCAACAAGACGATGCTGAACAATATTCGAGGAGGAACTGTTTAGTATTTCATGGAATCGAGGAAAAAGAAGGCGAAAATACGGAAGAGGTTCTAAAGAATTTCTGCAAAGACAAGCTTGGACTACACATTAAGGATAGTGACATCGACCGATCACAGATAAATTATCTTCGAGCTGCCGATCGGGGAAAATATGGCTGAAACAAATTTCCGCCCCACCCCCCCTCCCCTATTGGCGAAGGCTGGAACCGCCCCTGTGTCCCCCCTACCTTTGGTATTTATGTATTTATGGATTTTTTTTCAAGAACACATTAAAAAGTGGTCTTTATTTTTTTAATGTGATTATAAGATAATTTAAGTTAGCCTGGCCGGGAGGGAGTGGGCGCCATTTTTCGAAAAGTACACATGGGCGCCAAACATCAGGTAAAATTTGCTCTCCCTCCCTCCCCTTGAAATCCTGGATCCGCGCCTGGGTTCTATAACAATAACCCAATTAGGGCAATCAGCCCCTGACAACTACTTCAAGGAAAATATTATCCCCATATTTTTTTACCGCCGGGGACTGTTACCCCCCCCCCCGGAAATTTACTCTCCAGACAATTACCCCAGATAATTATGAAAATAATAATTTAAAGTCGACTTTGAAGGGGTAGTCCTCATTAGTCACTTCTTGGCTTTATTATAAATTAATACATAATATCATAATCCTCATTTATATGATGCGAGCACGAAGCGCGAGCTAATTTTGGGGGAAATTTTATGCATTTTTTCCTAAAATTTGAACTGATTCTGGGCAATGTTTGTTATCCTGAAAAAGACATGTATGCAACTTAATAATTACTACGAACGCAAAGCGCGAGGGGAAATGAACTGATGAAAAAGATACCTGTTAAAATAGCATTTTACAATCAAATAATGCGAGCGCGAAGCGCGAGCTGAATCTTTTTGAAATTATCACCCAAAGAAAGGAAATTCTAAGCACTTTTTTTTAACTCAAGCAGAATAGGTATATGAGTAAACAATTAAAGCAAGCGCGAAGCGCGAGCGGAAAATTTCTAGATTTAATCCTATAATATTTACTGAACGAGACACTCTATTCATGATTTGTAAATCCTTAAAAATGAGTATTAATAATGCGAGCGCAAAGCGCGAGCAAAAAAATTATACGTTTTAAACTGGTACCTGTTAAGGACTACTTGGACTTAGCCATGCATGAAGGCGTCACATATTTCAACAATCAAAAAATGCGAACGCGAAGCGCAAGCTGAACATATTTTTTACTTTTTTAAAGAAAGAATGGAAAATTTTAATCAGTTTTTGTAATCGTGAACAGGATAGCTATGTAATTTAATGATTGATACGAGTGCGAAGCGCGAGCAGAATAAAAAAATCGAGATTTAGACCTAAAAGTGGGCCACTCTGTTCATGTTTTGTAAATCATCAAAAGGATGAGTAATATGGCGTCTTCCTACATTAATAATGCGAGCACAAAGCGCGAGCAGAAAATTTTTGATATTGTGATCTGACACTAGATAATGATTTAAATTAGAGAACAAGTTGGGTACACTGGTTGGGTATCTGAATAAACATGCGCGAGCGTATTTCATATTTAGACCTAGAATCTAGGCATTCTAAATGCAACTTTAATCATGAAAATCATGAAACTTTGATAGTCCGATCTGAAAAAAAGAGTCAATTTCAGCTTTATATTTATTTGTAGAAAAATTGTAAGGTGGATATGGATCGCACTTAAAAAAGAGCTGATATTATTATTACTTTGAGTTTTGACATAGGACCGGGACATCCTTACGACATGCCATCATATGAAAATGATGACTATCTTCCTATTCATCTTGCTAAGCGCGAGATGAAACAAAGGGACAATTTAATTATCAAATTGATATCATGGCATAAAAACTGGACATTTCACTTTTGTGATTATGAATAGGATGCATCAGTTAATATATTTTTAACCATTAAAGCGATAAATTTTGATAAACTGTCATGAAAAGGGGATTTTAAGTAGTTTGTTGTATAAACTATATTGAAACATTTATATAACTCGCCAATCAAAATGCGAGCGTGCAGCACGCTAGCTGATGCGCCTTAACAATCAGACCAGTAAAAGGGATATTTTGAAAACTTTATGGATTACACGAAAATATAGGTACCTAAAAAAATCAAAATTTGCGAGCGCGTAGCGCAAGCAGCAAATGTTAACATTCAAACCATAAGATTGACATTTTTACAGAGCACTTTTTAAAAACCAATTGTAAATTACACAAAATAATGAAAGTTCGATTTCCGAGGTGAAATATGTGTTGTATATTGACTTCCAAACTTCATATTCGAACTCCATATTGAACAAGATATGTAAATCACCTAATAGGCAATGTGAGCGCGAAGCGCGAGCGAAAGTTTTATATAGTTGCACGAAAGATTCTTTTTATTTTCCAAGTCTTCCCCTTATCTTATTTTATGCCTTCGTCGTCCTTCTCTTCCTTTTCTCCTCTCTTTTTCCTCCTTATTTCCTTCTTTCTTTCCTTTTTTGCTCCGCCAAGAGGGGAGGGGGGGAGCTCGGCCCCCTGGATCCGCCTATGGGGACAAAGGGCGGGAAAAAAAGGCTATCATCGCCAAATCTCGTCCAAAAATACATGTTTTATTTCGATTTAGAATGATGTATTTCTATGATTATCAAAGACCAAAATAATAGGGGGACATTTGATATTGTGTCCCCCCTACTATTTTGAGTAGGTGGGACACGTCCCCCCTCGGATTTCCGCCCATGATGTAATATCAAAGGGAGCGCGAAGCACGATTGATTTTGGGGGGTTTCAATTTGGTCTAACTTCTCACCAGAGTAGGCCCTACTAGAATATTGTGAACGGGAGCTGTAGTTTCTGTACTGTTGTTTTAGTATACCCTTCAATATTATCAATGATCATTGTACCTCTAGGAAATATGCAATCTCGACTAATTATCCTCATCAGTGGCGTATTTATTCAGCATGGGTGCAGGGGGGGCCGAGGGCACCAAGATAAAAAAAATAAATGAAATGGGAGGGGGTAGACGTTAAAGAAAATCTGAGATTTTATTCTTGAAAAACACACTGAGGTATCTCACAAGGCCTAAATAAATAATGAGAACGCGAAGCGAGATCTGATTTTTTAAAAAGAATTTTCCTGTATTTTATCCTGAAAGCCTAAGTCAGGGGCGGACCCAGCTTCCGCCAATAGGGGGAGGGGCCATTTTTTCACCCATATTTTCCCCGATCGGCCGCTCAAAGCTGATTTGTCCAAGTGCCGTAATGAGCCAACAATTTCGAGGGGGCTCGATATGGCGTATCGCATAATATTAATAAGAAGTTGGCGGTGAGCGAAGCGAGCAAGCAAATATTTTGACACTTTTATTACAAAAATACAAGGTTGTGATAGATTTTGACATAATATTTGGAAAATAATAGGATATTTCATCCTAATCCCTTTCCTTTTCTCTCTATTTTTTCTTAGCCTTGATTTTCTCTTTTTTTTGTTGGGGGGGGGGGGGGCAAACGCCCATGTCCTAACAGTCATTTCCTAGATTTACTTTATAAGCAACATAAACGTGTTTATCTCATAAGCCATATGCAAGCTAAAAATTAAATTTCATGTATATTGTCCTGAAAATTTAACATTCTGGGAAATGTTTGCGAACTTGAACAGGACGCGTATGTAACTAGATAATTACCATGAGCGTGAAGGGCGAGCAGAAATGTTAAATACTATGGACTGGTCGGAAAGTTAGTCATCAAGACGATTCATATTTATTTTATTTTATTTATTTTATTAAAACATCTTTATACAGGATAACATGTTCAGATAAAATACACTGCTTTTCAACACGGTCCTGTTACATAAAAATATCAAACAACAATAAAAATGCATACAAACTTAATTAAGTTAAAATACAGGGTATGCTTAATTTACAATAAAAGTTGCACAAAAAATAGAGCAGGAAGATAAAGAGAGGTAAGACAGAGATAGTGTGGTTAAGTAAATGGCAGAAGTAGAGAGAGAGAGCGAGAGAGAGGGTGAGGGGAAAGAAAGGAGTGCAACAACATAATACCGAATTAACTATACAATCAACTATACAATAAAAATATGGATAAAAAATCAGTCTACTATCAGTTTAAAAATACTTGTTTTTGTACGACCTCTTGAAATGTAGGAGGTTAGAAATATTCTGGAGTTCATTTGGCAAGGAGTTCCATGTCTTTATTGCACTAAATTTAAAGGATTGCTTGAAACTTTCAATATTTGGCTTAGGTAATACAGCATTCAGTGAATCAGCGTTACGTGTATACATTCCATGTCTATCAATAAATAGTTCAATATCATTACAGAGTCTAATAGGGGCAAGTCCATATATACATTGGTAAGCTAAATTACATAAAAAATAATCCCTCCTTGTATCAAAAGATTGCCATTTTAGTTTCTTCATTAAATCTGTACAACTAATAGAAAAATCATATTCTTTCATTACAATACGTGCCGCTCGCCTTTTGCAGTCTTATAATAAGTTCCCTATTTTTCAATGAACAATTACCCCCAAACGGAACAAGCATAATCTATACATGGCTGAATAGTTGTTTTATATAAAGTATTAAGTAAATCTGGTTGAAGAGTTGAACTTAAATGTCTTAAAGCATGTAACTTAAATGATATTGATCTACAAAGATGTTTGACATGAACATTCCATATGAGATTACTATCAACTTCAACACCTAAATATCTTACAGAATTAACTTGTTTGAGTGGCTCACCATTAAGCTTTATATCCAATTTTCCTTTGTTTTTTTTTAATAACGAGTTGAAATAAGCATAATATTTGTTTTAGTAATATTGATCTTTAAACAATTGTCATTATACCACTTATCAATTTCATGTAAACATACCTGTAAATCACGTTGAATATTACTTAATTTAGAATCGGAAATATACACAATAACATCATCAGCAAAAATATTACAAACAGCAGTCGAAATGCATTGTACAATATCATTTATAAATATCAAAAATAAATCCGGGCCTAATACTCCCCCCTGTGGAATTCCAACTGTTAAATCAATAGGGTTTGACTGTTTACCATGACATCTTACTGATTGCTCCGGTTTGTTAAGTAACTTTTGAACCACATAAGTTCTGTACCAGATACTCCATACTTTTCTAATTTAAATAACAACATTTCATGATTAATTGTGTCAAAACATTTAGATATATCTAAAAAACAAGCGCCTACCATTTCGTGATTATTAAGTGAATCATACCAGTCATCTATAACACGATGGAGACAAGTTACTGTAGAGTGATGTTTTAAAAAAGTAGACTGATCAGAAGTTATCAAATCATTGTCAATTAAATAAGAATGAAGACATTTCTGAACTAATTTCTCCATGATTTTGGCAAGATGGCATACAACTGAAATCGGTCTGTAATTAGAACATGAATCCTTTGACCCCTTTCCTTTATAAATAGGTGTTACTCTTGAATACTTCCAGTCATCAAATACGATTCCATTTTTCAAAGAGTAATTGAAAATACCAGTCAACGACGAAAGTATGAGAGATGATGATATATTAAGAAGTTTACTATCAAAATCTAAAATGTCTAAGTTGCTATTGCAACTGAGATTAGATAAAAGCCTCAAAACCTCACTCTCTGATATAATTTTCATATCAAAAGTATGAATACATTTTGGGTTTTTCCAATTCGGTAGTTTGCAATGATTAAAAGAATTAATAATATTTCGTCCAACATTAGCAAAGTGTTCGTTCAGGTTTTCTGGACTAAGGTCATTATTAACAGAGTTTGAATATTTCATATTACCAGTAGCCATATTAAGTTCTTTCCAAAGCTTTTTAGAGTCATTTTGATACTTAGATGAAATTTCAGTACAGTATTTCTTTTTTGCTTCACGAATAGACGAGAGAACTTTATTTCTGACTTTACGATATTCGTCTTTAAAGTCATCATTATTGTCTGACATGTCTTTAAGGTAATCACGTTGATATATAAGTTCGAGAATATCATTAGTCATCCAAGGATTATATCTATTCTTTACCCGTACTTCTTTAATAGGAGCATGTTGATTACATATAGATAAAAATGCATCCTTCCATTTGAACCATATCTGATCATTAATAATTGAACTATCATATTCATTACCATTAAAATTGCATAAAACATCACATTTACTGATATCATTAAGAAAAGAAGATTCATCAAATTGTTTAAAATCTCTAAACCTGACTGTTTTATGTTGCGATTCATGAACATCAAAATTAATGAAAGTAAAGATTAAATAATGGTCGCTCAACCCAATTTTAGCAACATCACATAAAATATGTAGGTCAGGTACTGTTGTAAAAATTGGATCAATACATTTAGAAGACCGAGATGTAGTACGTGTTGGTTTGGTTACTATTTGTGTAAGAGAATACGATTTCAACGATTAAATTGAATTTTTTTTGATATTCCAACCTAAAAGATGAGATTTCAAATCCCCCAATGGGACATTCGACATTCATTTCCATCTCTCCTTTTCTTATCTTTCTTCCTATCTTTCTCTCTTTTTAATATTATTCTCTTCCTATTTTTCTTCTTCTTTTCCTTTCTTTTCTTTTCTTTCTTTTCCCTCTTCTTCCTTTTTCTCTTTCCCCATTACTTATCCCTCTTTCTTTTTCTTTTCTTTCCTTTCCCCTTTTTTCTATTTTTTTTCTTCTCTCCCTCCCCCTTCCACTCTCTCTTTTTATTCTCTTCTTTTCCCCTCTTCCTCTATTTCTCCTTTTTCTTATCTTTCTTCCCATCTTCCTCTCTATTTAAATATTCTTCTCTTCCTTCCTCTCTTTTTTCTTCTTCTTTTTCCTCCTTTTCCTTTCTCCTAGCTTTCTTTTCTTCTCTTCCTTTTCCCTCCTCTCTTTTTTCTCTTCTTCCCCCCTGTTCTTCTCCCTTTTTCTTTGTCTTTCCGTACCCCCTCTTACTCTCTTTTCTATTATCTTCTTTTCCCATCTTCCTCTCTCTTTTTATTCTCTCCTTAATTTTCCCCTCTCCCCCTCTTTTTTTTGAGCGGGGGGGGGGGGGGTGGTGAGTGAGGCAGTTCCCCCTCGCCCCTCCCCCATGGATCCGCACCTGATAGAACCCCATGGTCTCGTATCATTTGACCTTTGGACCTCTCGATGACATTTGATATATCTGATCATAATTTTACACGCACTGCGGACTATCGGACCCGCGGTCTATCGGACCCGCGGTCTAACGGACCCGCGGTCTATCGGACCCGCGGACTATCGGACCGCGGTCTATCGGACCCGCGGACTATCGGACCCGCGGTCTATCGGGATGTCCCCATCGACATTACGGTTAAATGAAATTAAATTGAATAATTTTTTCTAGATGAATTGAAAGAAAAAAAGGAGACTGCCAAAGCAGGAAGTCAAGGAGAGGATGTTGTAAGCAAGAAGAATGATGATAACATGACTCATGATCTTAAATCTACGAAGGAAGGCCCAGGTACAGGTGAGTGAATTGATCATTTTTTTTCTTTATATTCACGTATGATAAATTCATCCATAAAAATAATGAAGAGCTCATATGCAAAAGGGGTAGGTCCATTTTTCATCAAATTTGATTTTTATGTCTTAATGTATAGATTTATAGTAGCTCTATAACATGATACCAAAGAAAAGTTGAAATTCCTATTAAAAAATGAACTAAAATGGCATTTTTTTTTCAAAAGGGGTTAGGTCTATTTCAGTTTAGTTGCAAAAGGGTTTAGGTCCACACAATTTTTTTTTGGAAAAGAATATCTTTAAAAATATGAAGACAAGTAGATTTTTTTATACTAAATTTTATGTTCTAATGCTAGGGTATCATGAAAACACAGTTTTGCATAAGAATATTGTAATATGAGAAAATTAAAAAAATGATTTTTTGGGAGTGGACCTTACCCCTTTTGCAACTAAACTCTTCTGAAGAACTCATTTGTCAAAAGGGTTTAGGTCCATATTTCATAAATTTCATTGTTTTCTGTCTCTAAACCTCTAGATTTGTAGTCACTCTGATGATACCAGAAAAAAAATTTAAATTCAAATGAAAATGTGAATGAAAGTGGCAAAGAAAAATCAATTTTTGATCAAAAGAGATAGGATCTATTTCAGTTTCTTTGCAAAAGGGGTTAGGTCCACAATGATAATTTTTTCAAAAATATATAGAAAAAAATGAAGACAGGTATATTTCTTTTATACCCAATTTTATGTTCATATGAAAGGGTAGTACATCATGGCAACTTAGTTTCTCATAATATTGCAATAACTGGAATAAAAAAACATGTTTTTTCTCGGAATTTCAGTTTACATGCAAAAGGGGTAGGTCCACACAGTTTCTTATTTTGAATATCTTAAAAGATATGAAGACAGGTAGATTTCTCTTATACCCAATTTTATGTTCTTATTGTAGGGTATCATCATGATTTAATTTCGCATAAGAATATTGCAATATGGGAGAATAAAAAAAATATTGGAGTGGACCTAACGCCTTTTAAAAATAATATAATTGAGAATAAAAAACATGTTTTTACTCGGAATGGTCAGGAGAACCTAACAAAGTGGGACCTAACCCCTCTTGCAACTAAACTCTTCAAATGCTTCACCTGTGTAAATTTAAACTTCAGATATACTGAGTCTCAAGTCTAAACAGGGCAGGGGCGGATCCAGGATTATCCAAAGGGAGTAGGGGGGGGGGCAAATTTTTTCGGAGGAAAATTATGACAAGCCAAAAAAATTGTATTCATACATTCACGGTTTTCTTGACATTTCAGTATGCTTTTTGTTTTCAAAGGACTATGTACAAATTTACTGAAGAAAAATGATGACATTGAAGGATTTCCATACACCTGAGATTGATTGGATCAATCGTAACTCTTTGTATTAAAGATGGGGTCCTGGTCCCCGTCTTACAAAGAGTTACATGTACGATTGATTCAATCAATCATAACTCTATGGAAATCTATCATTGTCATTTTTTGTTTCTCCAAGAATTTTCAAAATGTCTTCTGTGAACAAAGGCGAACACATAAAGTTATAAAGAAGACGATGATTTTGTGTAATATACATCATATCTAGGAAATATTTTGAAGAAACATGCATTTTAGATGTGGGTGTTGCTGGCTTTCCATAGTTGTATTTAATCACATCAATCGCAACTCCTTTAACACACATTCCTATAGCCTATGGGGGGGGGGAGGCTATGATATCATGACGTCACATGAATGAGGTCCATACTACATCGAGTATGTTGGCTCAGTGGGAGTAACAGTAACATATTTTCAGAAAAAAGTTGAACGCTACTGAAATCCTTCAATCTGATTGGCTGATATTAGTTTGTTTTAGAAGATTGTCTTTACGAAACGGGATTCTGGATGTATTGTAGGTTGACATTCCGGCTTGATCACCTGACTACAATGATTTATTTTGCAATCTATGATTTTCTGCCTTTAAAGGGGAATGAAACCTTTGTAACAAATAGGCTTGTGTAGAAACAGAAAAATCAAAGAATAAGAATAAAGAAAGTTTGAGAAAAATCGGACAAATAGTGAGAAAGTTATGAGCATTTGAATATTGCAATCACTAATGCTATGGAGATCCTCACATTGGCAATGCGACAAGGATGTGTGATGTCACTGATGAACAACTTTCCCTTTGGTGGACTATAAAATACCCTCAAATTGTTTCTTTTTGTTTTTCCTTATGATGATACAAACTCTTTATCCCTGATGTATTCTTAAAAAATATGTATTACATGCTCTCATATGTAGACAGAACACGTGATTGATAGATAGATGTGATAAAAGAGGCAATTCTAGTGAAATATATACGAAAGTAATAGGGAGAGTTGTTCACAAGTGACATCACACATCCTTGTCGCATTTCCAATTTGCTATCTCCATAGCATTAGTGATCGCAATATTCAAACGCTCATAACTTTCTCATTATTTGTCCGATTTTTCTCAAACTTTCGTTGATCTGATTCTTTTATTTTTCTGTTTTCACACAAGCTATCTTCTTCCAATGGTTTCATTCGCCTTTAAGCAAGGCGTCCAGCCAAATTTGCAGGAAAGTATGACCAAATTTGTTCTTGCTTTTGTTTGAGAGTAGTGTAATGACGAGCAGATATTTAATATATATGTTAATGTTTGGCATTTGAAATATTCAACTATTGTACGAAAAGGAAACATTTAAATAACTTATATTTTCTTTGTATCATCTGTCCATCGTGAACAAAGTTGAAAACAGAATGGTCTATCGTTTCCTTTGAAGGTAATACACCTCATACTTGAAATTAACTCTTATACGTTTTGCAACAACAAAATAACTCATCAAATTCGTTTATTTAATACATTGCTGCTTAAAGGGATGGTTCGAGCTGAAAATATTTATATCTAAATAAATGTCATAAAATTCCTAGAGCAAAATGCTGAAAACTTCATCAAAATCTGATAACAAATACCGAACTTATTGAATTTTAAAGTTAAGCAATATTTGTTAAAAAAACAGTTATATGCACATAGTCATGAATATACATTAGGTGGACTGATGATGTCACATCCTCACTTTTTTTTCTTATGTTCG
The DNA here is from genome assembly GCF_018143015.1 of Lytechinus variegatus. NCBI lineage: Eukaryota > Metazoa > Echinodermata > Echinoidea > Temnopleuroida > Toxopneustidae > Lytechinus > Lytechinus variegatus. The sequence continues at coordinate 19,870,431 of NC_054747.1, read as the reverse complement.
TGGGTTCGAGTCCACCCCGGGCTGATGACTGAAGCAAGTGCGTTGTGTGTAAACGTCTCTCCCCTGTTTCATAGATACAGGCTATGTTACAGTGGAAAACACTCCGTCCCTCGGATAGGACGTTAAATGGAGGCCCCGTGTAAAGGAAAATCACCTTTGCACGTTAAGAACCTACTGCACTATTCGAATAAGAGTAGGGAAAAACCCCAATGTAGTGGTCCATCTGCATTCCCTCAACCAGATATCGGGAGGAGAGACCTGCGAGTCACAGTTCTGTGTGCGCGCCCTTGCAGGCGACCCAGATTGGCTGGCTCCTCCAATGCGCCTTTGAATGTCTTTGACAGAATATATGGAGCTATACAAATGATGTGCATCATGTTATTACAGGAAATCATAAATAATTCATTTTTTTTTCATACATGTGTAATTGATGTCTCCATTATGATGAAATAAGTTGCGGCAATAAATAACTTATGCAATTAATCAGCTGTTAATCCAATTGATTTAGTTCTTGGTAGAATTTTTTTAGAATAAACCTAATTTCGTATAATAAAGTACAAAAGAACGAGTAAAGATATGACATCATTAACCCACCTAATGAATATTTATAAGGACATGCCTAAAAGTGTTTCACCGGAATAATGCAAATCTTTAAAATTCAATAACTTTGTTATTTGTTATCCGATTTCGATCAAATTTTCAGCATGTTGCTCTGTGAGTTTTATTATATTTAGTAAGATAAAAATATTTCCAACCTGGACCATCCCTTTGATTATTTTTCCTCTATGCAGCAGTATAATCTATTGTATTTGCATGACTAAAAACTTCATAAATTATGTGCTTAAACATACCAATTTTGTTTCTGCTTCGATAACTTTTATTTCGATGATTTTTTTTATAATTCAAACCAGATAAGAACACATTTGAGAGCGAAATTACACTTAGTGTCATTGCTTGCTTCATTTGATTATAATATTTACAATACTGTCTTCGGACAATAATACTGAGACTATAAAACTCATCATGCATTCTTCGTCGCTACGCTCGCTTGACCGTCGTTTCATTCAGGATGAATTCCGGACGTTTGCGACCTAGCTGTCACATTCCAATTAAGTAGTGATGATCCAACCTGAATTATTTGTAAATAACTCTTGGGAGTAAAACAGCTAGATTACACTAGGAACCGAGCATAATTCCCGGCAAAATATAAAATTTTCGTGGATATTGACCTAGCCTCCTCGCCGTTTAAAAATGTTTTAAGAATGTCTCTATACAACTTTGCTCTAAAGGCTCGTAATGTGTACTCGAATTATTTTTGGTACTTAACCCCCCCCCCCCCCTCCCCGAAAAGAGAGAGGGAGAGAAAAAAATAATTCGACGAATATATTTTAATTATTTGCTTTAATATAGTTTTCAATTCACACGGACGGGCGTGCTAAATATAGTGGGATGGAAAATAGAGATTTGTTTGTTTGGGTAAAGAAGTTCGTTCGCCTTCTTCCATTGTTTACATTCCTTAAAGGTGTTGATTTCGTTTGCTAGTTTTTCTGGGCCGGGCTAGCGATTGGAATGTGGAAGTGAAAGAGGGCAAACTGAATGGGTTGCTAGGCGTTCAGGGCTAATAGAAGTCCATTGGAACTTCAGTTATTTACTACTTTGCTTCTTAATCATGTTCTTCGGCTCGCTTGCATTCTTCAGTGATTAGAGAGAGAGAGAGAGAGAGAATGTGAACAGGTGTGGAAGCAAGGAGTGCTGGTAATTCCTTGGTGGAAGTGAGCTGTGAGTGGGAGTGGCTGAAGTGACAAGAGTCGCAAAAGAGGATTAATTGACTGAGAGAGCAGTTGGGGGAGTGGTAAAGAGAGTTACATAAGTTGGAAGAATAATGGAAAGCCGAAGAACTTGAATTTGGAATCGGAGTACACAATAATTAAGTTCCGTTTTATATACTTACATTATAGGCGGATTAATTTCGCGCATTACACCAAAAGTGATAGGGTCGACTTGGGGAAAGGCTTTTTTCGCCACGCGGTGTTTGACCCAGAAAGGGGATAAAAAGGGAGTGTTTAGTTGACAAGGGGCAGTTTTTTCGTTCCCGATTTGTTTTGCCGCCGTAGGCCATGTCGGCTTAATTTTTGTCTGTCGTCGGTCGTCCAGCCCAGAGATGCGACATATATTATTATCCAGCATGTAATTTGACTTTGATTTAGAATAAAACCTGATACACAACTTAACTTCATCGAACTTGTCATTCTTTGACTCCCGTCTTTTTTTTGTACGTGGGCAGCGCAAGACGGTGGGCGGCCACCGGCCGTCTTGCAAAGCTGTGCCGCTACAAAATATTACCTCATACCGCTCTTTCACACGAATAAAAAAAATCCTTATTTGATTGGTGAATTCAGTGAAAAATAATTCTAATGACGATTTTTTAGTACTTGTAAAACAAAACTGGAATCACGAACACTAATCACGAATTCTCCGGGGATGAATTCCAGTTACGTTTCATTCCAATTACGGTACGAATTTTCCGTGAGAAAGGTCTGATTATTCTGAAGACGAATTGTAATTATCATTACAAAGATATTTCAAGGTGGTGATTGAGATAAAATAAAAATCTGTAACAAACGTCCAATGCGCCGGCTCCCTAGATAGGCTATATCACATATTGATCACAAAATTGCTGGGAAAGTTACGCTTTTGTTTTCGTTCATCAATTATGCATTTTATTCTACATCCATGCTTATCGCTTATTATTACTATTCGTACGACAATCAATGACTAAAGTTTGTAGAAATTCACTACAGATTAATCATCATTGCTTAATACACTTCTAATGTAGAGGAATAGTCAACCCTCATAAAGATTTTGAACAAAACTTTGTTTCTTACTGTGAACTGTTGAGCTGTTACCATACGTCCAATACGGTCTTTCAAATGCTTAATATCACAACAAAACAGAGGGGAATGGGGACAAGCGTAAGCAAAAGAAAGAAAGAAAGAAGTAACAGCAATTATCAGAAAGAGAGGCCCGGATCATCTAACTTTGTATTGACAATAATGTAGATTTAAAAAAAAATGACGTCACGTTGAGCTCGTATGGGTCGTGTTGTCCCATATGGCCCCCCTAACCCTAAGGTAATATAGTACCGTTGCCCCGTCCGGTTTTACCTGATCATTTCTTGTGTTTGAATCTATGCTAGATGCCTTTCATACAGTGTCGTTTGCAGGTTTCGCGATTTTCTAATACTCTCTGATATGGCCAAAGTTATCCCATTTAGCATCAAACTTTTGAAAAATAAAATGAAAATCCTATAATCATTTAATGAAAATTCAATTTTATTTCATTTTACTTTATTTTTTTCAGAAAAAAAGGGTTACGTGCACATCAGTTGCATGTTAATGATGCCTCACTCTTGCTCTTTCATCTTAATTTTATTAGCAGAAAATCAACGTATTCCCATGTATTTGATCATGCAGACATTAAAAGTCGTTTCACCTTTCGCCAATAGCATGGCGTTATGATAATCATAATAATGAGGTTATGTTTACCCATGAGAAGTGAAACCCTGATAGGGAGCATTAGAAATGAAATTATTTGAGAATTAATACAATAAACACGTACTGAACAATGCGTGTATGACATCGGCTCGTTTCAAATATCTAAATATCGCAATAAAAGGGGTTACTGGTATTTCATACATTTGCTTTACGAAATAAACATAGTTTGGTTCGATATCTACTGTATACAAATTGTATTTCCTTGTCCTTATGAAACAACATTGTCTTCTTTTGTAGGCAATACCAAGAAGAAAACAGAGGATAATACGAGTGATAACAATTCAGAACAACTTTCTAAAAGCTCGGAACAATATGATCATTGGGGTAAAGGTCTTACTAGCCATGCTAGCAGTGGGGATGCACATACGATGACAAGAGGTACATTTCGTGTTTAACCGTCGACATGACTACTGAGTGCTGATGTGAAGTTATATTTCTAGCTGATGAACTTGCAGAACATGCCAGAGACGATCTATTCTCTGACAGTACAACACACCTCGTACAAAGGATCTGCTGATACCCTCTGCATTTTTTTTACCTTTGATTTTATTTCAGTTTGTTGTATCAATACATGTTTGAGTAGATGATGAGCTATTTCACTTCAGTCGATTCCACAGTGTGGTGTGATCCATTCTGGGTTTACAAACACACGACTAACATGACTAAGGTACCATTGAAATCTCGAGAGGGGCAATTTTGGCGAGAGAAATGAGCGAGCCCCAATTGAGCCATGCCATGAATAAGTTATATTATTCAAGATATGGTAAAAAAAAGGACACATATGAACTAGTTCTAAACCATTTTTTAGCATCTGGTACCATACATGTATGTCTGTAAATCTACAATTGGTATCATACCCAATCGAAAATTGGTCTTTCTCGGCATTTATGTTCATTCGTCAACACAGGTTTTCAATAATATATTGATGTACACACGAGCTCACAGGAAGCTATTGAAACTTGTATCTGTATAAGGTGAATGTGCACTTAACGCTTTAACGATGTCGAAAATCCCAAAAGAAATGAAAACAAGATAATTCTCAAGATTTTCACACATTCATCTACCACATACTTTTTAAATTTTTTTGGGCTCTCGACTGTTGCAAAAAATCATCCCAAATGGGACACGTCGCTGTTGCCATAGTAGCAACAACAATTTTGCGCACGAACCGCATGTCTAATGTCCCCGTTGTGGATGCGAAAAGTCCGGTAGTTAAAAGATACATGTACGGGGGAAAATAAAAAGAAGAGCTTCCTATTCCATTCATTTAACATGTTCAAATAAATGGTGCTTTAAGACATTGCGTCCCATTTTTTGTCTTTGGTTTTGAAAAGTTCCGTAAGAGGTTAACATGTTTCTTAGTTCATATTGTGAGTTAACGGCTTTGTAACAATGTGATGTAATTGTACATTTCTAACTGTTACCCTTCGCCCCCAAAATATGCCACTGCCAGACCATTATTATTTACGACATATTGACGTGCGGTAGTAAAAAGGCAGGCAACATTGCTTATTTGTGTACCTATCATATTCAAGGCGCTAGGATACATGGCTTCATGCGAAATACAAATAGTAGTTCCATAAATGTCATAAATGGTGTTCTAAAAGAAAATTGTTTGCTGATTAAAATGATTTAATGCTGCTCATATGATGTTTTTTTAATATAATTTCCCCAAATATGCAATTAGAAACTAGTGCATTATTCTAATTTTAATAATACATTTTTATGATTATCCAGTGATCACCTTTTTATGAACAATCGACAATGTAAAATATGACAAATTAAATGCGTGTAGAACCCGATCTAGGGTAGTCTAGGAATGAGTGTCAAATGACAACTCTATTTTTTTTACACCTATCAAGATTTTTGTAGTTGCCTAATTAGCTACGGAGAATTGATTGATTGATAACGAATTCCTTTCATTTCAAATTTTCAACAAAAGCACAAAGTAATTCTGTTTCTAATGAATTTTTCTGAAAATTATAGCAAACAATAAGAAAAAAAAGGAAAAGACGACTTATAAAAAAGAGTGGAATTGTTGAAGAGAGCATCGGCGTGGCAAATCACTGTGAGGTTGTTTTAGAATTTTCTGACGACGAAAGTCGTGAAAAAAAACGTATCAACATTCCAAATGTATCAACTAGAGTTAATGTTAATAATAATAATTATACTTGCTTATATAGCGTTTAATACTTACTTTGTCAGAAGTCTCTAAGCGCTCTACAGTATGTATGCAGCATAATTACCCTGGCTTTAGCAGTACAGCTGTTGTTCGATTGTATGTAAACGATATATCTCCAATAAAAAGACAAAAAGTGGGTTGTTCATGATGAACATCGTTAAAAAACATCCAGGAAGGCGATTGTTTACAACGGAAGTTGTCTTTCCTTTTTTTAATTTTCATTTTTGAAAAAATACACAACTTTGGTACTGTGTACAAACTGTTGCTGATAATGTGTGCATTGATTATTGTACCACGGGTTTATATCGGGTTATCTCGAAATTTTCTGATGTAACCTATGTCGTATTTGGTATCACTGGAAAGAGCATTTCAATGCGGTGACATTGCTTTCACTTTGATATGTGCGCAAGCAATAGACCGAAAGTAAAAGACATTAAAAATTAACGTTTTTCACAATTTTTTAAGCTGATGTCAGCTCTTTATCAGTTTCTGTTACAAAAAGTTGACAAACGGTTGTAGTATATAGATCAATCATGATATCTGCCAAGTTGGAAAGAACTAGCTTTAATAACAAAAAAAGAATAGAGCAAGTTGAAGTCGTTTTGACATTACAGTGCGTTTCAGAAAAAGGTAATCCAAATTTAAAGGGTTGTTATTCGAATTATATTCAATTTTGTGAACTTATTCTGCATGGATGTAAAAGAGAAACTCATCAGCTTTCCATTGATACCCTATTTGTACCATTTGTGCCATGCATGATCGCATTAAGTGATGTTGAAGACAACAGGTGCAGGTACCATTTTTCCAAGCTTTCGAAAACTTAATGAAAGGGCAGATGACGATGTGAATACTTTTATCGATGCCTGAGCTGACAAAAAATCTTGATTGAACCCTTTTCTTCCAAAGGAGTGTAAGTGGGCGAATGTAATTGCAAATGATATTAAATGAGGAAATCATACCACAGTCGTTGGACTAACATTTTGAGAGGTAGGTTCGAGGAGCGTGCCTGCATCTTTAGTGGATCCAAGACTATCACTTGTGTCCTTCGATCCAACATCGTTTGAGATAGACTCAAAGAACTCTTTGGACATCAATTTGTTGCCCTCAACCATGGCGTAGAATGGCCACCAAAATCACCCGACCTTGCGCCCTGTGACAATTCCTTTTTGGACACTTAAAGTGAGGTATTTGTAATTCCTCCCCCAAGATCTTGATGATTTGCAAGGCCGAATTTGACATGAGGTGGATTTTTTTGTGCAATGATCCGGCAATGGTAAGACGAGCTGTCCAAGATATACTTAATTCCTCCGCGCTACCGGCTTTGTATGCAAAGGAGAGGAGGACAAGTTAAAGGTGTGGATGAACAAGACCTTAACCTTCAATCATCATTTCAGAGGAATGCCTTGACTCTCCTTTCTAAACATTACTTCTTTACATTTCATTATATGAAGCATCCATTTTACCCACTTTACCAAAACTTGGAAAGAGTGGTACCTGCACCTTTTGTCTTCTACATCAATTAATTAGGTCATGCGTGGCACAAAAGTTACAAATAGGGTACTATTGGAAAGGTGACGAGTTTACCGTTCATATCCATGCAGAATAATTTCACAAAAATAAATATGACCTGAACATCGGCCCTCTAGATTTGGATTCCTTTTTTTCTGAAACGCACTGTATAGTGTATTTTTGAGTATTTTGGTGATATTCGGGAGCATTGTCAGATATTTCGTCAGCAGTAAGGTACATGTATATATTTTTAATGGCTTGAAAGGGCATATCTTGAAGTAACCATATCCAAGAAAAGGTACGGATTTTTCCATCCATATCATTTTTGTCTCACCTGCATAGCAGAGTGAGACTATAGGCGCCGCTTTTGGTGGTTGCTTCTTCTGCGCTTTAAGTAACACTTTGAACTTGGGCCAAAGGTAAATAGAGCTTCTGGAAAATGCTATGGAATTGTAAATTGTTCAATGTCATGTTGAAAAACAGAAAATTATATTATGCATGTTACAATGATAATAAAAATGTAGATATATTTCCTGACCAATTTCTTTTTATTTACTTGTGCATACTTCGTATTGTGCCTAATAGCCCGTATTCCGAACTGTGGTTTATTTCAAATTCTGGAGCCCGTTTACAAAAAGCTTAACATTGATCGTAGTACAAATTTTCTCGATTAATTGCATTGACTACAATGTACAATCAATAAAAAAAATCAGAAGTACGATCAATCATTATGCTTTGTGTTACGGAACCCTGGTCTGAGGTCTCGCTTTAATTATGGAGAGCCACTTCTGTCACAAATCTCTACCACGTCTGGTTCAATTTACAAGACCATGGGCCCGTTTCATAAAACTTTGCCGCAGATACTTTCGCGGCAAATGACAATTTCTGCGGCAATATTTGACGCAGCTCAAATAGCTGCGTCAAATATTGCGGCAGAAACAGCTATTTCATCAAAATACCAAAAATGACTGGATTACTGGCAATTATCCCAGGGGGTGTTTCATCAAACAATTAGTCAGAGGTTTTCTCCGACTAAATTCCATTTCATGAAAATTTGTCACAGAAATCAGCGACAAATTTGTGGAAACCACCAACTAATTCTAAAAATGTTTTCAGTGGTCTTCTATTTTCCGACTAATCTATTTTTGAGGGCCTAAGCAGCCTTATTGGCCAATTGTTTGATGATTTTGATTTGATAAATTGGTTTTTGTCATTTTAAATAGAAAATTAAAAAGATATTGCAGGTATTTTTACTCATTGACAGAAAGTAGATATTTATTGAAACATCATTTATCCTGTTTAAATTCAAATTTATTTCAATAAATAGATACATAGGGAACATGCATTGTGTTCCTGCAAATTTACACTTAAAATTTTTTTTCTTTATCCTGTAAAAGAATGAATAAATGATGTCTTATTTTGTAAATGAATAATGTCTGAAAACTGTTTCCTCATTGGCATTTGTGCAGGAGTTTCAATTAGATTCATTTCTTAAGTGCTGCTGCTGCTGTTGGTTTTTGCTGATGATGCTCTGAGTGGTTTTTGCATCTCCTGCAGATGTTGTTGGTCGATGCAGTCGTTACATCTCCTGTGTGGTTGCTGCTGTTCTTGCTCCTGCTGCTGTTCATGTGATTGAAGTACCAGTACCTGAAATAGAAATTAACTTATATTGCATATAAGCAAGAAACCAAAGTTATTCCTAATTTCACTTTCATTGTTAACCTTTAATTGACGGGGGTGGGGTGAGGCACCTGTTGATATTTTGCAAGTTTTCTCCAAATGGACAAGATCCTCAGGCACCCCTGGGGGGATCTACCAGAATAGCCTCACCTATTTTTATTAACAGGATTTTGTACATTCAGTTGATTTTGCATCAACTCAATTCATCAAATGATTAAGGGTCTATCTGTAAAAAAAAATCTGTGAGCTTCTTTGGGTAATCTCCCTAAGTCCTTTTACTCCTTAACTGACAAATTAATAATTAAAAATATGATGAAGTGAATAACTACCATCTATGTCTTTGCAGTAATTTGACATTTTGCATCTTAGATGGTAGCCTTTAAACACGATGTCCAGCATAATTTGCAGGAAAGTGTGATAAAATTATTTCTTGCTTTTGTTTAAGAGTTGTGTTATGAAGAGCAGATAATTAATATATATGCCAATGTTTGACATTTGAAATATTCAACTATTGTACGAAAAGAAAACATTTAAATAACTTATATTTCCTTTGTCTGTTTGTATCATCTGTCCATCGTGAACAAAATTGAAAACAGAATGGTCTATCGTTTCCTTTGAAGGTAATACACCTCATAGTTGAATGAACTCTTATACGTTTTGCAACAACAAATTAACTCATCAAATTCAATTATTTCAGACATTGCTTTTTAAAGGGATGGTTCGAGCTGAAAATATTTATATCTAAAAAAATATCGTAAAATTCCTAGAGCAAAATGCTGAAAACTTCATCAAAATCGGATAACAAATAAACGAACTTATTAAGTTTTAAACTTAAGCAATATTTGTAAAAAAAAAAAAAAAAAACCAGTTATATGCACATCGTCATGAAAATACATTAGGTGGGCTGATGATGTCACATCCTCACTTTCTTCTTTCTTATGTTCGTGGGTTCGAGTCCACCCCGGGCGGATGACTGAAGCAAGTGCGTTGTGTGTAAACGTCTCTCCTCTGTTTCATAGATACAGTCTATGTTGCAGTGGAAAACACTCCGTCCCTCGGATAGGACGTTAAATGGAGGCCCCGTGTAAAGGAAAATCACCTTTGCACGTTAAGAACCTACTGCACTATTCGAATAAGAGTAGGGAAAAACCCCAATGTAGTGGTTCATCTGCATTCCCTCAACCAGATATCGGGAGGAGAGACCTGCGAGTCACAGTTCTGTGTGCGCGCCCTTGCAGGCGACCCAGATCGGCTGGCTCCTCCAATGCGCCTTTGAATGTCTTTGACAGATATATGGAGCTATACAAATGATGTGCATCATGTTATTACAGGAAATCATAGATAAATCATTTTTTTCATACATGTGTAATTGATGTCTCCATTATGATGAAATAAGTTGCGGCAATAAATAACTAATGCACTTAATCAGCTGTTAATCCAATTGATTTAGTTCTTGGTAGATATTTTTTTGAATAAACCTAATCTCTTATAATAAATTTCAAAAGAACAAGTGAAGATATGACATCATCAGCCCATCTAATGAATATTTATAAGGACATGCCTACAAGTGTTTCACCGGAATAATACAAATCTTTAAAATTCAATAACTTTGTTATTTGTTATCCGATTTTGATCAAATTTTCAGCATTTTGCTCTGTGAGTTTTATTATATTTAGTAAGATAAAAATATTTCCAACCTGGACCATCCCTTTGATTATTTTTCCTGTATGCAGCAGTATAATCTACTGTTTATGCATGACTAAATTATTCATAAATTATGTGCTTAAACATAACAATTTTGTTTGTGCTTCGATAACTTTTATTTCGATGATTTTTTTTTATAATTCAAACCAGATAAGAACACATTTGAGAGCGAAATTACACTTAGTGTCATTGCTTGCTTCATTTGATCATAATATTTGCAATACTGTCTTCGGACAATAATACTGAGACTATAAAACTCATCGTGCATTCTTCGTCGCTACGCTCGCTTGACCGTCGTTTCATTCAGGATGAATTCCGGACGTTTGCGACCTGTCACATTCCAATTAAGTAGTGATGATCCAGCCTGAATTATTTGTAAATAACTCTTGGGAGTAAAACAGCTAGATTACACCAAGAACCAAGCATAATTCCCGCCAAAAATATAAATTTTTCGTGAATATTGACCTAGCCTCCTCGCCGTTTAAAAATGTTTGAAGAATGTCTCTATACAACTTTGCTCTGAAGGCTCGTAATGTGTACTCGAATTACTTTTGGTACTTAACCCCCCCCCCCTCCCCGAAAAGAGAGAGAGGGAGAGAAAAAAAAATAATTCGACGAATATATTTTTATTATTTGTTTTAATATAGTTTTAAATTCACACGGCGGGCGTGCTAAAATTACCTCATACCGCTCTTTCACACGATTGAAAAAAAAATCCTTATTTGATTAGTGAATTCAGTGAAAAATAATTCTAATGACGATTTTTTAGTACTTGTAAAACAAAACTGGAATCACGAACACTAATCACGAATTCTCCGGGGATGAATTCCAGTTACGTTTCATTCCAATTACGGTACGAGTTTTCCGTGAGAAAGGTCCGATTATTCTGAAGACGAATTGTAATCATCATTACAAAGGTAATTCAAGGTGGTGATTGAGATACAATACAAATCTGTAAGAAACGTCCAATGCGCCGGCTCCCTAGATAGGCTATATCACATATTCATCACAAAATTGCTGGGAAAGTTACGCTTTTGTTTTCGTTCATCAATTATGCATTTTATTCTACATCCATGCTTATCGCTTATTATTACTATTCGTACGACAATCAATGACTAAAGTTTGTAGAAATTCACTACAGATTAATCATCATTGTTTAATACACTTCTAATGTAGAGTAATAGTCAACCCTCAATACAGATTTTGAACAAAACTTCGTTTCTTACTGTGAACTGTTGAGCTGTTACCATACGTCCAATACGGTCTTTCAAATGCTTGATATCACAACAAAACAGAGGGGAATGGGGACAAGTGTAAGCAATGAAAGAAAGAAAGAAGTAACATCCTCATCTGTGTAGAGTGAAGTGAAAGTGACCTACGAAAGGAATGAAAGCAACGAAACAAGAGAAACGAAAGAAATATCAGCACGCCGAGTTCCCCCAAGAAGCCAAAATTAAATAGATAGCGTTCACGGCATTCACTGGCATTTTCCACGTGGAGTGTAGATGTTATCTATAATCATGTTTTTCAATTGAGATTTTCCATTTGAAATGTCTACTTTTCTCAATTGCTGCATTAGAATTTTTAATTTAAGATTGCGGTCTACCTTCAAACTGATGTTTGAAGAAAAAATGAGACGAGTGTGTGTGAGGGTGTATTTGGGGGTGTGTGTGGAGGTTTCAAACAAAGCATATCCAGTTAGTGGAGAGATCAGTGATTTGCACTCACAAAGCTCCATAATTTATACAATTAACTAGACCCTACTCACATCCCCCTCCACACCCACACACACACACCGTCACACATACATGGTAGGTCAAACATTTACATGTGCATATGTGATCCATGGTGAAGCTTCCCCGTTCCATTCGGTATCCTTGAATGTAGAAAGTGGCGCCATCTTCAATTTCAAAATCATGAAAATGGCGAGCTTGTAAGTTCCGAAACATTGTGTCCTTGTTCAAATCCATGTTATACGACATGAAATCACTTATTACCTATTAGATGTTAAGCAGTACAGCATGATAACAATAGTAATAATACTGATAGTAATGGTGGTTATAATTACAATTACTGTGCTTAAATCCTGCTGAACAAAAGTCCCTAAATAAAGGCGTATAATTCCACTGGTTCCACCGCATGGTAGTTTCCCTGCACCGCGTTCAAGGAATGAAGTTGTCATTTACCTCACCTGGGATGTTCGCAGCAGAATATCGTTAAATTTCTTGCCGGATAAAATAGACACCCAGAGTAGGATTTGAACCCATTGCCCACTGACTTTTTAATAAACGGAACCTGAACCACTTCACTATCAGGTGCCGCGGAACATTACAAAAAGTGCACACGCATATCGGCGGACAAATAGTTAATAAGGTATGATGTCACATTTTCATTAACATACAGCCATCAAAAACCAGTTACTGACCGTGCCATGATAAATATTCATGAACCTTGGTTGATTGGTTGGTTGAGTTTAGTGTAGAGGTGGCGCTATCCATCGATATCCGATGATTTCCGCCAGGCTAAACGAGAGGGATTTCACCCTCCCCTGTACAGCTCTCGACATTCGATTTTGTTATATTGCACTGTTTGTGAGATATAGATTCACCGAGGAAAGGCGTTGTGTAGTATTCAAATCTTATGAGTATTTTGTTTAAACATCGTTTGTTAGATTTAACAGTTAGTACTCGTGCTTATGTTTTCCTTTCATGGATGTGGGTGTTAGTTTGTTGGTTTTAATAAAGTGTCTTTCGAAAGCATTTATAAGCGCTGTACTGCCGTACATTTGGTTTATTAAAAATCCGAGAGAAACAGAAGAAAGAAAATGGTATCTATATGGAATTCCCAATGTAATATCCAGATATAGTATGTTTTGTTGTCTTTTTTTAATTCTCTTTTTTTTCACCTCCTCTCTATTTACATATATACATTTATACATTATTATGCGACATACTACTTTAAAGTCAGCCTAAAAAATAAGCCTGAATATATACACACAACAAAATAATAAACAGCCTCATATATAGGTATTCACATGTATTAGTACATGTACATATATGTATGTTTATATATTCTCTAGAGTTGGTTGTATTTTCCGCTGCCTTTTATAAAGGCTAAAATGGCCGGGAAATTTTCTTCTTTGGCGAATAACGTCGTTAGGTTCGGGTTCGTAACTTTCAATTTGCGATAAAGTCGATCCCTTTGTCTGGCATATAAAGGACATAATAACATGAAATGCTCTATGGTTTCATGAGTTTGACAATTATTACAAAGTCCTGTATCGTGTTTTTTCATTATATAATTATAATAATTTAATCTGCATTTACCAAGACGGAATTGATGCAATATTCGTTCGTCTTTCCTGCAAAAACCTTTTATAATACAACTATATTTCACCTCTGGTTGTATGTTAAAAAAGGTGCCTTCCTTTCTCCGTGTTTTCCCATGAACTCTGCCATTCATTTTCATAAAAATCTGACCTTTCACTCAAGTATTCTTGTTTGTTTTTGTTAATGTAAACATCAATGTTATTTTTTGAAGCCGCTTGTCTCAGGGTGACCAGATTTCACAAAATGAAATACGGGACAATTGACAAACGAAGATCAACAAAGAAGCCCACACAAAGTGTTAGACTTGTGAAAAAATATAAAGAATTGGAAGAGAAGGTGAACGAAAGAATAAAGGAGAGAAAGAAAAGACATGATTGAGAAGGAAAGAAAATAAAGGAAAACAGAAAAATAACAGAAAGTTAGAATAAAAGAAGGATGAAAGAAATAATAAAAGAGATAAAAAACAGGTTTCCGTCATTCTTTGAAATGAATATAGAAAGAAATAAATAAAAAGAAAGGAAGGGAAGATGAATAAATGTCTGAAAGACAAATAAAGGAGAGAATGAAAGGGGAAAAGGTAAGAAAAAGGAGGAAAGAAATAATAGAAAAAATAAACATGTTTCCTTCATTCTTTGAAAGAAAGAAAGAAGAAAACTGGAAGGAAGGAAGGAAGGGGAAAAAGAAAGAAAGAAAATAAAGAAAGAAAGAATAAGGGAAAACAATAGAAAGAGAAAAAATAAAGAAAGGAAGAAAGAGCGGTTCAAGGGAAGAATGAAGGGAGGAGAGAACGCAAAAAGAGAAAGTAATGGGAGGAGAGAAAGAACGAAAAGAAACAGGAGATGAAGAGAGAAGGAAACCAAGGTAATTATAAGGAAAAAAGAATGAAGGAAATAAAAAGGATATTTGATAAAGAAGGAAAGTAAGAGAAAGAAGGAAAGAAAGAAGAAATGAACAGAGAGAGAGAAAAGAAAATGTCTAGGAAAGAAAGAGAGGAAATAAAGATAGATGGAACAAAAAAGGGCAAGCAGAAAGGTTAGGGCATATATAAAAGAAAGACAAAGGGAAAAGTTCAAACTTCAAGTAAACAAAAAATCCAATCATCTAATAAAAATCATAATTTTATTTGGTGTTTTTTAAATGTAATTTTAAAATTAAAAAAATAAAATGTTTTAGAAATGAATAAAATATCAAAGTGAAACATATTGTCAAACTTAAAAATTAGGTGAAACATCGCGGCATCGTACACACCAAGACCCAAAACGAAAGCTGAAACAACTAGATCTATGAAAAGTCAATAACTTGTTCCTCTGATTACATCTCTAAATCATTAATCTGAAAATCCATAGTATAATTATGAGAATTTCCCGCCGATTTTGTAATTATTTTGGTGGAAAAACTGTTTATCATGTGAGATTGTTTGCACCATTGAGAATATACATGCCTAGCTAGTAGCCTGCCACACAGGCATGAGGCGTTAGCAATGTATTGGGTTAGCAAGAAATCACCGCAGAACTTTCAAAAAATTAGTTATCGATTTAATTGTCCCTGCTTCGTCAGCTGTTGGTTATTTGATGAAAATTCGTCATTTTTCAATGTCTTAACTACATTTTGTTCAATATTCTGAAATACGGGACAAATAGGCGTCCCGGAAAGGGTTTGTCGGGACGCCGGGACACAGGAGCAAAATACGGGACAATCCCGGGAAATACGGGACGTCTGGACACCCTGGCTTGTTTTGCTAAAGCGTCTGCTTCCTCATTGCCTGCTAGGCCACAGTGTGCTGGTACCCATTCGAAATTCACAATCTATTCCAAATCTGTTTATTATCATTAATTTTTCATATATTTCGACTATCATACTACTTTCCTGGAAAATTTTTATGGCTTCTAAAGCAGAACTTGAGTCAGATAAAATTACTTCTGCTATTGGAAGATATTCCTCTATCCATTCTAAGGCCATAACAATCGCTGACAATTCAGCTCTCATAATGTTTACTTTACATAATCTAAACTTTTTTCTTACTTGTAACTTCGGTATGTAAAAGGCTGAACCCGTTCTTCCATCTTGTAACCTAGAAGCATCTGTATAGATTCTGAGGACATGAGACCATTTCTTAGTAATTATTTCATTAGCATATGTTTTAGACTCTATCGGTGATGTGAATTTCTTATTAATGTATTCTTTGATAATCGTAGAAACATTTGGTGTTTTGTAGTGCCAAAAAGGTCTTCTTGGAGCACAGTCTACCTGTTTTTCAATATCATCATTTATTTGATTTCTTATCCTTTTGACAAACGGACCTTCTCCTCTTTTTCCTGTGATTATTTCGTACTGCCAACATGGCAATAATATTCTTTTTGTGGGATGCGTTTCTTTTGCCGTCTTTAGGTAGTAATTATATTTATCTACAAACATACTTCTTCGCGCTTGTAGTGAAATTTCATTGCATTCCACTTGTAGAGCATTTAACGATGTTTGGTGTGCTGCTCCCGTGATAATTTTTAAGGCTTGATATTGAATAGAGTCTAATTTCTTTTTCAGATTACCACAAGCTCCGTCATAGGCTTCACAACCATAGTCCATTACTGATCTAATTAAACCTTTATACACCAAAAATAAGATGTCAGATTTTTGGCCCCAATCGGTGCCAGCTATACATTTTAAAAGATTGAGTCTTTTTTTACATTTTACTACTACTTCGTTTATGTGTTTTGACCAGGTTAGTTTCGAGTCAAACCATACTCCTAAGAACTTGTGTTCTTTATTTATTGGAATTTTTTCATTATTTATTCTTAGGTCAAATTTTAAGTCTTTTTTTCTACCAAAAGTAATTGCTACAGATTTGGAGGAGGAAATATGCATCCCCCATGTTTTACACCATTCCTGTATTAAAACAATTGCTTTATCCAGTTTCTTTATAATGAAAGAGGGGTTCCTGTGGGAAAACCATAAACATATATCGTCTGCAAAAACTGAAATCTCTACTATATCTTGTATTTTATGCAGATCATTAATCATAAAGTTGAATAATAAAGGACTTATTACACTTCCTTAAATTATTCCCAACTCAACGTTTTGCTGTACAGATAGATGGTCGTGGATCCTCACTTGACACATTCTTTTAGATAAAAACGCATTTATCCAACGTAAAATTCTACCATCAAATCCCAATTCATATATTTTGCTTACTATACCCTGTCTCCATACTAAATCATAGGCCTTCTGTAGGTCTAAGAAAATAACGACTGTATATTCTCTATTAATCATTGCCTTGTTAATATCCGTTTCCAACCTCATGATTTGATCTGTAGTACTTCTTTCTTTCCTGAATCCAGATTGGATAGGGGTGATGATATCATTTTTTTCTATGTACCAATTCATTCTGTTTTTTATCAATCTTTCCATCAATTTACATAATAATGGTGTAAGGGAAATTGGACGATAAGATGATGGATTGGAAGCATCCTTTCCCTTTTTTAGGATAGGAATTTGTATAGCTTCTGACCATTGATATGGCAATAAGCTCTTATCCCATATTTCATTAAATAAATCTAACATAATATCAATTATCTTACCTGGAAGGTTCCATATCATTTTTGCTTGGACATCATCCTTACCTGGCGCAGTGTCCTTGATTTCATTAATAGCACCTTGTAATTCACTCATGTTAAAATTGTCATTTAGTACATTTTCTCGATCAGTACTTACCTTTTCAATATTGTTCATGATTATATTCTCAATCTTTTTTCTCCTGTTTACTTCTGACTTGTCTAGGTTTGAGTTGATACGGTTAAAACATTGAAGAAAAATGAGTGCTTTTTCTTCTGCCGATTTAGCAATAGTTTTTCCGTTATTAATGATCAAATCAGGTATCTTAGATTTACAACCTTCTTTTATACCTTTTATCCTTTTCCAAACAGAACCTATACTTACCATTCTATTAAGTTTGGCACAGTAGTTTTTCCAATATTCTCTTTTTGCTTTTCTGAAAACTGCCTGTGCCTCCCTTTTTTTAATCAAGTATTTCTCAAAATCCTCATAAAGAAATGTTTTATACATGAATCTGTTTTTAGCTTTATTTCTTTCTTTTGATGCTCTAAAACATTCTCTGTTCCACCAAGGTACCGGTGATTTATCGAAATGTTTTTTTGTAGTATTTTTTCTTTGTTTATCAAAAGAGGCAAGCATTAAGTGTACAAGTAAATCGTATTTACCTTGTATATCCAACTCTGGGTATTTGTCTTTTATATCCTCAAATCTGGATTCCATTTCCATCTTATACCACTTCCAATTTATTTTTGCCTGTTTTCTACTCTGAGAAACACTGTATGTATACTTTATTTCAAACATGTCCTTAATACCCTTATCAATACTAAAATTGATGACAAAATGGTCACTTCCAAAGTTGTGTTCAGAGACCGTCCAGTGAGTATAACCACTCTTTTCCTTGGATATAAAAGTAAGATCCAAAGAGGATTTTCCCCCACTTCTTGGGTCCAACCTCGTTGGAGAACCATCATTAAGAAGAACAAGATCATATTTATTCATGAAATCTTCGACAGTCTTACCATTAACGTCCAAAGTGGTGCTCCCCCACAGTGGATTATGGGAGTTAAAATCACCACACACTATAACCTGTTCTTTACATTCTTTCATTATTTCATCAAGCAGAGTGTGACTGAGTTTTTTACAAGGGTTGTAAAAATTTACGAGAGAAAAAGTATTGTTTTGTAAATAGATATCCACAATAATATATTCACTTATCTCTGGGGTATTTATAACCCGGAATGCTATAGATTCGTGCAGATATATAGCAAGGCCTCCACGTTTGTCGTGTCTATTCTTCTTTACTAAATGATAATGAGGAAAATGTAACATATTATATTCATCGTACCATGTTTCCTGAACACATACTATCCCAGGTTTCTCTTGGATAGATACATTCTGTATTATACTTTCATAAAAATTAAAGCCATGAGCATTCATGGATTGGGCGTTCCATTGGAATATATTAACCATAAATAATAAAATGACGATCACTGCTGTGGATGAAAAAGTTCGAAGAAATGGGGAAAAGGATTTGGAAAGAAGAATGAGATAGCTGAAGAATGGGGAAAAGTAATAGGAGAAAAAGAGTGGAGAGCTCAGAGAGAGAGAGAAATGAGAGAATGAAGGAATTCCATCTGTCATATCCATCAGTCATTGGAAGTTGCTAGTCTTTCGTGGATCATTTGGGGAAGGATATTTGTAATTCCCAGGCAAGATTTGGCAGCTTCTACAACAAGGCGTATTCTGTTAGAATGGGTGTGTTCGTGCTCCAAATTATTGATTATAAAAACAATAAAAGCTAGAAAGTCTAAACTTTTCATGGCAAAGGTTGTTTTCAGACTATTATTCTTGACTTGGCTATTACTAGATTCCTCTCCGGACTGTACTGGCGAAACCGTGGAATGTATCTCATCCCTAAATGCCATTGGAGTACTAGTTTGGTCTTTGCCAAAAATAAAAGAAGCATTTCCATTTTTTGACTTATGGCTTATCCTTTGGGGTTTTGGTTTGCCTGTTCTACGTTGAGAGGGAGTATTTCGTTCCTCTTTTTGCGAGGGTGCTTGAACTTGCGCTTGCGCAGAAATGGGTTCTGCTTTTACAGTGTGGAATTTTTTGGTAGCTTCAGCGTAGGAAATTTTTTCGTTCTGCTTGATTGAGTTTATTTTAACAGCCTCTTTGTATGAGGTACATCCTAGATATGCTGCCGAGTGGTTTTGTTTACACCTACAACATTTACGAGTCTCTTTATTTGGACAATCATCGTAACTATGACCCTCTCCACAGCGCACACAACGTACTTTGTTTTTGCAACTATCTGCCACGTGTCCAAACATTTGGCATTTGAAACATCTAGGTGGCGGAGGAACATAGTCAAACACTTCATAACGTTCATATGCAAAATAAAGTTCTTTGGGCACCTCTCTTCTCTCAAAGGTCAAAAGAACCGATGGGGTGTTTTGCAACTCCCCGTCGGTTCTTTTCTTGAACCTTTTGACTCCAATGACCTTGTCCTTCTGCAATACTTCTAATAATTCTTCGTCTTCAATATCAGTACTTACCTTTATAACTCCTTTTCTTTTCTTCTTATCTGGGTCGTACCAATCTGCCTTGATTGCTATTCCTGCAAATTCTGTCATTGACCTCAATTTTTCTGCTTGTTGTTGGTTTTTGCACATAATCTTTAAATCATTTCTTCCTCTTTCAATCTTTTGCACTTGCCCTACATTTTCATTTAGAAATTTTGCCCTTTTGATCGGGTTAATTTTAACTACGTTTGATTCTATACCTTCTATGATAATGGTCAACCCTTGTTGTTTTACAGGCGAGTCATTAATGGTGCTGATTCTTGCTCTTTTAGGCTTTCTTTGACTACTTCTAACCTTCTTTGGTATAGTATACCATTCTCCTTCTTCTTCTGTTGTATTTTCTCGAGCTTCGGTAATAGTTTGATCACTAAATACCTCACGGTCAGCCACCATAGGCGATGGTGACTTGATTCTCTCTTGCGATTGATAATAAATCGCGCTAGCATAATCTTCATACGCCTCCTCGCCAGAGGAGGCAGAAGTAGCCATTTTGATAAATCACAGACACATTTGTTATTTGATTTGTTATGTTGGTTATAGTTATCTATAGGTGCTAATGAATGAATAAATATAAACGCCAAATCGGTAAAATCTTACCTTATAGTGTGCAAAATATTAACAAATCAGAACACGTTAGAGCTCACAGTTTGTGTTTGCGTAACACTGAGTCAGATTTCCAATAAAATTGAATCTGAATATGGCTGTCAAGAAGACTTGTCCAATTGGTCCTGGCGTCCACGTGGGTTGGATAGCCCTTTCGAATTTCCCGCCACTTCCCACCGGGTTAGCTTCGGCGTGTGCACTCTCGTACTCTCGATCTTATTTTCTCACGACTGCTACAACCCCTTTATCATTGAATTGCTGCGTGTTTGTCAGAGGAGATCCGAACCGTGTCGTACAGTGTGTACCGATCGCGTTGACCTCTACCTATCACGCGTTGACCTTATTTGTTCACAGGTATTAGCAAATCAGAGAGCATAGCGCCGTGGTCGGTTCATAATTATGCATACGCACATTAGCTAGCCGCGGTGCTCGGAGCGGTTAGCGGGAGAGCGACATCAAAATACCAGCGCAACGGGAAGCCTAGGCACGCCACACCGGCGCAGCCCGACCGTATAACGGTTGCATAGCTAGCCTGGCATGCAATTCATGAATGCATAGACGTGTGTTTGATCTTCACTTGATCGATCGACTGATTGACTTTTACGTACTTTTGTAACTATTAGTATTTGAACGTCGGCGACCAAGCAGACGATGCGTGCAAGTAATCTCATCTGCATGAACAGAGTAAGAAAAACTTAACATTTCGAAATTAGATCTACCGCTAATACCGGTAGGCCTACATAAATAATCTGTCGTACAGCAATAAAATAGCTGCTTTCGCAATTAAGTTAGACCTAACGTTAGGGGTCGGTCCTAGGGCTATAGGCCTAAAATGAAAATAAAAATAATTAAGGATACGACGATTTGGTTGTACAGTTTTTTTTTCTTTCTCCGACTCCGATGTATAGTAATCGTTAAGATTACAGTGTAGGGCAGGAGACCCTGCCCCTGATTCCCCTGTTTCTCCCGATCAATCGCCCTTGCTGCCCAGTCAACCGAAGGCCCGGCAGCCACGTATATAAAGAGCTGCCACGCCGGGCCACGGCAGAGACCATTACACCAGAGACCATTTTATACCAGACCAGATACCAGAGTGAGATTGTACCAGAGATTGTGTGAGCTTGGAACTTCGTCGTCGGATACCGGTGATGTCTCTCGTCTGAAGACGTTTAAAGATGGGAGTTGCTGCTACCCTGTTTGGCGTTCAACGATTATAAGGGATAGAGCCTCGTCGATCTGGCGCTGCACAGTGGCTGCCGGGCCCACGATCAATTTGGCAAAGCAAATTTTCGGAGTATTTCATTTCATGTCTATTTCGAACAATAAATTATGGATTTTTTTAAAAATAAAGTTTTACAGTATTCTCATTTTCTATTTCTTTTTGGGGGGGGGGATATTGTATACATATAAAAGATACGACATCGACACTTTTCATTGTATAATTTCCATAATTTCCAAAGATAAATGCAATAAATAACGGAAATAACTGTAGATAATATATATATATATATATATATATATATATATATATATATACATACATATATAATATGTGTGTGTGTGTGTATGTATATATATGTAATACATATATATATATTCAGAAATGTTAGAAATGTAATTGCCGCAATTGCCGCAGTGCCAACAGTAAGGGATATGTTTATATGGATAACCTTTATGGGGCGTGAGGGAGGGGAGAAGGCATACCTAGATAAAATAAAAGTAAGGCATTTTTTTCTGAATAGAATACTAAAGACACCATCGAGCCCACCTCTTATGACACTTCTCTTTGTTCTTCCTTAGTTTCCTTGTTTTTACCCCCTTCTCTTTTATTTCACTCTTTGAAGGAAAAAATCCGGAGATGGGGCTATCGCTCACACCTCCTGTTACACAGACCATACCTGAATGGTTTTTCGACTCTCGTGATCCTAAGTTGACCATCTAGATCCCCACTCAGATGCATGATAGGGGTTGGGAAGGCAGCCAGATCAGCCGGAGCCCCGGTTAGGTATGAACCCCATTACATTAACCCTCGTGCAGCAGACGGATTACTGTTGACATAACTCTGCAAAAACACACCTGTCCAAGGATGACAGAATGATAATGATGAAAATAACAATAACGAGGATTGCTATTATTATAACAATGATATATAATATTGATAATAATGATGATAATGATAATAATAATGATAATATTGATGATAATATAAAAGGTAATAATGATAATAATGATAAATTATAATAATGAAATATTAATAAAGTAATGATAATAATGCAGTAATGCTAACGTCATATCGATTTGGGATAGCTCCATCAGTTCCAATAAAAGAAATATGCCGTACAACTCGAAATATACAAAACGGAGCATAATTCATGTCAGCCTAGCGACATGCTTTGAGAAAAGTCTTGCCTGCAAAAACATCGCTGTGTTAGCCGGCATACCAGACCTTACAAGGTCGACTATGGAATTGTTTATTTTGAGAGATATCTTTATAAAATAAACCAGTTATATTTTGATTAAAAAGGGGTTCGACCGCCCACAAAACATACTACATACCACAAAAAAGTGAGCCCTTCTTTCAAATATTTAAAAACATTTTCAAATAGCAGAGCCGATCTCGCTAAGTAGTGCAAAGTAATAAATTAAAATGGGAATTTCATGAATGTTGCTGTGAAAACATGATATCAATATATTACATTTATTGTTGTTGTTTCAATTATTCACACCTGATGTATTTGAATATTAAAACCATTTTAATCGAGCCACTATACGGCTTATATTCAACATTGTGCATGGCAGGTATTTCATTTCCGTGGAATATCGTAAATTCGTAATAGGATAGAGCAGAACAAAATGAACTGAATGTGGAAATAGATAAAGCGTAGATCATTATACAAAGAATTCGGGAAATCATGTCAAAGAAGATCGGAGTTACATTGAATCTAATTTGATGAATGGAATCGGGGGCAGAAATCTTTCCCAAAAGGTAGGGGGACAAGAGGCTGGAAAATTTTAAAGCTAAACGAAAGGGGTTATCAACCCAAAATTAAGGTTATCTCATCCAAAATGCATGTTTTATTTCAATTTTGAATTATGTATTTCTTTTCATCACAAAAAAAAAATCATTGCGTCCCCTCTACTATTTTGAGTAGGGGGGGGGCGCATCCCCCTGTCCCCCTGGAATTTCCGCCCATGAATGGAATCACAGATTCACCTCTGGGAGGAACGGCCGATTCTCCAAGTAGTCTGTCGTCAGAGCGACCCACAGCCTCAAGGGAGACTGACGCTGGATCCTCTCCGTAAGAGGGAGGTATGCTTCACCAGGGATCTCTTCTCCTGGAATCACTACCAATGTAGTCCAGTTTGGACCTTGTTGTTTGGAAGTGCCCTTTCCCCAAAGCTAACATAGAGGGCACATGTCTCCCAATCTCTAATCAGCGCCAAACCACTAAGATGAGTGGTTTGGCGCTGATTAGAGATTGGGAGACATGTGCCCTCTATGTTAGCTTTGGGGAAAGGGCACTTCCAAACAACAAGGTCCAAACTGGACTACTACCAATGCGGCCTGTACTCCGTGGTCGCGCACGGGTTCGACGATCACTGTCGATGGGACGCGGACTAGGGCAAAGACGACGAGTTAAGCCATTGGTAATCGGTTAATTGGAATTTATATGAATTCCGGGATATATCTCATAAATAATTTCTCGTTATGAAACCATGAAAACATTGGCCTTGAAAATCTTTATTTATTGCGATAAATACGAGAAAGACACAGTGACCGGAAAAACCATCCCATTTTTTTCTCCATATATTACATGTGTTGCAGTTCCATTCGTTGAAAGATTTTTTATTGTCATGAATTTTTTTTTAGAGACATATTAAAAGTGTATGCGCGTTTTTTTTCTTCCCGTTTTTTTTTTTTTTGTTTGGGGGGGGGGTTACTCATATGAATAATACACATTAATCTTTTTTTAGGAAGGCCATTGTAATGTTCACAATTTGATGACGTATGCTGACGTAAGACAACAATTATAAGCCCCATTGTGAATAATAACCCTTTATAACAAGAATTGCCTTCGGCTGATATCGCAAATGATTCTTTGAGTTCTTGATATTTCCGTTGAGAAAATGCCATACCTGATATTAAGAAAAAAAAATTGGTAATAATAAATGGGATTAAAGGCCAAAAACGGCTGGTTTTATACTAGGTGTTTTGGAAAATTGGAGATGTACATGTGTGTTTACATTTCATTCAAATTTCACCATGAATGGTTTGTCATGTATTGGATGCCAGGGTCCTTTAAGGGCTTTTGTAATGGCAACACATTTCCCAAAATAAATCGAAGAAAGAACATGAAAGCTCAAAGTGATTTTTTCTAGCCATGAACAAATCATTACCAGCCTTCCACCTACCCCGCCCGCCCGCCCATCACCCTCTCTCTCTCTCTCCTGCTGTACCTTTATCTTATTATTCTTCTTCGCCCTCCTAATAGTAAGTTTTCGCAAGTATCGAAAATACCCATCAAGTGACAAAGAACAGGATGTCTTTGTCAAAAATTGCTAAACCAGAACAACAGTTTTGCCCAAAATTTCACAGTTGACGAAAAAAATTGAAAAAAAATATTTAATTTTCCGATTCACCAATTTTTGACAAGGACGTCTTGGTTGTTCTTTGTCATTAAGGGCACTCGACAATACATTTTCTATGTTCGAAAAGGCGTCGTCTGTCGTAAAAACAAAACTCCCTTATCTCTATAAAGATGTTACCTGGTGTAAAGATATGCATCGCTATACAAACGAGGCCGCCAATGACCATGAAGACGATCACGGCTACGACACAAATTACCGACGCCGGCGTCCCTTTCGACTTCACAACCGGGATGACAGACTCGGAAAGATGACTAAAGAGACGAAAGAGAAAAGACTAAGCATATTATTAAAGGAGAAGCGATAGTACCCTTTTTTAGCATACTTGTCATGTTTGTAGTGAACGGGATGTCAAGTGAAATATTCGTTTTTCTTTTCGTTCTCGAAATCTGGTTGCCTTCGATGCTGTCTAGACCCGAGTGACTTTAGAGATGAAACACAATGCGATAAAAAACTAACAAGACCAAAGATAATGCAGAAATGCATTTATTTTAAAGGCCAAGCAGTAATTACTCGGCATACTTGCAATTAAAGAAAACAGGATATTGAGAAATATATTTTTTCTGTTGCCCACGTTGATCAACATGATCAATATTAAGGACCGCGGTGTTTTACACTGAGTAATATCTTAAAATATTTTGCACTGCAGTTTTTTATAGAAAAAAGTCAACTGATCCCCTTGACTTGATACTGCAGTACCATCCAGTTTTTAGTATAATTACTTAAGTGAGAGAGAGAAAAAAAAACATGTATAACATAACTGTCTGCCATTGCTCAGCTATCCACAGCAAACCAAAAAGAAAATAACAATAAGCTGTACTATGAATAAGGTAAAGTATATATTGAACATTGGTGGTCCGCTTGTAGTATATCCATAGGCGGATCCAGGGGGAGGGCGAGGGGCCCGCCCCCCCCCCCCTATTGGCGGAGCAAAAAGAAAAGAAAAAGGAGGAAAAGAAAGGAAAAAAGGAAAAAGAAGGGAAAAGAGAGGAGAAAAGAGGAAAGCAAACATAAGAGGAGGAAGATGAGTGAATAAAATAAGATTAGGGGAAGACTTAAAAAATATTTTTTTTAAATCTTTCAAGCCAGGATATAAAATTTTCGTTCGCGCTTCGCGCTCGCACTGCGTCTTAGGTGATTTACATATCTTGCTCAATATGGAGCTTAATATATCAAATTTTGAAGTCAATATACAAAACACATTTCAGCTACACTGTTAAAAAAACGTGATTTTACAGAAAATAAACAGAAGATTATGCAGAAAGCAATAACAGAATCATTCTGTAAATTCATTAAACAGGAACCTTTCTGCAATTCAACAGAACAGGTCTGTTTAAAAAGGGGAAAAAGGGTGTTTTATTCAAGGAAATATGTAAGTTTCCATACACCAAATACCAATTTCCTGTAAGATTACGCAATTCGCTAAGATTACAGGTGTTCTCGAGACTCTGCTGCAGGAACTTCTTTTATTTTAAGGATAAATTTTCTAACCGTGTAGGAAATTGAACTTTCATTATTTCGTTTGATTTACAAATTTATTTTTAAAGTGTTCTGTAAAAAATGTATGTTTTGTGGTCTCAATATTAACATTTTCTGCTTGCGCTGAGCGCTCGCAAATTTGATTTGACAGGTACCTATTATTTTCCTGTATTCCATAAAGTTATCAAAATATCCCTATTAGGGTCAGATTTTCAAAACGTATCAGCTAGCGCTGTACACTCGCATATTGATTAATGAGTTATGTATATCTCAATATTAATTCTAAAACAAACTACTTAAAATCACAATTTGATGACAGTTTATCAAAAATTTCGGCTAGTGATTTCCGCTCGCATTGATAGATATTAACTGATGACATGCATCTTATGCATAATTACAAAAGTGCTTTAAATGTCGAGTTTTAAGGCCATAATATTAACATGCAGATTTCGCACTCTCATGCTGATAGGAAGAGAAATAGGAAGATAATCATCATTTTCATATGATGATATAATGTCCTTATAAAATGTCCCATTCCTAAGTCAAAACTCAAAGAAAGAAATATCAAATCTTTTTTTTCTGTGATCCATATCCACCTCACAATTTTCCCACGAAGTACTTGCAATACAGAGCTTAAATTGACCCCTTTTCAGATCGGAATATCATATATTTTTAGCTCGCGCTTTGCGCTCGCTTTGTTGATTTTCATGATAAGAAAGGAATTTAGAATACCCCAATTCCAGTTCGAAATCTGAAACACACTTTCATTCAGATACACAGCTTGTTCTCTATTTAAAAATTTAAATCATTATCCAGTTTCAGATCACAATATCAAAAATTGTCTGCTCGCGTTTTGCGCTCGCATTTTTTATATGAAAAAAATTCCAATAACTTACAAAATATGAATGGAGTGTCCAAAATTTTTCAGCTCGCGCTTTGCGCTCGCATCAATAATGTTTAGTTTACATGCTTATCCTTTCCACGATTACTAAAAGTGCTTAGAATTTTCATTATTCAGGTAGAAATGTCAAAAATTTTCAGCTCGCGCTTCGCGCTCGCAATATGTTGAAATATGTAACGTCTTCATGGCTAAGTGCAAACAGTCCATAACAGGCACGTTTTCGATCAGTTCAAAACGTATATAAGTTTTGTTTGCTCGCGCTCTGCGCTCGCATTATTAATGTAAGGAAGATCCCTACTTACTCATCCTTCATGATTTACAAAACTTGAATAGAGTGTCTCGTTCAGTAGGTCTAAAGCTAGATTCTTTTTTGCTCATGCTTCGCATCAATTTTTTAGTTATATACCTATTCTGTTAAGTTACAAAACGTGCTTAGAATTTCCATTCCTTAAGTAAAAATGTCCAAAAATTCAGCTCGCGCTTCGCGCTCGCATTATATGATTTTTTTAAAAAAAATATGTAACGTCTTCATGGCTATAACTGCAAGCAATTATTTAACTGTACCTTTTTTCATCACTTCATTTCTGCTCGCACTTCACGTTCGTAGTAATTATTCACTTGCATACACATCAGGATAACAAACATTGCCCAGAATGTTAAAAATTTTAGGAAAAAGTACATAAGAATTCCCAAAAATAGCTCGCGCTTCGCGCTTGCATTATATAAATAAGGATTATGGTATTATATATTTACTTTATTCATAAGAATAAAGCTAAGAAGTGACTATTAGGACTACTCCTTGAAAGAAACCAAAAATCCCGGCAAAAATCATATTCGAGCAGCCGATCGGGGAAAATATGGCTGAAAAAAAATTCCGCCCCCCCCCCCCTATTGACGAAGGCTGGATCCGCCCCCTGAGTATATCCATGGTTTGACACAAAGCATGCGAGCTGAACAGCTATGTAAAGAAGATTGTATTATTACAATATAGTTTCATTGTTTGCATGCTTGGGTGAACATCAATATCATTCCCACTGTCATGTTTATAGAATTGCCAAACTGGAGAGCGAGTGAGCAAGCATATGGTAAGTGTGTGTGTGAAAGAGGGAAAGAGAGAGAGTGTGTTCAATGTCACCACCCATCCAAATCGTCAAGATATTAAACTAAATGACTTTATGTTGTTACAATGTGAAATAAATATCCAACAAATAACAGCTTAGATCAATTCTAAATTTGATTATTTTTTTTTATTACAGGTATCAAACAAAGGTAAAGAAAAGAGCGAATTATCTTAAATATCTTGCAGATTTAGTTTTAGTTAATAAAAAAAATATGATCCTGCATTAATTCCAAATAATATAAAAATTAGTTGGCAAAGATTCCTTAGATTAAAGTCCAGAAAAAAGGGAGACAAGCTTTGACATTCCGGCCTTAACTAAAAGGTATATAACTAAATAATGCGAGCGCGAAGCACGAGCGGGAAAAAATGAGTTAGACCTACAAGCGGGAAGTCTATTCATGTTTTTTAATGTAAATAATGAAAAAGAAGGGTAAATGGCTATATTCCTACATTGATAATGTGAGTGCAAAGCGCGAGCAGAAAAAAATGACATTCAGACCAAAAAAAATTGACATTTAAAGCACTTTGTGCAATCATGAACATGATACGTATATAACTAAACAATTGCAGCGTATTCGCGAGCGGAAAAAAAAATAGAGTGAACTAAAAATTGGACACTCCTTTCGAAACCTCATGGTCGTGCCTGGTCTCCCTCGTCAATGGAAATGCCCCCCCCCCCGGAATTCGAAACTTATCGTCCATTTCTGGGGAAAGTAAAACATAATGCCCATTACATTGTGTGCAATTATTATTCAAGTGAGTCTATTTTGTAGACTACACTAGCATATTATGCATTGATATACAGACTTTGTTTATCTGTTTCTTTCGGTGGGGAGTATTTTTTGCTGACTACCGACTACCAAAAGGTTTATACCAAAAATATTTTTATAGGGGCATCCAATTTATTAAGCCTCATTGGCTTTTATAGAAGCACCTTTTACATCACTGATTTAAAATCTATTTTCTATTGACTTGATAGTTTTGTTCTTAAAATGTCTTATTAGTTTGTTATGTAGCATTTTTTTGTAATGCATACAAAAAAGCCAATGAGGCTTAATAAATTGGATGCCCCCATAAAAATATTTTTGGTATAAACCTTTTGGTAGTCGGTAGTCAGCAAAAAATACTCCCCACCAAAAAAACATCGATTTCTTGTTGAGTGAAATTCTCTCTTCTTAATAAGTTAACTTTCAAGGGAAGCATTAGTTCTTGAAATGAAGTTCGCTCAAAATGAATTTCAAAATGAAGGGTCCTTGATATAGCCTACATTAAAATGTTCCTGCAATCGTTGCCCCCAATCCATAACAGAAACTAGAAAGAGCGAGGGCCATGTAACAATTACTATCGTCAAAGACGGCATCCTCGATTACATGATTATGCTGCTGCAAAAGGCATTCTCGATGAATAAGCAGAACCCTTGAATAAATGCTAAAGCAGCACGTGACTGGTAACCATAACTGATGACGTCCAGCAGAAATGATCCGGCGCAGATACAAGATACAGGGATGTACACAGCAAAAGCCTTGACTCTTTTATAGAGGAGGAGGATGAATACGGGACTCCCAATAATGC
The DNA here is from genome assembly GCF_018143015.1 of Lytechinus variegatus. NCBI lineage: Eukaryota > Metazoa > Echinodermata > Echinoidea > Temnopleuroida > Toxopneustidae > Lytechinus > Lytechinus variegatus. The sequence goes on along the minus strand of NC_054747.1, from coordinate 19,840,017 downwards.
CGACGACACCACCGATTGTGGTTCTTAATACATCTGATTGAGAGCACTGCAAAACGTAGTCTCAAACAGCTTTGAATTATGTGATAATCGCTCTCTTTAGTCTTTTGAATATGAATCATTTTGAAGAAAATATAAATCCGCCATTTTGAGGGATTTTAAAACACTTGTGGTTAGGATTTGGCAGAAACTGCAGAGTAATTATATAGAAATTCACCTCTTGAAACTGCAAGTCTTTTTGTCTCTGATCCGTGTGTAGATCAAACGGCATGAATTCTGTAATATTTCCTCTTTTCAGTCATATGAATTTAAACAATTTCTGAAAAAATATAAATCCATTATTTTTTTTCAAATTAATATTGCACATTATTCGAAAGAAAAGGGTGAGTGGAAACGGGGGAGAAGATGGTCATAAGAAAAATAAAAGTGTATACCGTTAATGAGAGAAAGGTCGAAAGAGTTGAATATTTATCGAATAATTACAATGACGCAGATGTTTTAAGAACCACAACAATGCAACTAATGTAACTACTTTTACTGAGTCTATCGCCTTTATGGGACAAATGGCTAACCATAATGTCCGATATAAAAAAAAGATAAACTAAGATTTTCGGCGAAGAACTATCCTTTTTCGATTTCGATAAACTTATAGTTATTTGTCGGCGAAGAACTAATATTTTTCGGTTACGATTAACTAAGTTTTCCGATGATAAACCCGGGATAAAAAAAAGAAACCAGTGTATATCGACAAGAACGACAAGAAACTTATGTTATCGCCTTTTGTGTGACAATGTTGAACGACTTCTGGGGATTCCCCGCTGACATTTGGATATATCGTACTGGTATGTAATTCTGGAGAGTTATTGATATAGAGTAAACGCATTTCTGCGACGATAGAACGCAGGCTACATAGTATTTCCTGCTCCATCCCCTATCTAAAATTAGAGGACAATCGAGTCTCAGCCATCAGTACAAGGAATCATTATTTTGTGAGTCGGTAAGTCGCAATGTTTGCTTAAAATTGATATCTTTGATATAAATACGATAATATCACTTCATGTTTGACGTATGCAAAGCGGAAGGAGATATCGAATCACATTGCAGTATATGCACATTGCAACAGGCGACATGCTACATGTTAGGTTTTTTTCATTCAGAGGATTGAACGAACATGTTTAACTAAATTGGCGTTAACATTAACAAAATGCTCCTGATATTCAGAACCGATTGTGATTTTTTTTTGAGTAACCTGCAGGGATGGATCCAGGATTTATCAAAAATGGGGGCGTTTGTGTACAGGAAAAGTTTGACAAACAAATAAAATGGTTTTCATTACCAATCGAGGTCATTTTGTTCCAGGAAAAAATGGACATGCCCAAATAAAAAAAGGTTTCACGACCAAATCCCACTCGCAATATTTAGCTCACTCTGATCCCATTTTTCGGAAACTCAAAACGTTGAAAATAAACGATATCCATACTTTACACTCTGCCATTTTTATGTACAAATTCTCAATCAATGCTATACCTATATCCTTTCAAAACATTTTTACTTACAATAGGGACATTCATTTATATCCTACACGTCACTCATCAGACTTTCATTTGACAAACCCGAAAATAATTTTAGCAAAACAATTAGACACCACGGCCCAGATATATGGAACAACATACCCAATCATATCAAACTCACTGCTCTGTCTTTTCTTTTAAAGCTTCATTAAAAAAATACGTTTTATCCAGATATTCATAAATCTCCCAACTGCACTTGCACCCACTAGCACACACTTCATTTTTCAATTTCTACTTTTTTCCTGTTGTTTGATGATTCGAGACATTATTTTTTTTATCTTACAGACACAATTAATTTTCTTAGGTTTCCATCATCCCTTCCTTTTTTCGGCTGCTATTCTTCAAGCATACATTTGCTTATATAGTTTGCCTCTGCATTTTACTTTTTATATATTTTATGTATTCATGTCTTCAGTCACTACATATAAGATTGCCAGTTGGTTATATACTTTATGCTATATTATGATTATGTCTCATGTATTGTTAATTTGTTTTGTATAATATTTCAATAAATGCAGAAAATCCTGCAAAAAAACATCAGTCCTCATTTATTCCCCTGAAACCGTCTGTGTCATCGTAATAAACATAATAAACATAATTACCTAATAAGCATGAGTGTAATTTTATACATTTTGAGAATGTCTATCTAGAACCCCCCCCCAAAAAAAAAATATGATACAACCCTGCTTAACCAATGTAATGTTTGTGGTTAGCATAAAAACCCAGTAGCGGTTCCCCCCAAGTAAGGTCCGTATTATTATTTTTTTCTCGATTTATTTAATTTTGTTTTTGGTTTTTGTTTGCTCTTTTTGTGTGTGTGTGTTTTGTTGTCTTTTTTCTTTCTCATTTTTCTTCTTATTATGCATTCTTTATCAAGGAAGTGTGGGGCTGGGTGGGAAAGCTGAGTATGTGTTTTTTGGTAATTTTTTGTTATTATAACTTCGTCAAATTGTTTTGATTTAATGGTATTGTAAATGAAACCAAATGTTTAATTTGAGATTTATCTGTAGATTATGAGTGTGTTTGTGTTTTCTTAAATTCAGAGATTTCTAGAGCATGTGGAAGATTTTTATTCTTAATTACTAATCTGATTATAAATTGTAAAAGATATATGTTCAATCGATTCTAAGTTTACTTTTGGAATAATGGATTTAAAATGTTTATGTTTGCATTCTGATTCAACTAGGTTAATGATGTCACGTAATTCATCATTTTCACATGTTATACCTGTATTATAATGAGAAGAAATTTAATATGATTTAAAAGAAAATAAACCGCCAAATAACATGTACATGTATGTGCCATCTAGAAAGGCCTGAAAAATAAATAATTACAGCTCTTAATGTTTTCCCTGATGAAGAATTCATGAATGATACTAAATTTCCATTTTAACATGTTTGACTAATTACTATATCGTGATTAGAACAAATAGCATAGTGCATGAAGGATTATTATGTGCATTATATATTGTATATCCTATGCCATTTTATATCGAGAAAGTCAGAAAACCTGAATGAAAAATACAGTTTTTCTGTGGTTTCCTTTGACGACGAATTCATTTATGACATTATTTGATTGCATGGAGAAAGAAAAACGAAAACTATTGTCATGATTGGACGTCACAGGAACCCTTAGAAAAAAGGGTATTGTTTATGTTTTCAGAATTTAGGATTACAAGCTATTACTGTATGCTAATTCGATGATTATGATGATTATGCTAATTGGGCTATAATATTTAAGAAAAATGCTGAAGGTTGCCAAGGTGGCGATCAAGCTGAATTTACTTCAATACTCATCTAGAACATGAATCAAACAAATGAATGTAGATAACTTTTCCAGGTCTACGTGGCCTATGAGACCGTCTACCGTTCAAAGGTGCGTACACTATGATATGAAGGTTTCAGTGGCGTACATTCACGAAGCGACTCTAGTATACCGGATGGATAACCCATTGCAGCACCCCACTTGAATACAGTGCGTGGCGTCAGGTATTTACACGGGTAAAAATGTGGTTGCCCTCCAACGAACGGAGCACACCGAAGCGCGACGAAACGCAGACAAATAAAAGAAAGGGAACAAAAGAACAAAACGTGGAGGTAAAAAAGGAGGGAGTGCCATTTCAATCATTTTATTATAAGTCACGTTTGATGCCGGAGGGATGAACTGCTTCAGGCATATTTCAATATAATTTCGAGATTTTTTTCTCGTATCCTTCGATACATTCCCTTGTCACGATTGCAAAAAGTGCTTGGAATGCTTTCAGGTCGGAATAGCAAAAAGGTCTATGCTTGCGCTTCGCGCTTGCATCAATAGATTAGTAACAATATTCTCTTCATGATGTCACTGAAAACAGTCCTTACTTGTTGTATTTCATGTCTGAATAGTTCACCCTCCTTGATCGTATAACTAACTCTCTATGAAAGGTTGAATTGAATAAAAAGAGAAATATCCAACAAGCTTAATTATGAAGATGTCATCTAAAGTAATAAAGGTGGTTATGGAAGTAAATTTCAGCTTTAATAAAAAAAAAACAGGTACATGCCCATCCTGGTAGTATGCTAATAAGGAAACTTATGACGACGCCCACTCTCCATTTATTTTCATGTTATCATACAAGTTACATGAAATATGAAATATGTAGATTTTCGACATTATAATTGAAATGTGAAACAAAGTTTTAATCCTCCCTGAACACGTGGAATTATCATTGTAACCTATATTGTTTTGATGAAGGGTCTCGTAATTATCATATGAAAAATTGAATATTGTATTCACATAATAAGATGAATGAGTAATAACATCGAGTCTCTCACTTACATCTCACTGTGTTGAACATGGAACTATTTTGTAAAGAAGGAGCGAAGTTTTGAAATGTCAACTTTTTTATTATTACTTCACCTCAAATTTTCATTTCTTGAAATCAGGTTGATACTAAACCCCTTAAAAAAAGTTTGGAAATCTGAGTTTGGCCATTAATTTCCCCCAACTCCCAATTTAACACAATTCATATTTGACAACATTAAAAAAGATAATTTTATTTTCTTTAAAAGGATACCATGCTTTTTATGATCATGCCGTCACGAAAAGAGCAAGATTCGAAAGTGTAGGATGAGGTCGAATTGAAAAGCTGCAATATGAGCAGAAATAGTCATACAGAACATAAAATCCATTCAAATCAAGCACCTGCTTCTGTAGTGATGGTATTGTGAGATAACATGGTTTGGGTCATGGTTTGAAATACCCATGCATGTTTCTTTGTTATATGTTTGCTTATGCTGAGGTGTGTTTGATTCCATGTTGATGTTAGGGTGCATGCGAATAATTAAAAGAAACCGCAAAGAAACTCACTCATCACCATGCACTGAAAAAAAGAACAGTGACATTCAATATTGTGTAATTTTGCAACTTTTTAATTTTGACATTGCCCCGCATTTCAAGGCACTGCACCTACATTTGACCCATAATCACATCATGTTGGGTATCATTTTAAAGAAAATGAAATGATCTGTTTATTGATATTAATTACACATTGATATTTCCTAAGACTGATGTGAAATTATCGATCAAGTCAAAAGATACCGCTGAGTAACTCACTCATCACCACGGAAAAAAGAACAGTGACTTTCAATATTTGTCATTTTGCAACTTTTGAATTTTGACCTTGCCTCACATTTCAAGGCACTGCACCTCCATGTGAGCCATAATCATATATTGTAGGGTGTAATTTTAAATAAAATGAAATGCTCTATCCGTTGGTATTAATGACACATGGACATTTACTAAAATCCCGGAGGAATTATCCATCAAAGTTGGATTTCCAAACTTTTTTTGAGGAGTTTAGTGTGATGTTTTTTCTCAAAGCAATGTTTTGTTGGATAGGACTTGACCTCTAAATAAGCTTAATTAATCGGTTTTCTGGTTGGAATGTCAAAATTTAGAGGCCCGCACTTCGCGCTAGAAATATTCGTCTAATCAGATACCTATCCTATTCATTATTACAAAAGTGAGACTATTTTGATTTGATTTGATTTGATTTATTTGCCAAGTCTATATACACATACATTTCAAGCATATTAAGGTATACATGGTATATCGATTCATAAAGCTTGACAGGATGAACCCATGAAAGCTCAAGAGCTTATTTCCAATGGAGTCCTAAATAGTAAAATCACACTTTATAGTAATGAATAGCAAAACGTATATAAACATTAAAAAACTATCCCGTGTTCAGGTTGTAGAGAAAGACAAAATCAGTTACTTCAGTCCAGTCACTATAGGGTTTGACCCACCACTTATTGCAACACTGGATATTCCACTGCAATGCTTCCCAGGAAGGTCCCCTGAACAACATACTAAAAGTCCCAAAAATTCAAGCAGTGGAAATTTATGGAAATTTGCATATTATGCAAATTAGCCATAAAAAGTTAGAAAAATAAGGAAAATAGTCCAAAAATTACAAAATAAGAGACCAAAACAATTTTTTTTGAGCGAAAATTCATAATAAATAACTTTAATCAATGTTTTTAATCGAAAGTGCAAAAAATCGACCTCATTTGCATAATACAAATAAAATACAAATAAGCATCCTTAAATGGAAAAATTGTCAAAATATTGTGATTTTCCTCTCATTGACTGCTTGAAAATTTCAATAATGAAATTAATATGCTGCTATCACTAAGGACGTTGAATACATTTATATTAAGCTTAGTGTCTGTAGTGTTATTTGCATATTATCCAAATAAGTATCTAACATGTAATAAATATTCAAGAAACACACAGGTGATACATTCCTCAAAAAATGCAAGTAGATTATCTATTGAAATTTGAATATGGCAATGTCTTACAGGAAGTTAACACCATATTAAAAGTCATCAAATAGACAAGCATAGGACAATCACAAAATGTGCATTTTATGCAAATTAGCCATAAAAATCTGCAAATGAGGAAAATAATCTAAAATTTGGAAATCAAGTGTGGAAACAATATAAATTGAACGGAAGCTCATGATAATCTTTACAAATTTGATAATTCTCAAATAAAAAAATTTAAATAAATCTACATCATTTGCATATATAATTATGAGCATCCTTGTATAAAAAAAAACCCAGAAATTTTTATTTTCTCACACAAACAGTTAAACCCTCATTCCACAGAGAGCAAGACCTCTGAAAGACTGCTGTAAGACCATAAAACTTGCTTGATCTTTCAAGGGTCTTTCAACGAACTTTTAAAGATCTCCGATGTCTTTCACGATTCCTGATAGATCTTTGAATACGAGCGACATGAAAGCCTTTCATAAAGTCATGATAAAGGCTTAAAGTGTATATAGACATCTTTTCAGATACGAGAATCATGATTAGACGTTCTTGCTGAATCCAGTTGCTGTTTCAGGATGAAGCATCCATTTTCTGTTCTTTCCTCTTTAATGAATCTTCTAAGGATGGCAACTATCTCCAAATATTGTAGCTATAGTTTCTAAGCAAATCGTATGCAAATAGTATCAATTTCCTGATATTTATGGCAAATGGAAATTCCTCAGTGAGACAATGAACAACCAAGTAGAGGTTAACAGATGAAGGACTTAGCCATATTATTGCCTTTCCAACAAGAGAACACAACATAACGGAACACCTTTAACGTCGCCATCAAATACCATCCAACATTGATTAAACAGTGTGTACCCATTCCAGGATTTGTTTGCCACTTTGTGTTACTCATTGGTGTACTGTGAGGGTATACAGAGGAATAAACCTTTCAGAAATTATGGTACGACTACGGATGTTCGTCTGGAGGAATGCTGACTTTCATACTGTCATGCAGATGTACTTTGGACAATCATACAACTCTCTGTACTGAAATCCGACAAGTCGAGCATAGGAGATTGAATGTCAATCAAGAGGACTTTGACAAGAACCAAACCATTACCCTTGTCTTCTTCCGACACAAGTTGCCTCAATAAGACACTGGACATAAGTTGTGTCGGAAGAGAAGTTTTATAGGAAGGCTTGCGCATGTTGAGCTCCTAAAGCATCAGTAAGGTGAAAATCGGAATTGCTACAATGCAATAAAGAGGACCATAGAATGGTTTGTAGACATGACTGCAAGCTACTGTTGTATGCGGATGACAGTGTTTTACTTTATTCAAGCTCTAACCCCGAATCCGTTGAAAAAAAATTGAGTGAAGAGCTGTCAGGTTGTGTAGATTGGATGACAGACAACAAGCTTTCACTACACCTCGGTAAAACAGAAAGCATTTTATTTAGTAGCAAAGGTAATACCAGCAAAAATAACGGTTTTGAGGTGAAATATAAGGATCAAACAGTTCAGAGAAAAGAATCAGTAAAATATTTAGGTGTCCATTTAACTAGCCAGGTTTCATTCTCTTCCTTAGTAGAGTCTATAGTAAAAAAAGCAAATTCGCGTTTGAAATTTCTGTATAGATACCAAAATTGCATGGATTTGCATGCGAGACGTATACTGTGCTTTGCTCTCATTCAGGGCTTGTTTGATTATGCAAACGCTGCGTGGTTCAATAATTTAGGAAAGTTGGAACAAAAGAAATTGAAAATAATTCAAAATAAAGTGGTAAGATTTATTCTTTGTTTGGGTCCAAGAAACCATGTTGGTTACTCTGAGCTGTCTGCTGTTGGTCTTCTGGATGTCAATCAAAGATCGAAGCAACTCATACTTCACCACGCGCACAAAATATATCATTCAAGGGTGAATCATTACATTGGCTATAACTTTGATCTTGTTAGAGATTTGCATGATCATGACACAAGAAATCGTCAATTTAACTTTGTGATGCCCGAAAACGTTGCCCTTATTGACAAGTGTTTTTATTATAATGCAATAAAGTACTGGAACTCTCTCCCTAATCACATTAAAGCGATCAGAAACTTCGCAAATTTTAAGAGAGTGCTAAAAGATTACTTAGCCAATGAGTATGAGATACTCGAACAAATGAGTTAACTTCTTTAAACTGTTTGCGAGAGATTGTCAACAGTTTTAGCAATTATATTTTAATTTGTTTTTGCTGATGTGGTTTACGGTACACCATGTGGAGTGTTATAGAAACAGTGGATAGAAGGAGAGAAGAAGTGGATAGGCGAGAAAGTGGAGATTTGAGAATAGAGTATTCTTTCTTGAAAATAGTCCTGAAAAGGACTGTAAACCAGAAGGAATGTTGAGTGAGAACAGCTTGAGTAGTAGAGCTGATGAGGAGATGCTGGCTTGAGTCGGCGAGTAGAGATGATGAGTAGTAGAGAGACTCGACGTTTCGGACAGGTTGACTGTCCGTCTTCAGGAGTGATGTCCTGAAGACGGACAGTCAACCTGTCCGAAACGTCGAGTCTCTCTACTACTCATCATCTCTACTCGCCGACTCAAGCCAGCATCTCCTCATCAGCTCTACTACTCAAGCTGTTCTCACTCAACATTCCGTCTGGTTTACAGTCCTTTTCAGGACTATTTTCAAGAAAGAATACTCTATTCTCAAATCTCCACTTTCTCGCCTATCCACTTCTTCTCTCCTTCTATCCACTGTTTCTATAACACTCCACATGGTGTACCGTAAACCACATCAGCAATTGTACATGCCACCATGCAAACCTTCAAACAACATCTAATTTGTTTTTGTTTACAGTTAAAGTGATATTCAGATCATTTCCTTTCTTTCTTTCTTTCTCATACCCTTCTTATTACTCCTCCTAATCTTCCTTCCCCTTCCTAATCTTCTTCTTTTCTTCTTTTTTCTTCTTCCCTTCTCCATATTCTTTTCCTCTTTTTGCTCCTTCTCCTTTCTTTTCTCACTTTTTTTATCATTCTTTTATTTTCTTTCTCTCTTCTCTTTTAGCTTATTCCCCTTCTTGATCATCTTCCTATATCCTTCTTCTTTTTCTTTTCGTTCTTCTTCTTCCCTTCTGCTGTTTTTCCTCCTTTTCTTTTTCTTCTCCTTTTTTTATGTCTTCTTACTTCTGTTTTCTACATGTATATGAATTCTCTATTTCATTTATTTTGCTTTTTGATTGATATTAATTTCAATTTTTTAATGTGTATATACGTTTTGCTATTCATTACTATAAAGTGTAATTTTACTATTTAGGACCCCATTGGACATAAGATCTTGAGCTTTCATGGGTTCATCCTGTCAAGCATTATGAATCGATATACATGTATATAGACTTGGCAAATAAATCAAATCAAATAGAAAAAAGCCTAAAATACACAATTTGTTAACCGGAGTGGCAATGATCCAGGCTGTAACAACTAGCATGTTGGAAGCCCTTAATATCATGCGCTATGACTACATTGGCAGACAACATATTTTTTAGTCTTCGTATTTACCACTGATCATGATGATGATGACGCTGCTCTGCAAGTCCTGGAACATATTTTTTAGTCAAGCGGGTGTAGCCAAACTAATGAAGAAATTGTTAAAGAAACCAATCTGCATGAAGCTACTAGGCCAGATGGAATCTTTGTTACACTTCTTAATGAGACTACTCATGAGATCTAACCTGCCATAAGTTTGCTTTTTCTTGGCCTCCCTTCCGTCGTTCCCATCCATATAAGAAAGGGATGTCAGCTCTAACAAACTACTCACCAATTTCAAATACTGTGCTTTGTTCTTGCCAATCCCATCATCTTGTTAGACATGTTAGACTAACAACATGGCTTTAGGACGTGAAGAGCACATTTCCAGTATTTTCCCTTAAATACAAATTATTTTAGGATAAATATGCATGCTTAGTGATAGCAGCATAATGATTTGAACAACAGTCAATGCGAGAAAATCAAAATATTTTAGGATAAATATGCATGCTTAGTGATAGCAGCATAATGATTTGAACAACAGTCAATGTGAGAAAATCAAAATTTCTTGACATTTTCCATACATGGATACTTATTTGCATCATATGCAAATGAGGCAGATTTGCTAGCTTTTCAAAATAAAAACATTGTACTTATGTATTCATCATTAAAATTTGTTCAAATTACTTGCTTTTGACTTTTAATTTCTAATTTTTGGATTATTTTCCTTAGTTTCTTTTTTTTATGGCTAATTTGCATAATATGCAAATTAATTTTCAGGCATTGTGATAAATTCTCATGCATAGTGATAGTAGCATATAAATGTCTACATGAATGAAATGTTTTCTATATGAGAACAATTACAATATCTTGACATTTTTTCCATATAAGGATGCTTATTTGCATAATATGCAAAATAGGTAGATTTGTTGGCGCTCTTGAATCAAAACATTAAATATAGTTATTTATCATAACTTTTCGCTCAAATTAAACTGTTTTGGACAGTTACAAACTAATTTGTAATCTTTGGACTATTTTCCTTTAGCTTTCTATTGCTAATTTGCATAATATGCAAATTTCATAAATTTCCTCTGCTTGGATTTTGGGGACTTTTAGTATGTTGTTAAGTGACCTTCCTGGAAAGCACTGCAGTGGAAAATCAAGTGTTGCAATTAGTGGTGCTTCACCCCCCCCCCCCTATTCTGGCTAGATTGACTGGACTAGTTCCATTTTTGCCTAGAGAGATTTTTCAAAGATCTTTTTTATTTAAATTTGTAGGTAAGACTCTGAATTAATGCAAGTCCGAGATTTGTAGTCTGCTTCAAAGCCCCCAACCACCCTGTCGCTTCGGGTACGCTCTAAATTACAGGGATTTAAAATAAGTCCACATGGAATGTAGTTAGGGACCAATCGAATTCCGGATTTAGTTTGAATACTTAAGATTCATTTTTAAATCTCGAAAGATTTAAATTTAAATCATTTTAGATTTAAATTTAAGTCTTTAGGATTAAAACTAAATCCCAAAATTGATTGGTCCCTAATTACAGTCCATCTGGACTTATTTTAAATCCCTGTAATTTAGAGTGTTATACAAAACTACTGACGGAAAAAATCGCTGTGCTGACCTGAAGGCCAAACCGGATCGCCTTTTTTACCAGGATTTTATTCGTAATGACAGTAGAACCTTTCAATTTCACACTTTAATTTTACACTTTTCCCTGCAGATTTCAAGAAAATGGCTGTGCGGGCCATTGCAAGTTTAGAGCTCTACGCTATCATCGCATTGATGACATTGATTATGGTGGTCACCACAGAGGATGGTAAGACAACACATATGGCCTAAAAGATATCCTGATGGTCTAAACCAAATTGTGTATTATTCAAGTATTCAGTGATAAGGCATATCACGGGGGGGGGCACTTCCATTCAGAGCGGATACCATGCGCGACCATGGGTTCTCGAAAAGCACCCTAAACACGTAATTTCCATATTCTGAAAATGCACCCCTTAACAAGTATTGGCGTGTGAACCCCTACCCTTAACAAGTATTGGAAACAAAACGATACTCTTGGCAAATATTCCTTGAAATGAATCCCTAAACAAGTACAGGAATGTTTTATTGTTACGGGTCCTTCGGCCGTCGGGTTTGTTACAACCGATAATCCCGACCTTTCGTTTGAGGACGCGTACGCTTATTTAGAACGGTAGTTCATTTTGGGCCCGTCGTCATGGTCGTAAAACTCCGTCCTGTAATGCAAATTGTGTGACATGAGATTTTTTTTTCGTTTCGCATCTGGAACGGAAACATTCAATTTGCGTTTCGTGTGCAAAATTCTGGTTGCTACTATAGTAACAGCGATATATCTGATTTAGGACGACTTTAAAAATCCAAATTTGATTCCTCCCAGAACTCGAGAGGCCGCCCGGGGGACCCACTTCCATTGAATGGTGGATACCAGGCGCGACCACACGTAAAAAGGGAAAGAGTGGGTATACGTATAGGCCTATGTAGCGTTATGAGGGTGTGAGAAACAATGATTAAAATACTGAAAAGGGATATATTTCCACTACTTGTAGGGTGTCACAACCCAAATACTTGTTGAGAGATGCATTTTCATAATCTGGAAAAGACCTTCCCTTGTTTAGGGTGCTTTTCGAAACCCCATGGTCGCGCCTGGTATCCACTCATCAATGGAAGTGTACCCCCGGCAAACCCCCCATTTCTGCGGAAAAGTAAAACATACTGCCCATTACATTGTGTGCTAGAGGCATATCGTTTATGTAGAAGGTGCTGGCAAAAGAAAAAAAACTCCGCAAATTTAGACGGTTTATGGCCTGTTGCATGCTGTGTACATGTCAACGCATGGGAAATGATTCGGCTTGAGAGGTGATCTGACCCATGGAATCAATTGCCAGTGATCCACAAATAATGCACATTAAATGCAATATCGATTCGATGGACTGTAATGATCTATATCTAAGCCTTAATTCGGTAAGTTTTTCCTTACTCAATATGTACTCGATTTGTTTGAAAAACCACTTTCTTATCCATGTCATAATCTACATTTCGCATGTCTCCAGCCAGCTGGAGTCATAGCCATGATATACAGGTACAGTCCCGCCGCGAGCTTAGGCAGGCAAATGGCATGGCATGCTGGTATCGTATGAAAGAGCTTTGCACACGAAAAGCAAGATCTATAGGGCCTGTAACACAAAGCTTGGCAATGATCGTAAAACAATTTTCTACGTTTGATTGTATTGACTGTAATGTATAATCAATTTAGAAATTCGAGTCTATGATTAATCGTTAACTTTTGAGTTACCCGACTCTAATCTCGCGTTGTAGAGATTTGCGAAAGGTGCCTAATGTCGCACCAACGCATAATGTCGCAGCAACGCATAATGTCGCAGATTGCGACATTATGCTAAGAGCGTCCGACGCATAATGTCGTAGTCAACGCATAATGTCGTAGTTTTTCTAACGCATAATCTCACATGTCGCAACGCATAATGTCACAGCGGTATTTTCTTTAGGACTCGAGCTACAGATAAGATATAAAATATGCTTTCACTTAGTATTTTGAGACACGAGAAAGAGAAAGGAATTATTTGGAAATCAGGATTACTCTTTGTATGGGTATTTATCGGTTTATTGTCATTTCGTCTACTGCCTTTTCCCCACTGTCGCATGGTCTGATATCATTTCGATTATTATTAGTTAGTCAACTATCAACAAAGTCCAATAACCATTTCGTCTAATTACCATCTCGTCTAATAGCCAGTTGGTCTAATAGCCGTTTTTTATATTATTATTTCGTCTAATTGTATTTTTTCAGTTGGTCCAATATCCACCTTGTCCAATATCATTACGTCTATTACCTTTTGGTCTAATAGCCAATTGGTCTAATAACCACTTGGTGTACTCTCATTTTCGTCTATGTTCCATTTGGTCTAACTTCAGTTGGTTCGCTATCACTTTGTCTAAACCCATTTCTGCTAACAAGCATTTGGTATCATTGCCAAGGGTCCAATCACCAATAGGTCCAATTACCCGTTCTAGGACAATTATCCCCCCCCCCCTGGACGATCACCCATCCGGACAACTACCCCCTGACAATTTTACCCCCTGAGGACAATTACCCCCTGGACAATTACCCCCCGAGGACAATTACCCCCCGAAAAATTATCATCGAGAACAATTTTCCCCCAGACAACCACCCCCGAGAACAATTATCCCCGGACAACTACCCCTGGACAACTACCCCCTAGAACAATTCCCCCGGACATCTACTCGCCGGACAATTAATTACCTCCTGGACAACTATTCTAAATATATTGAAACCTGTGCCACCGACTAAGACTCACGAATGGTTCACGCCCGGGGGGGGGGGACTCAGTATATAATGCATAGTGGCCGGGTATGTGCCGCGGAGGGGTCCCCCATTTTTACACTCAAATTTCAGTTCCAAGGCATAGCATCTTTATCTGGTTGAGAAAAAGAACCAAGGAAGCTGCTCCATAGCAAAGCATTTTCTTCTTATCGAGAAAAAGAAGAAAGAAATCCGCTCCAAAACTTGGCATATTTTTCGTTACGCCGTTCCGGTCGCATTGATCTGCTACAATGAGCTGCAATTTTGGTGAAATGCGGCCGCAGAGCGCTGTCCGACCATCGCCTCTGCGCGAGCGCACCCGGTGGCCGTGCCGCCTGCATCATGCACGCATGCCCGTTCCATAGGGATGCATACGCACTCACACGCTGGCGAGCCGTTCCAAGGACCCCGTTTTTTGTCTCGCCCGCGGCACACCCCTACCACTTTTTTGCCGAGTGGGGGGGGGTAATTGTCCGGGGGTAACTGTCTGGGGAATCATTGTCCTCGGAAACATTCAATTTGCGTTTCGTGTGCAAAATTCTGGTTGCTACTATGGTAACAGCGATATATCTGATTTAGGACGACTTTCCAAATCCAAATTTGGTTCCTCCCAGAGCTCGAGAGGCCGCCCGGGGGACCCACTTCCATTGAATGGTGGATACCAGGCGCGACCACACGTAAAAAGGGAAAGAGTGGGTATACGTATAGGCCTATGTAGCGTTATGAGGGTGTGAGAAACAATGATTAAAATACTGAAAAGGGATATATTTCCACTACTTGTAGGGTGTCACAACCCAAATACTTGTTGAGAGATGCATTTTTAATAATCTGGAAAAGACCTTCCCTTGTTTAGGGTGCTTTTCGAAACCCCATGGTCGCGCCTGGTATCCACTCATCAATGGAAGTGTACCCCCCGGCAAACCCCCCATTTCTGCGGAAAAGTAAAACATACTGCCCATTACATTGTGTGCTAGAGGCATATCGTTTATGTAGAAGGTGCTGGCAAAAGAAAAAAACTCCGCAAATTTAGACGGTTTATGGCCTGTTGCATGCTGTGTACATGTCAACGCATGGGAAATGATTCGGCTTGAGAGGTGATCTGACCCATGGAATCAATTGCCAGTGATCCACAAATAATGCACATTAAATGCAATATCGATTCGATGGACTGTAATGATCTATATCTAAGCCTTAATTCGGTAAGTTTTCCTTACTCAATATGTACTCGATTTGTTTGAAAAACCACTTTCGTATTCCTATGTGAGCCATCCTGGGAAAATGGGTATTATAGGTGAAATTTTGGATTTGGGGTTTTTTATGTTTTCTGGTACCTGGGCACATGTACAATGTGTATACAAAATATTAGAGTCTAATTCATGTTTAAATTAGAGATATGGCCAATTGAATCAGGTGTACCCCCCCCCCCTGCCTTGCTGAATGGGTAGTCATGGTAGTCGGGCTTATTATTCATCTTTTCATAATATAGGGAAATGTTGGTTCTTTTGTAACGCGCAACATACCTGGCATAGGCGAGGTGATCTTTTGTAGTGCAGACATAATTTCATACATACACACCTAGGCGAATACAATAAAACAAATTATTATGCATATTCAACCACACCCACACTAGAACCCACACCCACACACTCACATTATATGCAAAAAACCCTTATGGAGACCATTTGTCATACTACATTCGTCATAGCGCGTAGTTTTAACATGGGAGGAGATCACCAGATCCAATGACCAGGGGCAGATGGGGTTGGATTATTTATCTGAATTCTTCTTTTTTTGTGCCGGGCGGGGGGGGGGGGCAGCCCATCATTATTTTTTTTTGGGGGGTGCCCACCCCCACATACGCCGCAGAATATTTTCGAAAATGGGAGGGGGCTGTCCATGCAAACAAAAAGATCACAATCAAATGGTATTTTTTTACATGTCTATACATGCGTTCTAGGTTAAAAAGTGGGGCCAAAGCCCCTGCCCACCTCTACCCGAGATTTGTCCCTGCCCATACCCCCTCCCCCCCCAAAAAAAAGACAATACCTTGCTGTTTGTCCATACTTTACTTTCTCGCAAAGTAAAATCTAAAAAAAAATCATGTTTAAGCTTTGGAAAATAAACACAAACAAAATTCAATTTTGCAAAACCAAGTTTTTCATGTGGCAATAAACAATAGTGAAAAGCTGATGCGAGCTACATTTCATAAAGATTTAGTATGACAGCAACTCTTGACGAAATATCAACTTTCATTGAACGAGCGAATCAGGAAGCAGAAGTTTCACTGTTTTCATGGTAGTTTTCATTCGAGCAAGGGATCATATGAACATTTCTTGAAATGGGCCAAAGTTGGTTTCTTTTTAGGGATAGGGTAGTCATGGAAATATATTTCACAAATTAGTGCCAAATTATCTGGATCACTGAAGGATTATGATTTTTTGTCACTTCGTTTAAAAAGAAAAAAAATTGCATAAAAACTTGTCTCCACATATTAAAACGACAGGTATTATAACTAACAAATAATCACAAATACATAATCTACTTTTAATTTTCTATGCTACACTCTGTACACGTGTGAATGAAATGCGTTGTAAACATCTTATGCTTGAATAAAAATATAATTTCAGAGGTTAATTCTTGATATGGAAGAGACTACATACATTTACTCTTTTCTATGCAGCAGTATTAGCAAAACTCAGGGATGTGCATCGCTCTCCACTGTCCAAATTTGCACTAAAAAGGATATAAAACACGACAATCTCTCCTTATAGTGTGTGCCTTTAGTATTATTACACACTCCTTAATACATATCGCAAACTTACCACATTTCAATTTTCTACAATGACATCCTTCTAATGGGTCAGCAAACGTTATAAATTAAGTTTAATGTTTTTTAATCGAAAAAATTCATAGAGTTTGTTCATTAAAAAAAACCATGAATTTATTGTTCCATTTCCTCCCCTACCGGAGAGGCCGAGGTGCCTTGTCATCATCTAAGATGTTTCCATATATCCCATTCCTTCTATTTGGAAAATCCAGTTGATATATGGGAGTATCTGAGAGAGTATGTCAGCAGGGTCACCAAAAGGGATAATTTTCGTCCTCTGCATAGTTTGCTTTCTTCATGTCCCGGTCTTAAAAATGCCACGTTCCGATGACTCGAATCTGCATGCTTGATGAATGCAATTGAAAAGTTCACCGATATTAATGTGTTATAAAACCAGTCACATTACACTCTTATTTCTTCATGATTCATGGACATTTATCAACAACATGATATTTAACATTTCTCACTTTGACTTTGTGTAAATGTTACTTGTATTTCTAATAATGGTGGAAGTACTCCTTGATGTCATATTTTTCTACCAAAAATAATAAGATTAAACTATTGTTGGGTAAAAGAAATCCCTCCAAATTCATGAGATGTTCATATTTAAATTTTTAATTTTGATATATCACTTGCAAACAGCTTTCTCTGCATGAGCCTTTATCCAAATTCTATATTTCTTTCATTTTTATGGTTATCATATATTTTTTTATATTTTCAATGATTCTAGATTTCATGTACTAATACTGGTAAAATTAGTTTTAAAACAATATCTTATAAGGCGGCAATTAAGTGAATTCGTGGAGAAATCGGTTACAACTGACATGATAACGTCAAAACTGGCACATTATTTCCATATAGAATATGGATAAAGCATGGAAAGCTACCTGAAGCTGTGGTATTGGTGAATCCCATATCAGAGTCTTAAAGTACTTCTTGAAGGGCGGCTGTCAGCTGCATTGTGGTTCTGAGATGCCTTGTCCTCACTGCACTAATACAGTTGCTCTGTAGATCCATGATGTGCCTTTAACATGCTTCAAATAACGAAATAAAACAAGGCCAATTAGTTAACAAATTTTCAAAGTTAAAGTTTATTTTAAAAAAAACTCTACTTAAGGAAAAGTCTTTTTAAAAAATATTATTTTTTTATTTTCAAAAATATTTCTTTTTGAAACATTGAATGATTTTGCAAACCTCATGTAATGTAGCTCGACTAGATGGTCGAAAAAATAAGAAATAACCCCCCCCAAAAGCCAAATAACAATATATATATGTATTGTTATTTTTGAATAAATTTCTTATAAATCTGTTTTCTAGTTATAATTTCGATATCATTTGCACAGTTTTGGTGAACCTCAAACAAACGAACCCCACCCCCTCTGAAAAAAATTAAAATCAGAAGTCCGACAAATAAAAATTTGTTTGGGAAGGGGATTTGAAAAATGTCCATAATTAACCGATTTAAAAGGGTACTTCGAGCTTAAAATGATCTCATCAAACGTACTAAGATACAACAAGCAAATGCCGCAAATTTCATCAAAATCTGATAACTAGATCTAAAAGGGTTTTTCATGCAATATATGCACGTCTTAATAAGTATTCGTTAGATGGGCTGATGATGTCACATCCCCACTTTAATTTTTCTTATGTCAAAACATAAAATCATACTTATTTTGTCACACGTGTGTGAATGATAAT
Organism: Lytechinus variegatus; assembly: GCF_018143015.1. Lineage (NCBI taxonomy): Eukaryota > Metazoa > Echinodermata > Echinoidea > Temnopleuroida > Toxopneustidae > Lytechinus > Lytechinus variegatus. Next base: position 19,821,241 of record NC_054747.1, on the reverse strand, counting down.
CACCCTTTTTGCATTCATTAATATCTAGTCTTGGAGGCGGAAAATAGAACAAACATTATTTCATGTAATGAAATACAAAATAACATTCAAGTTGAAACATCTTTGCATAAGTTTGTCAAGTAAATTCATAAAAAATCATGCATAGAACTGTTTCACCGAAATAATCCATATCTTTAAATTATCATGGCTTTTTTTACTCCTTGTCCAATTTTGATTTTTTTTAAATATATATTTTTACAAACTTATTGCAGGTGATATATTTAACTTGAATCTCTATGTTACATACAAATATGTAACATAGCCCGTCCGCACCTACTTAGATAGTCCGTCGTTACATACAAGTATGTATCGACGAACTATCTAAGTAGGTGCAGATCTAGATCTAGTTGATAGCCTAGGCAGACATAAGTTAGATCTTAAAAAGGCCGTCAAAGGCCCGGACAAATACCGCGAACCGCTCCAGCAGTCGCATGTAATTTGAAGTTCGTAAAATGCTCTCTCTCGATCGATCCACATAAATACGCAACACAAAATTCACATTAAAGTGTTATGTTGCCATGTTCCTCGCATCACAATTATCAATGAATTTAACAAAACAAATCAATCTGCAACATTATTTAACTTACCTTCATGAGTTTGAGCCAGGGGAATTAAATCCAATCAACACATATCCGAACCCGCCACCAAATATATCGAGCAAATATCCACTGTTCTGAAAAATAAAAATGCGCCTGACATTTTTTTTTATTTCCCGCGGGTTGTTTGTTTTATTTTTTCCTCGCGACGCGCGCCAGACAAAGTTTGATGACACGCGTATTTAAATGACGTCCTAGCGCATCTATTGTCTCTCACCAATAGTCTGGTTTTCGCGCGACGCCACACATGTCATAATCTACATTTCGCATGTCTCCAGCCAGCTGGAGTCATAGCCATGATACAGGTACAGTCCCGCCGCGAGCTTAGGCAGGCAAATGGCATGGCATGGCATGCTGGTATCGTATGAAAGAGCTTTGCACACGAAAAGCAAGATCTATAGGGCCTGTAACACAAAGCTTGGCAATGATTGTAAAACAGTTTTCTACGTTTGATTGTATTGACTGTAATGTATAATCAATCTAGAAATTCGAGTCTATGATTAATCGTTAACTTTTGAGTTACCCGACTCTAATCTCGCGTTGTAGAGATTTGCGAAAGGTGCCTATTATGCGTTGGTGCGACAATCCCGACCTTTCGTTTGAGGACGCAGACGCTTATTTACAACGGTCGTTGACTTTGGAAGGGACTTTTTGGGCCCGTCATCATGGTCGTAAAACTCAGTCCTGCAATGCAAATTGTGTGACATGAGATTTTTTTTTCGTTTCGCATCTGCGACGGAAACATTCAATATGCGTTTCGTGTGCAAAATTCTGGTTGCTTCTATGGTAACAGCGATTTATCCGATTGAGGACGACTTTCCAAAGCAACATTTGACTCCTCCTAGAGCTCGAGAGGCCGCCCGGGGGGCCCACTTCCATTGATTAGTGGATACCAGTAGCGACCACCCGTAAAAGGGGACAGAGTGGGCAGGTACGTTATGTATATAGGCCTATGTAGCGTTATGAGGGTGTGAGAAACAATGATTAAAATACTGAAAAGGGATATATTTCCACTACTTGTAGGGTGTCACAACCCAAATACTTGTTGAAAGATGCATTTTCATAATCTGGAAAAGAATTGCTTCCCTTGTTTAGGGTACTTTTTGAGACCCCATGGTCGTGCCTGGTATCCACTCATCAATGGAAGTGGTCCCCCCGGAATTTGAATCTAATCCCATTTCTGGGGAATGTACACGAAAAGCAGATTTGTAGGGCCTGTAACCCCCCTGTTACACAAAGCTTAGCATTGATCGTAGAGCAGTTTTCTACGTTTGATTCTATTGACTGTAATGCACAATCAATCTTAAAAATCAAGTGTATGATTAAGCGTTAACTTTTGTGTTAGGGGACCCTAATGCTAGCGTCCGTGAGGATTGCGAAAGGTCCCAATTATCGGTTGTAACAGGGTTTACCTTTACCATTTGGTTTAGTACGACCCCACTTCTACACTTCGCGCAGATCGGACTCTACAGTGCGTCCCAGAATAAACGAAACCGAGATTTAGCGGGCATTTATCATAACTTTATTATAAATATAATAGACAAATGACCTACCAATTTAAAGCTTAGAATCTCTTCTTTCATTTGATATTACTAAGGTTATTTCTTATTCACGCATGAGTGAGCAAAAACAATTTGAAGAAATGATACCAAAAACTCATTTGGCGGGGATATCTGGGTTTTAAAAAGAAAACCACATTTCTGAAAAATTCAGTATCTGCTATTTAATTTGGTACCTAAATTACAGAAAATTGTCAAGAAATAAAAATGTTCTGGTCATTTGAAATTAGGCTTGTATTTCCATAATTTCATGAGATAAACGTGTTTTCACTGGTTTCTCACAGAAACTTACGCATGGTGAACAAAAGATTTAATGCACGGCTGATCGTCAACAAAACGGAGTGTCGAGTGAGTTTGAGAGCCAGCCTGGAGAACCTCTTCAATTTATGAAATTATTGAAATTCAAGCCTTATTTCAAATGACCATAACTTTGTTATTTTTATTATTATTTATTCAGATTTGATATGCCCACCATATAACTTAAATAATTTCATGTACTTTGCTTATTTCATTCTAAGATGTGCATCCAACAACTGTTTGCTAATTTAATTCAATTATCTATCAGTAAACATTTGTTACGTAACTAGATTTCTATTTTAAAAAAAATCTAATTGATATTCAAAAATAATGTTTAATAGTAGTACATGTTCTATGAGTTGTTATGACCGTATCGGTCCAGTTTATTTTTTTTTTAATCTTTCTTTTAACAAAACTGATGGGTGCACATAAAAATCTAAATATCATTACCATTCTTTGTCTTTTACGACGTCCTTAATTTCCTTTCTTTTTCTTCATCGAAGGGGGCGAGGTTCCTGTAAGTTGGGTGGGTGCTGGAGCCTTGTGAGTACACATTTAAGAATGTGGAGGCATGCTTTTGCTGTTATCTAGCCCATTTCTCTTAAGCTTCCTTGGTGCTTTTCAGGCTCCAGTACCTTACACAAATTTCATGCTATGTTAAGCATTACACAAATCCTTTAAAGTCAGTCTGGCATGGGTATATAATTCCCCTCTTTTATTTTGCCCGGCATTACACATTTGTCAATAATTTTTGTATAAATGTGTTTTTATTGAAATTTATTAAATATAATTGTATATACCGGAATGTGCAATACTTTCTCAATTTTTTTTTCTGTGAGCGCTCGCATGCCTCTGGGCAATAGTACTCTGAATTTTACTTTTGCGATCCCTATCCCATGAAAAAAACAACATTCTCTAACTCTCCTCCTTCTTTTCCTTCAATTTCACTTATTTATGTTGAATTATTAAATTCCAGATTATATTTTTGTCTTTACATTGTAAAATTTTGTGTGTTTTTTGTGGCCAAATGAATAATAATAAGAAGAATAGAACGGCGTAACCTATTTGATGGAGTAAAATACTCGAGTATAGGTTAGGCATGAATCACGTTGAAATTGTTATACAATTTTAATTTAATAAAACAAGCAAAAAACGACTAGTGCTTGTTTTTTGCGACGGAGTCAACCTAGATAAGACCTCGGTCAAACATGATCATATACAATCGTCGCGTCGTATTTTTTTTTCAAAAATGTGTAAATTTTATTTCAGTTTTATAAAGACTTGTTCCATACGCCATGTCTACTCAACTCAAAATTTGTGGCTCATTATGTACTCTGCTGTCAATTTGAATTATTTAATTTTTGCTGCACGCAATGTGAGGTACCTATGGCATTCAGAATAGATAAAGTGGATAATAACAATGATCAAAAAAGAGAACCGCCATTCATAAATATTCTCGATTTCCCTGTCGGTTCGCAATACAATTCAAGTTCAAATTTAAGTCGAGGGTAAAGTTAGTTATAAGAATTGTTTTCCGATATGAAAATAGCTAGGTTCATATGTTTTGTTTGATTGTTTTTGTTTTAGATATTCCTGTGGGTGAGGTACTCATGGATGACAGGCCTGTCATTCTACGAGGATATGACGGGATACTGCATTGTCGATTTAGAGGTGAACCATTGGCTGTCTACTGGGAAAAGGGTAAGGGCATGGTACTGTCTTTAAATGATTGTTTAAGTTATTGATTGTTTGATTGCATTTAATGCTCTTTCAAATTAACTTCATATCAAAATTTATAATAAGCTAAATATAAAACATATCAATGCAACAAGGGAACCCATTTAAAAGCGAGGAACTCATTAAAATATATATTTCTTCCATGAAATTCAAATCGTGATTAACAGAGTTCAATAGAGTAATGAAAATAATACTATTTAGGTCAAGCGTTTTATGCATAAACACTAAATTTCAAATACTCCTAGTATTGTCATACAAATCTTGCAGGGTCGCTAACGACATGAAACTTCAGTTCTGATCTCAAAAGCCGGGGTGCGATTCATCGCATCCGTTGTTATAATGAACCTCTGACTGATTACTAATGTTGTTGCTGATTGGGCGTATGCAGAGCATCAGTAAAAAAACGCAACAAGTCCAGGAAAACTGTTCCTTTGTAAATGAGATACGCCTTGGTATATACAGTGCGTATCAAAAAAAACGGGACAGATTTGAAAAGTCTATAACATTTTAGTTTCAAATTATTATGTCTATATTTTGGTGTTAATATGTGCTCTAAGGTCTTGTCTTTCAAATGCTATAAAAAAAATTTAGTTTCGTTCATGCTTGAGCGAACACGGGACGTTTTTGTTGGGATTTCAAAAAGAGGCTTGCGCCAGAATTTCAGAATATAAGTGATATGATGTTCGGACTTCTTGCTAATTAGCAGACTTCCTCTTAACCTTTTCATTATCTTTGCCATAATTTTCCAATCATGCGGTCAAAATTTTATTTGCAGATCTATTTATTTGCTTGAATTATTCTGTTATTTCTTTTTAATATGCTATCTGTTAGCTTTGAATATTCCTTCTTCAAGCTAAATTTTTTTTTTTCAACCGAATTATGGGAGAGCATGGATTTTTTTTCAAATAATTTCATTATGTGCTACAAAGGTTATGGTGCCTTTTGAACAAAGCCACACAGATGGGCGGGCGCTAGGGTTGCTCCCCCCCCCCGATTAAAAAAATCATGACGAAGAAAAAAGTGGACAGGAAATAAGGAAAGATAGAAAGTAAAACATGATAAAATTTTCTGAATATCATATCAAAATCTATCACAAAATTTGATATTGTAATTTAAAAAAGTGGGAATGTTTGCGTGCTCACTTTGCTCGCTCACAATTTTTTAATACATTTTACCCGATCTGCCATATCTAGCTCCCTCAAAATTGACTCAATACACCATTGTCATTGAAAACATGAATCCCTTCCTGTGTTTCCTGTCAAGCAATTAAACTTGGTCAAGGAATTAATGACCCCTTGAAAAATATATTCATGTCTTTTAAAGGTACATTACATTATTTGTTTCACATAATAAAACGATTTGAATAATCACAAGTTTTCCCAATTAATAATTAAAATCTTCTTGCGTGGGTTGACAAAAAAATCTTCTTTTCTCAGTTACTTATGAAGTAAAATTAAAAGGTAAGAGAAGTTTAAATGAAAAAACAAAATAATTCAATTAAATAAATAACTTTGTAAATGAAGTTTGACAGCATAATTCGAAAATTGTGACACAGATAATGAAAAGGTCCACAAGAAGTCTCCTGATTAGCAAGAAGTCTGATCATTGTATTACACATATTCTGCAATTCTGGCGCAAGCCTCTTTTTGAACCCCCAACAAAAACGTCCCGTGTTCGCTCAAGCATGAATAAAATTTATTTTTTTAAATTGCATTTCAAAGATAAGACCTTAGAGCATCTATTAACACCAAAATATAGACATCATTATTTGAAACAAAAATTTTATAGACTTCAAATCTGTCCCGTTTTTTTTATACGCACTGTAGTTGCTATTTTCGAAATGCTTGTATTTTCTCTTAAAGATGCACCCAAATGTGATCAAATGAATAGTTTACAAACTCCACCAATGCTCTTATCGTTCAACGAAATTTAAGCCGCTATTTTGATTCACCTGTGTTTACAAACAAAGGTTAACAGAATGATGACCCTTCATTATTATATAACATAAATGTTCTTTATCTTTTCAGTAGGAAACTCTGCAGATGATTATCTCAAACTGCTAATGAACTTTTATCTTTCCTTCTTTCTTTCTTTCTTTCCTTCTTTACATGACAACGAATTCTAGGGCCAGATTTGGCATCAGCAACAAAACTAGTCTCGTGGCATCCACCTACGGGAGGAATTCGTGTGCAGTCGTATGGGATCGGAAAGTACAACCTTACGGAAGACTTTTCCTTGGTGATCCATGACGTCGAGGATAATGACGCAGGACGGTACATATGTATAGTATCTGACTTCAGAGGTTACGAACTCAGCAATCACACTGTGGCCACAGTTAAAGGTAGAAACCGATGCTAATTGTGTCTCTATTAAAGGTCAAGTCCACCCCAGGAAAATGCTTACTTGAATAAATAGAGAAAAATCAAACTAGCATGGTGCTGAAAATTTCATCAAAATCGGATGTAAAATAAGAAAGTTGTGACATTTTAAAGTTTCGCTTATTTTTCACAAAACAGTGATATGCACAACTAGGTGGGTCAGTCGATGATGTCCATCACTCACAATTCATTTTGGTTTTTATTGTTTGAATTATACAATATGTCATTTTTTTTATAGATTTGACAATTGGGAGCAACTTGACTGAAACATGGTATTAAACAATGCTTTTGTCACATGTCCAGGGAGGAATTAATCGTTGTATCACTTGCCAACGAGGAGAAAATTGGAATATTTCATATTTGACATAAAATACAAAATAAATAGTGAGGGGATGATGTCATAGTCTCCTCATTTGCATACCAGCCAGGATGTGCTTATCTATTTTGTGAAATTAAGCGAAACTTTTAAAATGTCATAACTTTCTTATTTTACATCCGATTTTAATGAAAGTTTTAGTTTTATGCTCGTTGGATTTTTCTCTTTTTATTTAAATCAACCTTTTTGGGGGTTGGACTTGTCATTTAATAAACATAATATAAATTATCAATAACAGAACAAAATCACATTGAAACTGTGCTATTAGAATACGAACTCCAGGGGGTTGCACTTAATGGGGTACTCCGGGCTGAAAATAATATGAATTGAACAGATATAGAAAAATCATTAAAACAAACACTTAAAATGTCATCAAAATGGGCTAAAGAATAAAAACTGTACACTTTAAATACACAATACATATTCTATCTACTTGTACTCATTCATGTGTTACGTTTAGGACGGTCAGAGAGTGGATTGGGCACCTGGTAGTCAGGGAAACTCTTTTATCAACCACATATTGTACCTCTTCTATGTTTTGCTTCCTTTGATACTTTTTCTCACCTAGCAACTATCAAGATTTTTTTCTTTTCCTCGTCTGCCAGGTGCTCCATCCCCTCACTCTGTCCGTATGATTGTCATTGTAAATAAAGTACATGTATTCATATTTACAGCTGCAGATACCCTTACAAAGGACGGTCTACTATTTTCTATTTCACTGGCATACGACCAATTCTGTCAAATATTTCATGTCACATTAAACGTTGCAATCTTAAAAAGCAATATAATAGACGGGTCTTCTTTCCTTCTTTCTTTCTTTTATGTTTTGCTTTGTCTTCGTTGTCTTATCTAGTAACCTATGTGTCCCTGTTCTTTGTAACGTTCTCTGTTTTCGTCCTTGTCCAGTTTGTGTAACCTTCGAGCTCAGCTTTATTTTTTCTGTAACTATTAGCTATAAATGATTACAGATTATCTGTTAAGGGCCTATCCACAACAAGCTTTTGCTTTACTTCAGGTCCATCCACTCTGAATCAGCATTTATATTGTAATTATGCATCCTATTTCGGAATGAGTTATATGTTTCTTGTATTTTTATTGATTTGTAAAAAATAAAATGAAATTAAAAATGGAAATGAAATGAAAGTTGTGGCATTTTAAAGCTTTGCATTATTCCGGTGAAAAATGCAAGGCATGTCTGCATGAATATTTAATGAGCAAACTGATGATGTCATATCCCCACTTGTTGTCTTGTACTTGTTATATCAAATTACTTTTATTCAAGTTTTCCCCCAAAGAACTAAAAAAAAATTGATTGAAACGAATTTAATGCATTAGATATCCATTCAGCTACACCTTATTTCATATTTAGAGAAACGTATAATTGAGACTAGTGTGAAAAATGAATTAATTTTGATTCCGTAATAACATAAAAATCAAAGTGAGGCTATGGCATCGTCAGTTCAGCTAATGAATATTCATGTCGACCTGCATGTCCATATAATCTTGATAGGGCATTCCAGATAAACCACCATTCCACAGAGAGCAAGACCTCTGAAAGAATACTGTAAGATCATGAAACTTGCTTGATCATTCAAAGGTCTTTCAACGAAATTTCATAGATATCTGAGGTCTTTTATGATTCCTGATGGATCTTAAAGAGGTCTTCATTGTCTTCATAAACATTTTGAAACGGTTCGAAACAGTCTTTCAGAAAAAATGGTATTTTGATGGTCTTTCAATGAACTTTCAAGGTTCTTATTATTTTTTCAGTGATCTTTCGGCAGTCTCTCAACATGCTCAAGGGTTTGCAGAGATCACTGTAAGACTCATGAGAGATCATTGAAAGATCATTGGAAGACCCTGCAAAGTCCATGGAAAGAATTCTGAAAGATCACTTGTTGCATAAAAGATCTCTGAAAGACAATTGAAAGATCTCTATAAGACTAGTCAATGCCCGGTAAGACAAAGTACCAATCACTTTATTACAGTTTTTTGAGGGGGCTTTCTGAGCCGTTCCACAGGGATGACAAATTTCAGTGATCTTGAAGACTGCTGTAAGACCTTGCAAATATTTGGCCTCACCGAATAATCGCTAACCGGTGTGTTACGTGGCACATGAGTAGGTTCCACCGATGTAACTGTGCCATGAAAATAGATAGTGTTACAGGTTATGTGATCTTTACTTGTTAATCGTAGTTCCACCCCAGGAACCCTTCCCAACAATTGACCAATGCCCATCAGGATCAACCGGAAGTAGAGCCAACTCGTGTACGTTGACAACCGATATAGGTGATGACACGACAGAACTAACATGTCAAGCACTGGGTGCGCCGAGAGACATCGTCTCGCTCTCCTGGACGCTCAGGGGCAGAACCATCTCCCACCAAGAACCATACAGATATGCAAACCCAGACGGCGAGACGGAAGATTTGAAATTTACAATTGACGCAACGCCAAGCTATGATCCTTACGTCTGTAGTGCCATTCTGCCGGCAACCATCCGAGGAAATGCGACCGCCAGCGTCATAGTGAAACCAGCACCAATTACAACAACCACCGAATTTGTAGTAACTACAAATGCAACAGATCCGTTCGTTGGAGATCCCGGTAATAGATCTTTAGGAAAAGGTATGGTATGAATATGATATAGAACATGATTGCGAATAGGGAATTCATAGCCAATCTTAAACGGGTTATCCCTACGATACGATTTCTTAAATATTTTTATTACTTTAATTGTTACAATGTATGTAGGCTTATATAGTTGTTACATAAAATGACTTGATCATGCAAAGCATATTTTTTTATATATTTTGTGCATTTTTAATAGTGAATAAAACCAAACTAACAGATGTAAGCTTTATGTGATAATATGCTGCACACGTTGCTGGAGAATTGATCATCCACTGTAAAAGATTTGTAGGAATTTACAAATGGCACTCCATAGTTCAACAAAGTATTCAGACCACTGTTGAATAAATTGCAGTTTAAAATATGGGTACATGTCAATTATTTTTCTATTAGAAGGAAACCTCGTTTCCCTGAATGTTAAAAATTGGTACATACACTGTATGCATAAAAAGTTTTGATGCGATATATCAATATCAATATTAATTTTGCTGTACGTCAGTATTTGGAAACTGAATATCCAGCATTATTTTTGATCAAGTGACACGATGGTGTCATGTTCTTCGTGAAATTGACTTCTATCGGCAAAATGATTAACAAACGATAGGTATTTTGTCGATTGGTCAACGAATTTTGCAAACTAATTGTCATTCTTATAAAGAGAGAAGAAATTAAAATGACTAGAGAGCACAATCACAATATACTGTCCCTAGCACCGGTCTTTCTAATTCCGTTATTATGATTATGTTTCTGACGTATAAAAATTGCCTGGCCAAATCCCTTGACTTAAAAGCGTAGGGGATATTTGGGACACGGTCACGATATCTAGTGATCATACCATTTTATGTGTTTCAGTTTATTTCCTTCAATCTCTAACATGCAAACTAATCATTAAAATTATTTGTGTTCATTGCAGTTGCCATCGCCATTATTATCGTCATGACCTTGCTCATCACCACTAGTAAGTTGAAATAACTTGCTTAATACGCTTTCCAGATCCAAAAGTTGTTATGAATAGTGTCACAACGAACGTCAAAGTAATTCATTGAGATTCCATTTTCTAAATCAGTAAAAGAAAACACGATGAACGCCGACGCGCGCACTTTAACTTTTGATGGCGATCTGTGATGTCGCCACTCTCATGGTAGAAAAAACGGAAAGTTGTTTGTTTTAAAACACATCAACTTGTATTATATCATTAAGCACATGACAAAGTCAAACCTTAATATTGTATAATAGCAGTTTGAATAAATGAAAACTTTAAAAACATTAACTTTCGGACTTGCTTTGTTATCACTCTATGTAAAACTAAAATGTTTAAAACTTTGGAAATATACATGCATCCTTTTACAATCGTGTGTCCATGTCATACGAAATAATAACACAAGTATAACACACTCATATTTGTGTTCTTTTAATCTCAAAGCAATCATCGTCTGCATTTGGAGGAGAAGAATAAAGAAGAGTTATGAACCGTTAAATGGAGATAAGAAATTCATTAAAGGTAATATATCATATCCTTCATACGTTCTAGTTTTTCTCATGATTTATGTAAATGATAATCAATCATGGACATCCAGTTTACCACCATGGATATACTCTTAATATATACGGAATGGAAGTTTAGAATGATATATTTTACCCGGGCATTTTACTATCCAGTACCCATCATATTTCTTATTTGTGACCTACTATAGTGAATAAATCCTGCTCATGTTTTAACAGACAACCATTTCAGTGAAATAATAATTTCATGAATTTTAGTTTAAGAGTTTCCATACAAATACCACGAATCCATATGGTACCATTAGGGTGGCATTAATTTTTTGTAGGCAAGATTATTCTGGTTTTTTTTTTTTGGTCAAATATTAAAATAAAACGGTTTTACTAGATAAAGGAACTTGCAACGGGACTTGCTTTTCATTTCAGGCCCTGTTTCGTATTTGGAGCTTTGGGAGCTTGTCGGAAAGTGTAACCCTGTGGCCACGGAGAAGATTGTAAACAGGTTGGTGAATAAAACTCAGACAGACTCAAGATTCGACGTCGTACGCTCTAAAGCTGAGTTCTACTATGAACTCTGTAGATGGAAGGAAACAACAACAGGAGATCACAGTATTCTCTCCAGAGCCATAAAAAAAGTTAGGCTGAACGCCGAAATACATATGCAAGGTAAATTTATTCATTATATTATTGTGACCAATTTGATATGTATGAATATGCTCTGTGGACTTCAATTTGTTGAAAATGTGTCAAACGTTATTTCATAATTCAGGAATTACCTAATAAACCGTAAACAGTTTGTTAATATAAACGAACAAAATTCTTCTCCACCAAAGGTTAATTGGGGTGTTCCTCAAGGCAGCATACTGGGCCCACTTTTATTTTCGATCTATATAAATGACATTCACAATTCATCGACAATGTTATCTTATATTCTTTTTTGCAGATGATTCAAATGTACTTTATTCTCATCCTAATCCCGATATTTTAGTCAATATATTGAACATTGAACTGGAGAAGCTAGTACAATGGATAAGATCTAATAAATTGTCAATCAATGTAAAAAAACGAAATGTATGCTTTTCAGCAATTCTTTAGATAAATTACCATACGATATTAAATTGGACAACGCTGACATTGAAGTGGTCACTACCACAAATTTTTTAGGTCTGATAGTAGACAACAATTTATCTTGGAAAACACACATTGATTTTATATGCCGTACAATTTTACGCAATATTGGTGTTATAAATAAGGTCAATTTTTTTCTTCCAACTTCCTCCCTAAAAATGCTTTATTCAACATTAATTTTACCCTATCTAAACTACGGGATAATTGTCTGGGGAAATACACATACATCATATCTAGAACGAATATTACTTTTACAGAAAAAGGCATTGCGCGTTATTTTTAATATGTCCTGGAGATCCCACAAAGACCAATTGTTTATTGACAATAAAATCTTAAAAGTAAAAACATTATATCAATATAACTTGGGTCAATTTATGTATCAATTAAATAATAATATGCTACCATCAATCTTGATTCTTCATTTAATAAAAACAAAACTATTCATAAATATCCTACACGTCAATCCGAGGAATTTGATTTTCCTCTACCCCGGACAATTCTAGCCAAATCCATCTTCACTTTCGAAGGCCCTCGACTCTGGGGCACTCTTGATAATACTATCAAAGATTCCCCAAGCCTAAATTCTTTTAAATTTAAGTTGAAAAAGTTTCTCCAAGATACTCGTTAGTTTTTTTAACTCTTCATCACTCATACATTATATTTTTCATATATACTCAGCACTACGAGCTGTGAAATATGATATTTTTCGTTTTCCTGTTGATCCGTAAATTCGCTGTGAGTGTTGGGGCAAGAATCTGGAGACCACTGATCTTGCTATTTTCTCTCATTTCTATTTCTTTCTTTTTATTCTTTTAAACTATTCATTCAGATAGTTTTACGTTCAAATTTCTACCATGTTGTGTTTGTGTTTTGTTTATATTCTTCATACGTATGTTATAGGAGGCTGCATCCTACAAGCTTCGCTTTTTAGCAGCCTCCTCCGTTTCCGACCTGTTATCTTGAGTATTATACATAATAAGTTTCTTTGTTTTATTGATTAAAGTTATATCAAGATGTATGTAACAAAACTATTGTAAATGTAAATGATTGTTGGAAATGGAAAAAAAATAAATGAAATGAAATGAAATAATCTATAGCCTTGCTTTTTTCAACGCGTTGATGTCAACTACTCAGTTAATTTTAAACACGACCAATGGGGTTGTTGAGGGAGCTGTGTATGTGCAAAGTTAGATGGTCCAAACTTGTCTTTAATTCAACTTGCAACATTTTTGGTAATGAGAATCTGAATTGATCAACGTCTCTGTTCAATCGAATAAGAAAATAAGTGGGTGAATGCACAATTAAAGTTCATGCAAACTTCGCAGAATGGCGATCCGTAATGGACAATCTACAACTCACCACCGTTAAAAGAACAATCTAACCGCCCTTTCACTCGGTTTAAAAAAAGAAATTTGAACAGTGATCCCAGAGAAAAAAATAAGGCTAATGACGATTTTGTTATGTACATGTGAAACCAAACTAGAATGACGAACGCTAAACAAAACCACGAATTCATATTCTACTCCGGAGGTGAATTCCAGTAAGTTTTACTCGAATTACGGTACAAATTTTACGTGTGAAAAGCTTGACCTCCAAAAAAATCAATTCATTCGAGAATTTCTAATTGCGTGGAGTCGTTTAACATTTTCTCCTAATTTATCTGATTTGAATATAAAGAATCAAGTGTTATGGAATAATTCATTGATCAGAGTAGATGGGAAAGTTATATATATATACAAAACAAAAAAGTGAGTCCTCCTGAATCAAAATGCTGTAAATTTGAACGGAATAATTTTGAGATATAATATTTCTTAGGTGTTTTTTTACACTAACTAAGCAATTTCTGGGAGGAAATGAGATAAGTCGGTTGGGTCATGCATGAGTAATCAATAATTGAATCAAAAATGACCATTTTTTAAAGTCACAAGAGTCGTTTTTTTCAGATTGTGTAAATACAAAGTTGGGCAAAGGTTCTTTTTTTTTGGTGAATTTTATGATGGTAACGTTGTTTTACTATCCATCATTGAGCCACTCTACACTAAATTTTGATAACGTATTTTCATGCTTGAGTGAGCACATTTTTTGTGACGTATCATCTCATAGGGGTTTATGGTAGTATCCTCTGTAAATTGATAAAACATGTTAAAATTGGAAAATGTTAGTGGCTCCCCTCCCCCAATATCTCGGCACCACCCCACTTTCAAATTCTGGACCACCACTGATTTGTCCATAAACTTAACTGATACTGAGATTTATTTGGAAAAGAATGCATTTATGCAGTATTTAAAAGAGTATTAATTCCTAAGTTTTCGAGTGTGTTCGCTCAACCATGACAGTAGACAATTTCCGTTACCAAATTGAAGCATTACTTGCCAATGATATTTGAAAAGCGTATTTTTTTCATGAAATGTTCATTAAGCCGTGAAATGATGAATATTGTTGAATATACTCTTCAAAAAAAAAATAATTGTCATCATATTCGATAATTTTATCGATAGAAATGTGTAAACAATTCTAATAACAAACTTTGACTGTGTTTATTCAACCGTAAAATTTAGCCAAAAAGTTGTAGTCTTTTAGAAAGTACCTTTTACAAGCCTTCTGACTATTTTTCATGGTGAGAATGTGGATGTCGTTCCAATAAACTGGAATAAAAGTCATGATATTTTGCTTGTGACTTTTAAAAAGTAAGTTTTGCATTCTGCCGGTGCTCACTGAAGCATGACATATACGTCCGTAACATTCATTAAAAGGGTGCCTTCTAAAATTCCCCACACGCTCATGTAAAAATATATTAAAAACTCCCAGTGGTTCGGAAATTATGGATGTGTGTTAAAGGGGATTTACTTTTTTTTGTTCATATAAACAACTTTGGCTAAAAAATGGATGATCATTATTACACATTTAGTGGATGAAAAAAACAATTTTCTCTCACATACAACTTTTTTATTACAAAAGTACAAAATTAATTGTAATTTTCTTGACTATTACTCATTGATTTCTGCAAAACCCAATGAATGGAAACATTTTCGTCAACATCTTGTTGAGAGTAGAAAAACTCAAGAAGATTTGTTGTATATTTTAAATAATGTTTTTAAGGTATGCAAGTTTATCAATAGAATTTCTGTTGATGAAATTCCCCGACTTCACAAACAAAATGGGCATCCATTTTATGAACCGGTTAATAATTGGAATAAAGTATATATGATTCCCTTTAAATGCTGTCTTTCAACAAAACTCCGCTCCTTTCAATATAAAATTTTCAATCGGATAATGGGAATGAACAAACATCTTTACGATATTGGCTTTTCTGAATCTAATTTATGTACATTTTGTTCTTCCTCTGTTGAAAGTATTTCACATCTGTTTTGGGGCTGCCCTGTAACTCAACAATTAATTCAAAACTTCCAAACCTCTTATTTGAACAATGACGTGTATATGAATAAGAATTTATGTTTGTTTGGTTGCCCTGACGCTCAATACTCTACTGTAAACCGTTATATTCTTTACGCTAAATATTTTATTTTTCGACACATTCTAAGGGTGAATGAATTTGTTTAAGCTCTTTTAAGAATCGTACTGTAAGGCTATTGTGAAATTGAAAGGGTTCTCAGTCAAAAACGTCATAATATTGTTTTATCATTAGATAATAGTACGCATGTACAGATGTAAACATGTTCGCTCCATGATATTTATGTTAATGAATTGCTCTCGTGTTTTAATTTTTAATAAATTCTTTTTTTGAAAGATTTGTTTTGGAGGCGGAGCTTACGTGTCCTTTCAAGCACTTCCGTCGATAAAACAATCGCCATAGACTCATCGTATCGATGCAGCGCTTTGATTGACAAGTCGCCAAGGACACATACCGCTTTCGTTCGGGAATTCGAATTCAAATCACAGTTTTCGAGTGAGCGTATGAAAGGTCCGATGATTTTGAGGACGAATTGCAATCATCAATACAATGATGAAAAGGCCCTAAATCATATTAACATATGCACTGGACCGTGTTTAGCGGCTGCAAAACTAATTTTTACTTGTTCCATGTTTAAAATTGGTTGATTCGTGTCAATTTATATGTAAGACGGAATTTTCTTAATCACTGCACAGATGTTTTAAATAACGAAGAGAGTCTTGGTCAAAAACCCCTTATAAATCGGTGAATCAAAACAGCAGTGCCGTCGTGGACTCTATAGATAAACGACATATTTGCAATATAACGTTCGGTTCGAATCATACAACGATGCGGTCTCCCGGTCATCCAACTTTCGACCATGGCATCTGATCTGTTCATTGTGGTTTGACGGGTATTTTCAAAGCCATTGGTGCGTTTAAAAAAACAACTTCTGCGTCGTGTTGCAAAACTACGCGAGTGTGAAAACCAACAAACAAAAGGATAACTTATTTAAAAAGTATAAGATACGTACTCATTTTGTGATTGTGCTGTTTGGCGACAGTAATTCAATAATCTTAATGGACCATTGCACCGGATCATTCTGGTTAGGCAAAGCTTTACTAAGGGGCCGAACTATCGTAACTTAAACTACGGTCCGGCCACCTCAAACTCTTGATCAGAATGTTCTGGTGCAGCAAACGTCCCCGAGTGTTTCGCTTTCTGTTTCAGATGTCCGTGATCGTACGTCAAAGGAAATCTCTCTTGATGATCTCGAACACATTTGCTGGCACGTCCACGGTTGCAGGGAGGGAGTCAAGCCCATTCTGCGAGCATTGTACCCTCACCATGAAGGAATCCCAAACTGCAAAGGTGATTCCTGCGATCATGGTAAACCAAGAAACGCCGAAATCAAGAATGACCTGCAGTTAATGAAGGCATGGAAGGAACATTCAATGACAACGAAACCTGGATACCAGGAACCTAAGGAGGATCACAAAAAAGGGGAAAGAGTACAGATGAGGTAAGAACTATAATCATGATAATCGCGTGGTTACATGTATAGTTTGTACGTGGGGCATCATGGACACAGTTTTTGTCACACCACAGTGCTCAAAACTTTGATTTCTTTGCAGCAAAATTTCCAACAAAATAAACATTCCATAGATTGACAGGACTTTCGTAATGTATAAAGTGTTAGAGTTTAAAAGATAAATTGCGAATTTTTGCATCCATACGACTATTTGATTCGAGGTATCTTTACTATTCATTTACTAATTTTGATTATACTTACAAGACAACCAACTCCCAGAGGGATTTGCTGCTGCCATAAACAACCTAAATATCGGCATGGTGATAACAAGAATGATCAACTGCCAATGTTTTCTGCACAGTCCGAAGAGGTAGAACTGGGAGTAGAAAGATCGTCACCAAACCAAATGATTCAACTTTGCCTAGCGTTAGAAAGAGCAGGAAAGGGCGCACATGGACCTGATAAGGAAGTCTATATTCAACTGGCCAAAACTTTCTTCCTAAGTATGTTTAATTTTACACCAGCCGCTGTTGTAATGGGGGTGTTGTTCAATGAGTATCGGCATTGGCGCTATAAAATGGATTTATTGTTGGAATCTTAATAGAATAGCAAAACCAAAATTACATTGCAGTGATTTTGGATGCATTTGAATTACTTGCAAACTATCGTTTTCAAACATTTAACCCCTTTAGAAATCCCTTGAAAGGTTGTATTCAAATCTGTCTTTATCAAAGTGAAAAGATAGGGATGTTTCGGGGCAAATGATAAACTTAATTATTATGTACTGTTATATAATGGCCAGTTCTTGTAATATTAAACTATAACAGATTCATGTGCGTTTTTCTATTCAAATGCACAGTTGAAGATGAGTACAAGAGGGAATTGGACAATGAGGTCATCAAGGAGTTTGCTCTGAGTATCACCAAACAACACTACCAGAATCTTGCAAAAGCCAAGAGAATTTCAGCGGACTCCATTGCCAAAAGAAATGCTGAAGACCTCAAAGCGGTGTTCAAAACAGACGTTATGCTTGAGGAATGGGTACAGGAGCAAAAATGCAGTAATTATGAAGTCAGGTGCAGACTGAGGCAAGCAGCAGAACGATGCAATCGTCAGGACATTGCAGGTACAGTTGACCCGCCACCCACAAACCAACAAATCGTAGTTTTCGCATTTACCATGGGTAATACCGTAAAATCTCCGACGCATCGATTCCTTTAAAAATGCAATTAAAATCACAATGGATGTCTGAGAGGCTTTCTTCAAAAGTTGGTGTACTGGGACTGACCATATCCGAAAAATTGCACCGGACGAACAATTGTAAATATGTCGTTGTCCAGGGGTCAAGAGATTCCGATGCTATCCGGATTGACCACATTTTGACAAAAGCCTCTCAGCTCTGTGATTTTACTTGCATTTTCAAAAGAAATTGTTCATGCTGGTGCGTTATAGAGAGTTTCCCCATAGTCTGCAAAACGTATCAGCTGAGGTACACACACTGCACATTTACGGTCTATATTTGTAGACTAGGGCTATCTACCGCCATTGTGATTTTCACGTAATTAAATTAAAATAAAAGGTGGAAAAGTGTATAAATATAAAATATAAAGAGGAAATGTAAGAATACGGGAACTCAGCAATTCCAGTGTAACAATATAGTCCCCCTGTTCATCAAATACGAACATGACTTAATTAGTGGCCTACCTTCCCCCTCTGGATTGAAATACCCTGCCGCCGTCACTCAGTATGATATCACTATTGCTTCGGTACTTTATGATAAAGGTTTAAATTGACCACCATGCACTGACGCCAACGCACCGCTATCTTAGAGGCTGAATCCATTGCCTTGCATGCATTAGTGATCCACTGTTGGTGATTTGCCGCCAGCGCATCTGTGACAACTCCGTTTATGTGTATTCCTGTATCCTCTGAGGGAGGGCGCTTTGACAATATGACGTCATGCATTAGGCCTAACGATTACGACTGAGGGTAGTACTTTTGAGGGTACGTTTCACATTGTATAGCATACTTCCACTGTCGAACTAGCCGTAGCAGTGTGTAAACCCACTTGCCATGTTAAGGCATGGTCCCACTGGCCGACGGACACAAAACGTACTCATAATGAATACAGCGGACAAACAAAATTTCGAGTTGCTCCATTCGCTTTCATCCGCTCCAGACAATGGAACAATGGGCGAACAATGAAATCACATTGGACGGATATTCGATACATATAGTATGAAACATGTATGCAAAGAACACACAGCGGATGCATAACGCTTTCCAGCGGATGGCAAGATTCTTTCCCGTTTTACATCTTCTCTGCATCCTTAAGTGCAGCATTGGGGCCTTTGACAACCGATAATATCGCATAATGCATAATGTCTCAGATTGCGACATTATGCCAAGTGCGTCCAACTCATAAATGTCGTAACTTTTTTAACGCATAACGTCACATGTCGCAACGCATAATGTCACAGCTGTATTCAGATAAGATATGAAATATGTTTTGACTCGGTATTTTTGTTCAAGCTCTTTCATCTGATCTTTTTAAGCAGTGGCGTTACAGACGAGGGGGCAGTCTCCCCCCCCCCCCGATGGAATTCACAGGAAAATTTTATTTTAAAAAGTGAAAAAGGGGGAAAGGAGAAAGAAAGAAAGGAAGGGAAAGAAAAAAAAATAAAGAGAAAGAGGAAAAGGAATAGGATGGGAAAAAGAACTTACGAGGAGGATGGCAAAACGGAAGCAGAAGGAAAGAGGGAAAATAACAAATAAATCATCCCAAAATACTAATAAATGATAAAGGGAAAACAAATTGAGAGATTAATTATTATGTGACTTTATGGCAAGCAAGAGACAGAAAAGAGGAAAAAATAGGGGAATGAGGTAGAGTGGAATGAATTAAAAATGCTAGGGGAAATTTAGCTGAAAAAAAATGAGAAACAAATGTTAAATAAAAATTAAGAACAAGACCTGGCTGCCGAGAAAGAAAAATAAATAATTAGAATAATGGAAGGGCAAATTTGTATGAAGTTTAATTATTGATTTCAATGTAGCCAATAGCTAGAAATGCCCCTTTAATTATATAAGTACGACTTTATTTTCAGAAGGCCAAATTTTTCTCGCTCACTTCACTCGCTTGTGCCCCCACTAAAATGTCTGGTTTATTGTGTCACTGCGTATGAATAATGTGTTTTGTAAAATATAGTACCCGAAATTTGAATGAAAATGGCGGCCATCTTTACGAACTCTTAGCAAAAAAGAAGAGCTGATTCTCGAGAGCTTTCGTGGGCTCCGCCCCAGGACTCCACTAACATGGAACTTTCATACCAATGGAATGAAGGGTTTGGGGTCATGGCCCATAAAGATCTACAACCCAGAACAAAAGATAGAAAGAGAAAAGAACCGGAAAAGTGTAAAATATAATCTAATTGTTTTTCTAAATATCATGTCAAAATCTATCACTAAGTAGACTTTAAAGAAAAGATAACAAAAATCTCGCTCGCTTTGCTCCCTCGGGAATTTTACTGAGATATACTTTTTCCACAGACGCCATGCTGTGCCCCTTGATTCTTTTTTTTTTTACTCATCTCGCGCCAACGCTCGCGTACATTATCATGGAAAATCATGATATGACCGGGAGTTTGTTTACTCTTCCCCACCCGAGGCCATCAACCCCTGTTACGCCCCTGCTTTTAAACAATGTGTTTGTCTTCGGCAGGCGCGGATGCAGGGGAGCAGGCCCAATATTGAATTCATAATCGGGAGGAGGGCATGGAAATGTATGTTTACTTTTTTAACAAGTGAAATCAACAGGTACCTCTTTTCATGGCAAGAGTCCTTTCTTGGTCGCTAAGGTCCCTCGCTTTTATTTATCTACAAAGCCCTGAACAAATCTTGGCCTTGGCGCATTATATGGCCTATATATGTATCTACTGCATCATGAGATGGAAAAATTGATACAATGAGAATTTTCTGACTCATTTAAACTCATTGTCTTATCTGTCATCAAACGAAAGGCAGTATCATACTTACCCCTGTTCCCTCTATGAGAAAAAGCGCTCTATTGTTTTTTTTTATGAGGGGGGGGGGGGGGGGCTACCATGCCTACGATTCAGTTTAACCCCATCGGACTTTACCTCTACCACTGATTATGAGTTATAGTAAACAAAAAAGATTTGAACAAATAAATTGATTATGAAGAAAGATATTTAACGATTATCATAACTGTTCCTTTATTTAATAATTGATAGACCACATATTTCAATCTTATTAATCGTTGTTTTATTTAATAATATGGACAGCAAAGCCATAAAAGATAAAATTTCACATCTGATCTCGAAGTGTCCCGTATTTCGTCTGTCTAAATATGGTCACCCTGGATGTATCCCTCATACCCCTGAATTTATAAGGTTATACGGGCCTAATCACTAGTGGCAGGCCATACATATTCATTCGAGCCAACCCATTGCTATTTTTTTTATTTTGATATGGCTGATTGACAAAGTATATGCATATGATTGTCCATCCAACACTGATTCTATTTTTGGTAATTACTGAACTTCTTTTTCCCAAATTGGGAAGAAATATCACCAATTTTGGACTATATTTTGACTGGCGGAAGGATTAGGGCTATTTTGCTATTTGAGGTGATGAATCTGCTCCCCCCTCCGAAGGTGTCTTCAAAGACGCCAATTTATTTTTAAAATGAGCCGATCGAGGGACCCTTTTCTGCTCAGATATGGATTGCCAGATATATATCCTATCCACTGGTAGTAAACATTCGACCCCCGAATTTCATCCTTATTTTTATGAATTTTTTAAAGTGCCAATTTAACACATGAGTTATGGGGAATGAATTAGGCCTGTGAAACCTGTAACCTTGACCATAGCCTATTACATGGGGAATTCCCTAGTGGATGAAATACCTGCCCTAACTCTTCAGTAGCAGATTGCTTTCACTAGTATACATGTTTCAATCATCAAGAGGTCCAAAAACTGAATTTACATCAATAACTGGGATATACCCATTTGATTTGCTAGTTCATTACGATGAACCTGCGTGCCGAATATAGAATTTGGCGTCCATTTCCTCTTTTACTTTCGCCTGCGGTCGAGTGCAGTCGCAAGCTAAGTACACTCTCAAAATTGCATTTCTGTTTTCCGTTTGGATACTTTATTGTGCAATTCTTCCCTTATTTCAATCTTATTTTCTCTCATCTAAGATTGTTATAGGATTATCACGTCGCGCGGAGCTTCCGTGATATTATTTTAACGTTTCTTGTCCCTCTTCGTGAGTTTGTTTTTTAAAGATACGTTTCTCACAGGCGGGTTGTCTTCACCTCTCCGCCCCATAGCTCCGCGCCTTCCTGCTCGGGCGTTGTCTTCGCTCCTTTTTAATCCTTTTAATCCTTTTTATTCACTGACTTCTTCGTTTATACGACTCGTGAATTTAATTGATTTATTTCTCCACAGATAGGTTCTGTAGGACGTTAGGAGCGTCGTATTCCAGCCTCGTTTCAAGTTCTTTGTCTCTTGTTTCGAGTTAGTTGATTGTTCTTTTGTTTCAATCAATCCTTTGCTCTTGTATTTATTAATTGCATTAATTGGTTAATTGATTAATTAATTAATTGATTGATTCTTTTAATTCTTGACTTGCTCCTTTGCCTCGATTCAAGTTCTTTGTTTCTTGTTTCGAGTTAGTTGATTGTTCTTTTGTTTCAATCAATCCTTTGTTCTTGTGTTTATTAATTGATTAATTATTCAATTAATTATAAAAAAAAAAATATATTTTCTTTCCTTCACAAGAATACTTAGAATTTTTTTTAGGAAGCCGTCTCCTGTCAGCGTTCGTCGCCTTTGACTCGGCCTTCCTTCTCGGGAAAGCTATCTTTGTTTTTCCCCCCTTCCTTTTCAAGTCAGCTACCGGTCTCTGGACTTATAATTTTTTTTTTCTTAAACTTCTTGTTTATAAAAAAAAAAAAAAAGGGAATCTTGCTCCCCTTTTTTCCTTAGCTGATCCTCACCTCAAGAAAAATTATTTTTTTTCTTTTGAACAGGTGGACACAACAAAACAAAAAAAAAAAAAACTTAGTGTTTTCTTCTTTTTAGATGCTTCCCCCCTTCCTTCTTTTCAGAATTTTGGCGGAAGCAGATTCTTGTTGTGATAATCAAATAATTAAATTTTCTAACGGACTTCAGGGACAGTGTCTCTTAATAATTCTTAATTATTACTGTTTCCTTTGTTCTGGGATTTTACCTTGTATCATCCTTGTGAGATCCGTTTTTGACTCTCAAAAGTCCGCTTTTTGAGGTCCTTGTCTTCTGGGTTGGGGTTTGTTACCCCCCCCCTACCCCCTTTGCTTCTCTTTTTTTTCTATCTTACTACTAGATCACCCTACGGCAATAATGAGCCTTTCGGACTCTCTTTCTGAAGAGCCTCAGGCGGCTGCTGTTTCGGGGCCCGACACCGGGGTCTTATCCCCCACAACAGGTAGTATAGATAGCGAGAACAGAGTCAGAGCCCCGTGGGCTCTCAAAGGGGTGGAACCGTGGACGCGCGTTCACGTGCCCCGCTTAATAAGGGTGGAACCGTGGATTTGCGACCACGTGCCCGCACGGTGATGGCCAAGGCTTCCGTCCCGGAACCTGAACCTTATTGGGGAGCGTCGCACTAGTACAGAAAACGGCGACTCCTCTAGGGCTGTCAGACCCACCGGCCATCGGGTCACCTAAAGTCCGGGGGGAGAGCACGGGTCTCTCCACCCGGCAAAGACTAGGCTCGATGCCGTGTAAGACCCCTCTAGGGAGCGTCGGCAAAGGGCTACCAGCCCCTAGTCGGAAGAGGCACCTGAGTCCGACACGGTCGGACTCTCAATTCAATCTGACGCCGTCAGATTCGGCCGACGCCTCCTCTCGCTCGGCTAGCTCTCCCCGTGGGAGAGCTAAGGAGAGGAAGACAGGCGCAGCCCAGCCTCTTGTCCCTTCTTCCGCTCCGGCGCCGGAGCAACCGAAGAAGAAGAAAAGAAGAAGAGGAGAACCACAGACATAAGCCCCGCTCCGTCGGGCGGTCTGTCCTCTGATTCTTTTGATGGCCAGGCCTCTCAGCTTCTCAAGCTAATCTAGAGTGCCCTCCAGCACTGCGGGTTTTTACCCTCAGGCTTGCCTGCTTCAGCCGACGGTACTACCAACCGAGCGGATCAAGCAGACACCGGCCATCCAACACACCTCGGAGAGTCACCGGCAATATCATGTTTCGCCGGCTCACGCACCTGCAAGGGAAATTCCCGCTAATACACAGGTGCTATCGACATACGGGCGTCGCCCGCCATTATGTCACCAGACTCCCGATCATTATACCCTCTTCTGCCCCCTGGCGGGGGCCGCATAGAAGAGGAAGAAGAAGAAATTCTAGGTCGCTAACCCCGCTGTGCGGGTAGACCTTCCCTTCTGATTCTTGTGCCGACGGCCAGGCGTCGTAACTTCATGTTACAACAGAACGCCCTCGAGCACCACGGATCTTCATCCTAATGCTCTCTGTCAGCTAAAACCGCCGTGTCGAGCACCAGGCAGGTCAAGCAGACAGTCGCCGTCTCGCACCTCGGAGAGTCACCGGCAATATGATTCGCCGGCCCACGCACCTGCAAGGGAAATCCCCGCTAATACACAGGTGCTATCGACATACGGGCGTCGCCCGCCACTATGTCGCCAGACTCCCGATGATTGTTCCCTCTTCTGCCCCCCGGCGGGGGCCGCACAGAAGAGGAATAACAAGAAGAAAGTCTAGGTCGCTAATCCCACTTTGCGGGCAGACCTTTCTTTCTGATTCTTGTGCCGATGGCCAGGCGTCGTAACTTCATGTTACAACAGAACGCCCTCGAGCATCACGGATCTTTATCCTCATGCTCCCTGTCAGCTAAAACCGCCGTGTCGAGCACCGGGCAGGTTAAGCAGACATTCGCCATCTTGCACCTCGGAGAGTCACCGGCGATTTCATGATTCGCCGGCTCACGCACCTGCAAGGGAAATCCCCGCTAATACACAGGTGTTATCGACATACGGGCATCGCCCTCCATTATGTCACCAGACTCCCGATATTTGTGGGTCAGGCGTCGCACATACTCCCATGAGCAGTGCGGGTAATTCACCCACGCTTCATATCAGCTTCAGCCGCCTTGCTAAGCACTGTGCGGCTCAAGCAATCACCTGTCCTCTCACACCGGGCATTTATTGAAACGCTGTTCACCTACACGGTGACCCCCGTTTCTATGCAGGTGCTTCCGACATACGGCTTTCAAGCATCAATATGTCGGCAAGCTCTCGGTGACCGACGGCTGGACTTTGCATCCGTTCAGGCTGCATCTATGCGTCCCCGAGCATTACGGGTTCTTATCCTCGTGTTCTCCGTCATTATAAGACCGCCGCGGTCTTATTGCTGGCGTCGGGTATTGAGCGGATTGAGACTTCTCTCGCCAACCCGCACTCCGGGGAGCCATCGGCGAGTTACCTGCATGGGTATTCCCCTTTTTATGCAGGTACTCCCGAATTCGCCCTCTACGTCAAGCCCACGTACGGCGACGACTCCTTCAGCGGTAACTCTCTCCATTCTACCCCCTAAGCGGGCCCGTAGATTGGAGGTAAGAATCTCTTACATACCGCATGCCGCACTTCTCTCGTGAGAATGTTTGGCTGCTTTGAGGGGGCAACCTATCACGTCCGCGGTCCGTCCGCCCAGGCGACGGGACCGTCGGTTTCTGGCCTGAACCTCACTTTCTATTCGAAAGTAAGGGTGCCCTGTCTTACTTAGCTCCTACCCTTGCAAGGCCAGAGTCAGGGCTAGTACAGACACCCGTCCTCCAGCGATCGCCGCTGAAGAGAGGGCGACTCCGATATGACCACCATCACCGCTCAGCGGTATGTCTCACTACCTCATAGCTCTCCGAACTTATGAGTATGTATATCGGATCTGAATGTCACGGCGATTTAAAGTTCTCCTGTGCTTAGTAATCGCTACGCCTTCACCACCCGGTGCATTATGGTTATGTTAACCTATTGTCTCGTATTCGGGCGGCTCGTTCGAGCCCTGCCCGAGCTGCCATCACCGGTCGTCCAGCCGGACACCGCCGAAAGCACCCGCACCGAATACCTGGAGGGAATCAGCTTTTCATATGCTAGATATCCCTCCTGTTGACATTCACAGCTGTTCCCCGAGTCCTTCCCGGTCGGGTAAGCATCATCTCGGAGGAAAGAAACCGCCGTACATCTCATGAGATTATTGGCTATGTACGTGCGTTCAAGCTTGTTTAAAGCCCCAGACTTCTCTGTCGGCATTCTATGCCTATTTTCTGGGCACACCCACCGTACCGGGTCGGCGAGTTTACACCAAACAGTACGCCTTCAGACCATCGGTCGAGCTCTAACAGTCTATGTTATAGACTGCTCTCTATGTGGGTCAAGCTTGCGGGCGTCTCCGCCGTTTCCTCCTTGTGTGGAGTGGTCTACGGTGGATGTCTTACCGTGCCCATTTGTCGAATCGTCTTCTTATTTAGAAGCTTTTTCACTCGGCACACTCGAGTCGCCTCGCATGCTGCTTTCATCCTCCCTCCATGCAATGCATGTGGCCATGGTCACCGCACGACCGAGGATGATGTAACCGTGGATGCATGTATGCTTATGCCTACCTAACCACAATCACTACGACCCGCTTTTTCTCGGGCCGACTGCGGATGAGTCTCTCCATGTAAGTGATTTACTTCACTGGAGTTCTTCTTTTAGAAACTTAGATGCTCATCCCCCACTGCTTAGGGCGTCATTTTTGCCGCCCCCCGCAGCTTTTTGGAACTCCTTATTCTCCGATATCGGACTGTTCCACGTTGCCGCAACCGGCGCCGGCGGTGCTTGCTTACGATCACCTGAGAGACCAGGCCTTGTGGCTGTTTTCATAAACAACTGGTTCTCACCGCAGACTGATGGAAATTTTTGTGTTTATTTTCCTCAAGTCTCATTCCTCCTTCGCTTGTTTCTTCAAGCGAGGACATCGACACTCTTAGCCAGTTTCCGTCCCTAACTTGATAGGACAGGGCCGTTGCTACCTCATTCGATTCCGTTGGGAACGTACTGTTGAGGTATCATATCTGGCGATGTCTGTTCGTTAGAACATCTCTTGATTGTCGCCTTCACGTAGGATCATGACAGAGACTTTTCGCCAGCTCCCTCTGGCGTACACTTGCTTCTGCTAGGGATTCCCCCGCCCGGCGGTCATCCATCGCAGCCTAGCCTCACGGGCTCTCTCGGCAATGGTGGCTTGAGCCAAGCCACCTCTTCCACCGCGGGCACTGCACCCTCAGATGGGTGCTTCGATCAGTACGGGAGAAAGGGGATCCTGAGTTCTCTCTCGATCACTCGGTCTATCACACTTTTGTCGTGATGTGTACCGCGCTGTTTCTCTGACACGCCCGGTTGAGCTATTTTAACCAGACTGCTTTATTCTACATAGGCAGCAGGTCCGCGGTATTTCTTATTAAAAGGATGGCACTCAGTCGCTTTCTCGACCCTTGACTGCCTTACGAGTGGTTTTCTTCTTAAATCCCTACTCTCCGTCGTTCCTAGTCCTCTTCGGACCGCTAGTAACTCTCTGCCACAGCTCTCTATCAGAATTCTGCAGATGTCTGCCCTCACGCATTTGAGACGGATATCGAATTCTGGGCGCTTTCTCCCACGCGGAGGCTTCTGAGATCTCTCGCCTTCTCAGATTGTTCGATGGATCACTTACTGAGCCTTAAAGCTACAGTTTTCCGATCACGATTCTTGTTGAAAATTTCAACAAATTCCGAATGTTACGCTCTAGTCAGCTGGTGATGTTGTTCTCCTGACACTAGGCCGAGGGCCCATGATACTTAGTATCATTCTTCTTGGGCTCTTTCTTGGAATCGTCGTTCACGACTTCTCGAGGTCCGTCTATTGACGCCCCTCTTTCCTTCACTCCTTGCTCTTAAGGACTTCTTCACATGAGGCTTTATCGCCTCCCCTGTCCGTAAGGCAACGGCCTTTGTGTCTTCATCTCCCTATTTTAACGCACTTCTTAGTCTAGACATGCCTCCCTTCACGTTGAATCCGTGTTGGTCTAGCAAATCAAATGGGTATATCCCAGTTATTGATGTAAATTATGAAAATACTTACCATGATTTTCTTATTTACGAGATAACTGGATATACCCATTTGAACCCTCCCTCCTACCCCTCGCCTTGTGTGACAACATGTCTTGCCCGCAGGCTCATGAGAGGAAATGGACGCCAAATTGCGCGACGATCTTGGCATAGTGCGTTGGTAGGGAGATGCAGCGCGCGCGCAGGAAAAATTGTGTACTCTATATTCGGCACGCAGGTTCATCGTAATGAACTAGCAAATCAAATGGGTATATCCAGTTATCTCGTAAATAAGAAAATCATGGTAAGTATTTTCATAACTTCATGGCTATATACAAGGCTAAATAGGGGGTATAACAGGTAACAAATTGTGATTAGTAACTCTGTCTGTGTTTGTGTACCTAGGCCAGGCTGTGTAGGCTGTGCGTGTGTTTTCGTATACCGACGAGCGCTGCTGTAAATCGTGTATAGCACCCATCACAAGATGTAGTACACATCAGATTGGGCCTTGCATCAATTGCACATGTGAAATTGGTTCATGGGAAGGGAATGAGAAGAAAAAACTTTAGAATTTGGCCGAAGAGTGGTGGATTCAAGAGTGAGGGGTGGGGTAGAGAAAAGCAAAGTTAGTATAATGGGGGGGGGGGGGCTGAGAATGAGTGCTACTGCTATCTTGTTCAAATTTACTGACTTCTAGCCCCCGGGGGGGGGGCACTCAGTATATAATGCATAGTGGGTATGTGCCGCGGAGGGGACCCCCATTTTCACACCCAAATTTCCGTTCCAAGGCATAGCATTTTTGTCTTATTGAGAAAAAAAAAGAAAGCCGCTCCAAGGCATAGCATTTTGTTCTTATCGAGAAAAGAGAAGAAAGAAATCCGCTCCAAAGCTTCGCATATTTTTCGTTACGCCGTTCCGGTCGCATTGATCTGCTGCAATTTTGGTGAAAAGCGGCCGCCGAGCGCTGTCCGACCATCGTCTCTGCCCGAGCGCACCCGGCGAGGCTGCGCTAGCTGCATCATGCACGCATACCCGTTCCTCACCCGCTGGCGATCCGCGTTCCAAGGACCCCGTTTTCACAAAATTGTAGTTCCGAAGCCCGTTCCGAGGACCCTCCTTTTTACGATAAGCCCGCTCCAAGGCCCCCGTTTTTTTTTGGTCGAGTGCCCCCCGGGCTTCTAGCCCCCCATTCATTTAGAATACAAGCCATCTAACCCCCTCTCTCCCTGTCTCTCTCTCTTACACACTGGCTTGGGCCCTTGTCATAGGAAGATGTGAATGTATAGTAAGCTTGTATGTTGATTCTCTTTATATTTTATTGTTATATAATTTAACTTATGTGAATCTGGTATTTATATTGTGGGCAGATCTTGAATCCAGATATGCACACTATTCATATCTACAATTTGCATTATAGGATTTGGGCCCTACATTGCATCCATTGTTGAGCTTCATATAGGCATGTAGGATGTGTGTAAATCCATAGGGCATTAGACATTAGGAGTAACATCAAAATTGGTCATTACATAACACATCTGTATATTTCATGCATTCCTTTTCTGGTCAGATATGGATTGCCAGATATATATCCTATCCACTGGTAGTAAACATTCGACCCCCGAATTTCATCCTTATTTTTTATGATTTTTTTAAAGTGCCAATTTAACACATTAGTCTATGGGGAATGAATTAGGTCTGTGAAACCATAAGCCCTTGAAATCAATACTCGCATATGCATGGTCAGAGACGAAATTAGAATGGGTAAATTTCGTTAAAATACGCATAATACTGTCATGAAACAGTGAATAAAACAGAGGTAGTATCGGCCACCCCACAGGAGTAATGACACTACGGTACTCACTTTTTCTCAATTGAATATAAAAAATTAAAGGGGCTGTCAAATTTGAATATATATATGTTTTTACAGTATATAAATTTATATATTCCTGTCCCAGAACACTCACCCAAACACCCTCGCACGCACTTTGAACAAGGTGGTTCACGAACCACGAGTCTGGTATGATTTCGCGATCAATATAATATGCAATATGACATTTGACCCATCATTCTCATGAACACACACGTGGTATTACCCATTGATCATTGTACCAAGTGTAAGCATTATTTATGCAGAAAAAAAGAAATGAGAGCAATTTCAACAAAAATTGACCTTTTGACCCTTACATGACATTTGACCTATCATCCGCATGGACACACATGTAGAAATAAAGAAATGAAGAAACACATGTAGAAATAAATATGACCCTAGGATCATGTGTACCTATCGTGAACATAATTGATGCAGAAAAAAAAGCAAGTTGAACCAGAACTTGACCTTTTGACTATTAGATGACACTTGACCCATCTTTCGATTAACCTTTGTGTGGTATTACCCAATGTTCATTTGGACTAATACTGTGATGAAATTCGATAAAGAAATTAGAGCAAGTTGAACAAAAACTTTGATTTTTATTTAATAGACTAACAGGAAAAATGGATATTAGGTCTCTGCCGAACATCGTATAGGCGAGACACAAATGTTCAGATGTAATCATTAATTGAAATAGATAAGTATTTGAATAAGTTTTTTTATGTTTCCACAGATATTTTCATAACTAAAGAACAGAGTGAATTCATGGCACCTGTTACATCACAGCAAACCTCCGTGACAATGACAAATGAACAACGCCATGGTGATAGTAAAACAAAACGTGGTAAGTAGTTTTTATTCCAATTCGTCTAATGCCAGTTCGTCCAATTGTCAAATCGTTTACTATCATTTGGTATATCTTCAGTTTGTCTACTCAACACATGGTCTGCTTTTCATTTAGTCTAATGCCATTCCGTCTAATAACCAGTTGGTCCGATAGCCATTTAGTCCATATGGTCTAATTAAACTTAATTGTGCAAAATGAATGAAAAGAAGACGGGTATTAGACCAACTTGTTATAGACGAAATTGTATTAGACGAACTGGCGATTAGACGAGGTGATGATAGGACCAAATGGTTGTTAGGCGAATTGTTGATGGACGGAATGGCACTAGACCGTGGACAATGTGGTGAGTGGACGAGTTGGCAGTAGACAAATTGACAGTTTACCGTAAGTAGTACATACACTTATTTTTATACCCCTTTGGGGAGCAAACTGACAGACACTTTGTTTGGTCACTCGTTGACTGTGTGTTATACATAACTAGTCTTAAATATATACATTTTAAGATTAACATAAATAATACACAGAATGAAGTGGCATAATGATTTTATTTATTTGTACTGACGTACCAAAATGTGTTTGGAAGAAAGTACTTGGTTTGATACTTGCTAACATAACTGGCGTGTTATGAATGACTTGAGTAGTGAAATGAGTAATTATCATTAAGGTAAGCCTGCATTAGAAGACTACACAGCTCAGAATGATGCATTATTCCTGGCCAGATGACTGTTTATTTTGTCAAGGTTTTACACCTGTTACCCCGCCCCCAAAAGAGACATTATTTTCAAATTGTGTTTTTGTCTACACTGAGGGAGGGGGGGGGGGAGGGGGTTCAGGGTCGCGATCCTAAGTCCCCATCTGTATGTCAGTGGGTACAAGATGTAATTTTTGTCATTCCGTTTGAGATGTATTAAAATGCTTGCTGGAAAAAAAATCCTAATATGAAGTAGTTACCCATTTTTCGCTCAACCATGTAGAACCAATTCTAGAACACAATGGATTATCGAAAATGCCTGTCAAACGACAATTAACAGCTTGGAGGTATTTATCAAAAATTCGGGAACCGGAACAGTAGTTTTCATAAGTTTTGGAGCTGACGAAAAATAGCAAATTATGTCTTTGTCTGACTCACAAATTTTCACCTCCAAACGGACCATTTGGTTGCTCATTTCAATGAAGGACATTTCATACTACATTTCCTATGTTCTTAAAAGCGTTCTGCGTATTCTTGTAAAAACTTGCTTTTGGCGTATTTAGAAGCAATCGCTAGAGGGTATAAAAGCACTTTATTGAACGTATGTGTGTGATTTACTCTTCTAATCAACTTTAACTATACCAAAGATAAATCTGGGAATGACACCCCTCGGGCTGAGCAATCTGCAAACAACGAAAACCTAGAGAGAGGGACGAAGGGAATGCAATCCGATATTCAACAAAAAGAACCACGTATGCTTGGAAGAACACCAGCTGAGAAATATGGTAAGTTAAATAAAAGAAGAAAAAAAAATTACAACCCAATTCAATCTCGTAACTATGCATGCAGACCCAACTGCCCAATGTGATGTAAAAAGGGGGACGGGGGAAGGGGGGGGGGGGGGGTTGGAAAGAAAGTGGTGTAGGATCGAGAAATCCCGCCGACAGCCATTGTCATAAAACAGTTTAGAGCGATATTTCAATAGCACAGAGAAAACAATGAGCAATGAAATATATCCGGATTTTTTCGTCTTTTATGTTTTTTTTTGTACAGCTACAGGAATATCCAGAGAGGAACTATATGACATCATTTGTTATGGGGGACGAGCAGCTCTTGAGAAATATTGGCGCGATTGGTTCCCACATGATAATCATAAGGATCTGCGTGCGGCACTTTCCGACCACGAACTCATCTGTATGCTGAAACCATTCATAGACAGTCAACATTACCAAGTCGATAGAAAACTAAGTGATAATAACCCTATTACGTTAATGAAACACCTTCTACAGGATGAACAAACCCCAAGGCAGATTCTAAGACAGCATCTGCAAAATGAAGCACCGCAATATGGTAAGGGGAAATTTCTTATTTTGGACAGACAAACTGACTTATATGTGTTATAGACCCATAGGGAAACACCACAAGACATCGACCTACCTAACTTTGTATAAGTACGATAATGATTTGATTGGACTAATCAAATTTGCAGATTTAATTTACCAGTACCATTTTAGAGTAATGCTAAATTTATAACAAGGCTTGTGTACGATCCGACACACTCATACTTGACATTTTTTTGACTAAATTATTTTTTTTTCCAGAATCCATTAAAGGTAAAGAGCCAATGATAGTGCCCAAAGGACAGTATGACATATAAGTCATATGTCACGCTGTCCTTTGGGAACTATCATTGGCCTTTTTATGACCTGTGACTGTAAGGAATAGAAAGTATTGTTATGTTAAAGTACATTTTCCATTTTATTAACAAGGAAGTATTGTGCTCAAGAAACTCAATATAGAGCAGCGATCAATACAGAGCAGCGATTTTTTGTTTGGACATAGGCCTAAAAATGCCCCATCATGCCCATTGAGGTCTGATATTTATGAACCAAGCATAAAATGGAATGTCTTTTTTTTTACCGCGTAAATTCCTAAATTTGACAAACATAATGATCCATTTCCATTGACTTACCACCATGACCACTGTGTAAAAATAAGAATGGTACGTCAAGTCGTGTATCATTGAGCACATTGTATTTCTTTTTTTAGGTAACAAAGAATACAATCAACTTCAAAAAGAAAACTGAATTAGTAACAAATCGGTTTTGCTCTTATCAAGTTGCCTATTCTATTGCTGAAGCTCTACTATAAAGGCTCTTGAGGCATTATTAATTCAATTACCTACACTAGCAGCTCACTTGGAGTTAAAACAGCACAATGTTGATCTCTTTCTTGTTTATCTCTATATTTCGGAGTGATTTACGTCATTTTAGCGGTTAAAAAAAGAGCAGTTCATGTATCACTTTTTTTTATTCATTGCATAATTGAAGATCATTTTGAGACCCGGGGGAGGGGCACTTTCATTGACGAGTGGATAACAGGCGAGACACTGGAGATTCAAAAGCACCCTAAACAAGTATTTTCCATATCTGAAAATGCATTCCTTTACAAATATTGGCGTGTAAAACCCTACCCATAACAAGTATTGGACAAGTATTCCCTGAATCGCCCCCTAAACATGCTAAACAAGTACAATTATATTGTAATTGTTATCAACGGACGTCGGATTTACCTTATTTTCAGTGGGTGTAGTACTGCCCCACCCCCCATACCTCGCTCAAATAGGACCCGAAACAGGTAGTGCTGCGGCAAAAAAGTATAATTTAGTAATTTTATTCCCGCAAATTTTTCCGTAAACAAGTAGCTTTTCTAGCAAAATATATACCCTTTTTCAGTATTTTAGCGTTTTTGACACCCTTACTACCAATCTTGAAAAAGACAATCTTTTTTACACATTTCGTTTTTCGCGCCTGGCATCCACTCGTCAATGGAAGCCCCCCCCCCTGGTTGGAGACTTATGATTGTAATGTACTTTTACTATCGCTATTTACTTTTCTAGCGTGTCTTCTTGCAAAAGGGAAAGAATACAACATATACGATGTAGAACTCGTTGAATTAGCCTATCGCCTCGTCCTATCAGACGTTTATCCATTTGCCAAAGCACTCGACATCAGTGACGAAGAGCTAACTCGCTACAAACATAAACTTGGACCTAAAATAATACAACATGGTACAGGGAAATTGCTATTCGAGATGAAATCTACAGGCAAAGGCTATGAAGAGAGACTGGGAATGGTGCATGATTTGAAAGTAGCTGGATATCTGGAAGAGGCAAAGTCGATAGTGTTTGGTGAGTTAAGAATTTCTATTAAAGATAAAAGAAAGTAGTTGCAGCAAACAATTATTTCATGAGAAATTCTTAAACATCAAGGTCGAATGCCACCTTATTATCATACTGAGATCTAGTTCTTGTGCGTTGAAATAAGTTTATTCTTTCTGAAATCATAAAATGTTAGCAAAAATCGGATAATTCTGATGATTAACACAAAAGGGCATATGTGGGACAGTATGGACAGTAGGGAATTCCGTGCGTATTTTGCTCATTTCTCAGCAACTACACTTTTTTGCAGAGTCATTTGGCACCTATTCTGTATTTATACGTACAAATAGTCATTTTATTGTATTCTGTTCGAACTCATTTTGAGATCGTTACCACAACTGGTATCTTTAAGAATCCCTCTCACTCTATTCTTTATCTGTCACACGCACATACACACTGGTCCACCCTCGTCCAAAACACACATTCTCACCTACTCACCCACACATGCAAAGCCAGACTCTTAAGCCCTGCGCATACTATGCAACCCGATACGACTCGATTTTTAAATAAACCGCATTCTGTATTGAATGTGAAAGTTCCAAGAAGTAAAATTATTTTATTGAAAGTTCTTCAATGATGCCAGGAATATTTTCCATCATGTTTTTGCTTTTCTGTAAGCCCTGTGATAAGAGTAAAGTTCAAATCGGCTTCAAGTCGCAGCCGATGATGACATCATCATTACGATTTTGAATCGAATTTATTCCTACAGGGGGTGGGTCGAACTCGGATAAATTTCAATTTCAGTAGTCCTACCATTACGGATTCTTATCCCTTTATTGGTTGAAATGTGCATATAAATGTTATTGCAATTTCGCAACGAATCGTATAGTGTGCGGCGGGCTTGACACACCCCTTCATATCCACGCCCCTACAACACACACATCCATGATGTTAATAATGCTCACTCTTGCTTTCTCAGGGGCAGCGGAAGTGGGGAAGGGGTAACCATGCAAAAATCACAATAAGATGGTAATTTTTGTCTCACCTGCATAGCAGAGTGAGACTATAGGCATTGGCGGCGGAAGCCAAAAGTTTTAGGAGGGGACAACCCAAAAAAAAAATTTGACAAGCAAAAACAAACAAAAAAAAAAGGTTCTCAACCTAAAAATTTTAGGGGGGACGCGTAGGAAAATAAATTAACAAGCAAAAAAAAAAAAAGGTCATCAACTACAAATTTAGGGGGGACCGTCCCCCCTCCTCAAATTTAGGGGGGAAACGTCCCCCCCGTCCCCCCGCCTATGACTATAGGTGCCGCTTGCCTGACGGCGGCGACATCAAATCTTAACCGAAGATTAAGTTTTTGAAATGACAGCACAACTTAGAAAGTATATAGATCTAGTTCATGAAACTTGGACATATGGTTAATCAAGTGTAACTAAACATCCTAACTGAGTTTCAGGTCACATGATCAATTTCAAAAGTCATTTAAGGTCAATGAACTTAGACGGTGGTGGGGGAATCCACATCAAAATCTTACCTAAGGTTAAGTTTTTCAAATTTCGTCATAACTTAAAAAAAAAGGGAGTTTGCGGATCAGAAGCTCGGTGCTCTTCTGGTAGCGCCGAATCTCTCTCAGGGCGACAGTTCCAGGCCTGTATCTATGTATAAAGACCTAGTTCATGAAACTTACTCATAAGGGAAACAAGTAATACTAAAGGTCCTGCCTGAGTCTCAAGTCACATGACGAAGGTCAAAGGTCATTTAGGGTCAATGAACTTTGACCAAGTTGGGGTATTTGTTGATTTACCATCATAACTGAAAGTGTTTTGCTCTAAATCATAAAAATCGGACATAGAGTAACCAGGTATCACTGAACATCCTGTGCAAGTTTCAGGTCAGATAACCAAGATCAAAGGTCATTTAAGGTCAGTGAACTTTGGCTATGTTATAGGTAATTTTTAAATTGCTGTCATAACTTTCGAAGTTTATGGATAAAATTAATGAAATATGGACATTGAATTGTCGCTTTTCTCGATAGATCGCAAAAAGCCTTTTTTTTTTTAATCTACACCTTTAACGATTTTCCTCAATAAAGTAATCTGCAATTTCTGCACCTGACATTGAATATGGTGATTTACATCAATAACTGGGATATACCCATTTGATTTGCTAGTTCATTACGATGAACCTGCGTGCCGAATATAGAGTACACAACTTTTCCTGCGCGCGCGCTGCATCTCCCTACCAACGCACTATCCCAAGATCGTCGCGCAATTTGGCGTCCATTTCCTCTTTTACTTTCGCCTGCGGTCGAGTGCAGTCGCAAGCTAAGTACACTCTCAAAATTGCATTTCTGTTTTCCGTTTGGATACTTTATTGTGCAATTCTTCCCTTATTTCAATCTTATTTTCTCTCATCTAAGATTTTTATATGATTATCACGTCGCGCGGAGCTTCCGTGATATTATTTTAACGTTTCTTGTCCCTCTTCGTGAGTTTGTTTTTTAAAGATACGTTTCTCACAGGCGGGTTGTCTTCACCTCTCCGCCCCATAGCTCCGCGCCTTCCTGCTCGGGCGTTGTCTTCGCTCCTTTTTAATTCTTTTTATTCACTGACTTCTTCGTTTATACGACTCGTCGTGAATTTAATTGATTTATTTCTCCACAGATAGGTTCTGTAGGACGTTAGGAGCGTCGTATTCCAGCCTCGTTTCAAGTTCTTTGTCTCTTGTTTCGAGTTAGTTGATTGTTCTTTTGTTTCAATCAATCCTTTGTTCTTGTATTTATTAATTGAATTAATTGGTTAATTGATTAATTAATTAATTGATTGATTCTTTTAATTCTTGACTTGCTCCTTTGCCTCGATTCAAGTTCTTTGTTTCTTGTTTCGAGTTAGTTGATTGTTCTTTTGTTTCAATCAATCCTTTGTTCTTGTGTTTATTAATTGATTAATTATTCAATTAATTAAAAAAAATATTTTCTTTCCTTCACAAGAATACTTAGAATTTTTTTTTAGGAAGCCGTCTCCTGTCAGCGTTCGTCGCCTTTGACTCGGCCTTCCTTCTCGGGAAAGCTATCTTTGTTTTTCCCCCCTTTTCAAGTCAGCTACCGGTCTCTGGACTTATAATTTTTTTTTCTTAAACTTCTTGTTTATAAAAAAAAAGAAAGGGAATCTTGCTCCCCTTTTTTCCTTAGCTGATCCTCACCTCAAGAAAAATTATTTTTTCTTTTGAACAGGTGGACACAAAAAAAAAAAAACTTAGTGTTTTCTTCTTTTTAGATGCTTCCCCCCTTCCTTCTTTTCAGAATTTTGGCGGAAGCAGATTCTTGTTGTGATAATCAAATAATTAATTTTTCTAACGGACTTCAGGGACAGTGTCTCTTAATAATTCTTAATTATTACTGTTTCCTTTGTTCTGGGATTTTACCTTGTATCATCCTTGTGAGATCCGTTTTTGACTCTCAAAAGTCCGCTTTTTGAGGTCCTTGTCTTTTGGGTTGGGGTTTGTTACCCCCCTACCCCCTTTGCTTCTCTGTTTTTTTTTTATCTTACTACTAGATCACCCTACGGCAATAATGAGCCTTTCGGACTCTCTTTCTGAAGAGCCTCAGGCGACTGCTGTTTCGGGGCCCGACACCGGGGTCTTATCCCCCACCACAGGTAGTATAGATAGCGAGAACAGAGTCAGAGCCCCGTGGGCTCTCAAAGGGATGGAACAGTGGACGCGCGTTCACGTGCCCCGCTTAATAAGGGTGGAACCATGGATTTGCGACCACGTGCCCGCACGGTGATGGCCAAGGCTTCCGTCCCGGAACCTGAACCTTATTGGGGAGTGTCGCACTAGTACAGAAAACGGCGACTCCTCTAGGGCTGTCAGACCCACCGGCCATCAGGTCACCTAAAGTCCGGGGGGAGAGCACGGGTCTCTCCACCCGGCAAAGACTAGGCTCGATGCCGTGTAAGACCCCTCTAGGGAGCGTCGGCAAAGGGCTACCAGCCCCTAGTCGGAAGAGGCACCTGAGTCCGACCGTGTCGGACTCTCAATTCAATCTGATGCCGTCAGTTTCGGCCGACGCCTCCTCTCGCTCGGCTAGCTCTCCCCGTGGGAGAGCTAAGGAGAGGAAGACAGGCGCAGTCCAGTCTCTGGTCCAGCCTCTGGTCCAGCGTCTGGTCCTCGGCTGGCTCTCCCTGTGGGAGAGCTAAGGAGAGGAAGACAGGCGCAGCCCAGCCTCTTGTCCCTTCTTCCGCTCCGGCGCCGGAGCAACCGAAGAAGAAGAAAAGAAGAAGAGGAGAACCACAGACGTAAGCCCCGCTCCGTCGGGCGGTCTGTCCTCTGATTCTTTTGATGGCCAGGCCTCTCAGCTCCTCAAGCTAATCTAGAGTGCCCTCCAGCACTGCGGGTTTTTACCCCCAGGCTTGCCTGCTTCAGCCGACGGTACTACCAACCGAGCGGATCAAGCAGACACCGGCCATCCAACACACCTCGGAGAGTCACTGGCAATATCATGTTTCGCCGGCTCACGCACCTGCAAGGGAAATTCCCGCTAATACACAGGTGCTATCGACATACGGGCGTCGCCCGCCATTATGTCACCAGACTCCCGATCATTATACCCTCTTCTGCCCCCCGGCGGGGGCCGCATAGAAGAGGAAGAAGAAGAAGAAATTCTAGGTCGCTAACCCCGCTGTGCGGGCAGACCTTCCCTTCTGATTCTTGTGCCGACGGCCAGGCGTCGTAACTTCATGTTACAACAGAACGCCCTCGAGCACCACGGATCTTCATCCTAATGCTCTCTGTCAGCTAAAACCGCCGTGTCGAGCACCAGGCAGGTCAAGCAGACAGTCGCCGTCTCGCACCTCGGAGAGTTACCGGCCATATGATTCGCCGGCCCACGCACCTGCAAGGGAAATCCCCGCTAATACACAGGTGCTATCGACATACGGGCGTCGCCCGCCACTATGCCGCCAGACTCCAGATGATTGTTCCCTCTTCTGCCCCCCGGCGGGGGCCTCACAGAAGAGGAAGAACAAGAAGAAAGTCTAGGTCGCTAATCCCACTTTGCGGGCAGACCTTTCTTTCTGATTCTTGTGCCAATGGCCAGGCGTCGTAACTTCATGTTACAACAGAACACCCTCGAGCATCACGGATCTTTATCTTCATGCTCCCTGTCAGCTAAAACCGCCGTGTCGAGCACCGGGCAGGTTAAGCAGACATTCGCCATCTTGCACCTCGGAGAGTCACCGGCGATTTCATGATTCGCCGGCTCACGCACCTGCAAGGGAAATCCCCGCTAATACACAGGTGTTATCGACATACGGGCATCGCCCTCCATTATGTCACCAGACTCCCGATATTTGTGGGTCAGGCGTCGCACATACTCCCATGAGCAGTGCGGGTAATTCACCCACGCTTCATATCAGCTTCAGCCACCTTGCTAAGCACTGTGCGGCTCAAGCAATCACCTGTCCTCTCACACCGGGCATTTATTGAAACGCTGTTCACCTACACGGTGACCCCCGTTTCTATGCAGGTGCTTTCGACATACGGCTTTCAAGCATCAATATGTCGGCAAGCTCTCGGTGACCGACGGCTGGACGTTGCATCCGTTCAGGCTGCATCTATGCGTCCCCGAGCATTACGGGTTCTTATCCTCGTGTTCTCCGTCATTATAAGACCGCCGCGGTCTTATTGCCGGCGTCGGGTATTGAGCGGATTGAGACTTCTCTCGCCAACCCGCACTCCGGGGAGCCATTGGCGAGTTACCTGCATGGGTATTCCCCCTTTTTATGCAGGTACTCCCGAATTCGCCCTTTACGTCAAGCCCACGTACGGCGACGACTCCTTCAGCGGTAACTCTCTCCATTCTACCCCCTAAGCGGGCCCGTAGATTGGAGGTAAGAATCTCTTACATACCGCATGCCGCACTTCTCTCGTGAGAATGTTTGGCTGCTTTGAGGGGGCAACCTATCACGTCCGCGGACCGTCCGCCCAGGCGACGGGACCGTCGGTTTCTGGCCTGAACCTCACTTTCTATTCGAAAGTAAGGGTGCCCTGTCTTACTTAGCTCCTACCCTTGCAAGGCCAGAGTCAGGGCTAGTACAGACACCCGTCCCCCAGCGATCGCCGCTGAAGAGAGGGCGACTCCGATATGAGCACCATCACCGCTCAGCGGTATGTCTCATTACCTCATAGCTCTCAGAACTTATGAGTATGTATATCGGATCTGAATGTCACGGCGATTAAAAGTTCTCCTGTGCTTAGTAATCGCTACGCCTTCACCACCCGGTGCATTATGGTTATGTTAACCTATTGTCTCGTATTCGGGCGGCTCGTTCGAGCCCTGCCCGAGCTGCCATCACCGGTCGTCCAGCCGGACACCGCCGAAAGCACCCGCACCGAATACCTGGAGGGAATCAGCTTTTCATATGCTAGATATCCCTCCTGTTGACATTCACAGCTGTTCCCCGAGTCCTTCCCCGTCGGGTAAGCATCATCTCGGAGGAAAGAAACCGCCGTACATCTCATGAGATTATTGGCTATGTACGTGCGTTCAAGCTTGTTTAAAGCCCCAGACTTCTCTGTCGGCATTCTATGCCTACTTTCTGGGCACACCCACCGTACCGGGTCGGCGAGTTTACACCAAACTGTACGCCTCCAGACCATCGGTCGAGCTCTAACAGTCTTATAGACTGCCCTCTATGTGGGTCAAGCTTGCGGGCGTCTCCGCCGTTTCCTCCTTGTGTGGAGTGGTCTACGGTGGATGTCTTACCGTGCCCATTTGTCGAACCG
The DNA here is from genome assembly GCF_018143015.1 of Lytechinus variegatus. Lineage (NCBI taxonomy): Eukaryota > Metazoa > Echinodermata > Echinoidea > Temnopleuroida > Toxopneustidae > Lytechinus > Lytechinus variegatus. The sequence continues at coordinate 19,779,577 of NC_054747.1, read as the reverse complement.
TCTTCTTATTTAGAAGCTTTTTCACTCGGCACACTCGAGTCGCCTCGCATGCTGCTTTCATCCTCCCTCCATGCAATGCATGTGGCCATGGTCACTGCACGACCGAGGATGATGTAACCGTGGATGCATGTATGCTTATGCCTACCTAACCACAATCACTAGGACCCGCTTTTTCTCGGGCCGACTGTGGATGTGTCTCTCCATGTAAGTGATTTACTTCACTGGAGTTATTTTAGAAACTTAGATGCTCATCCCCCACTGCTTAGGGCGTCATTTTTGCCGACCCCCCCCCCCCCGCAGCTTTTTGGAACTCCTTATTCTCCGATATCGGACTGTTCCATGCTGCCGCAACCGGCGCCGGCGGTGCTTGCTCTTACGTTCACCTGAGACCAGGCCTTGTGGCTGTTTTCATAAACAACTGGTTCTCACCGCAGACTGATGGAAATTTTTGTGATTATTTTCCTCAAGTCTCCCTCCTCCTTCGCTTGTTTCTTCAAGCGAGGACATCGACACTCTTAGCCAGTTTCCGTCCCTAACTTGATAGGACAGGGCCGTTGCTACCTCATTCGATTCCGTTGGGAACGTAACTGTTGAGGTATCATATCCGGCGATGTCTGTTCGTTAGAACATCTCTTAGTAGTATGTAGTAGTAGTAGTAGTATTTATTTCCGTATTAAAAGCACAATTATATACAATAAAATACGGTGGATAGCCCACATTCAGCGTGACTGGCACAGTGACGCTGGTCTTCCGTGGGGTCCAAAACATTTAACATTAACATATAAGTTGTAGACACAGTATAACAAGATTAAAATAAGAGATTTACAGAAGAATAAAAGAAAATAGTGACGAACATAAATGGTTAAAAATACAAATATTAACAGTAAACATATTCAGATAAAACACCGGAAAAAAAAAGGTATAGGGTGCAAACCTAATTGGGGATGAGGGGGGGGGGGTATATCGGAGTCCATGTGGCTACAGATCAACAATCTTAGATTTGAAGATATTAATACTAGGGGATGATTTAATGTGAGGAGGAAGGGAATTATAAGCCATGGCGCTTTTATACTTGAAGGATCTTTTGAGGTAATTTGTTCTTGGTTTGGGTAATTTAAATTTGGTTCCGAAACGGGAGGGATACGTATGTGATACTAACTCAAATTCATTTCTTAAATATTTTGGAGATAGATTATTCATGATCTTATACATGAGAATAAGGGAATGATCGCTTCTTCTTTTGTCCAACAATTGCCAATTTAGTGTATTGTGCATTTCCAAAGTAGATATATGAGATTCGGGTTTAATCTGAAGTATAATACGACCTGCTCTGTTTTGTAGTTTTTGGAGGCGGTCTGTGTATTTCTTAAAGGATGCATCGTAAACAACATCGCCATAATCAAAGTAGGGTAGGATCAACGAACTATATATTAATTTCAGAATCGATTCACTTAGGGATCGCCGCAATCTTCTCAGAAAGCCGACTAATTGACCTATTTTTTGCAACATGTTGTCTATATGCAGATTAAAATTCTTATACCTAGGCAACTATGATGCCTAGGTATTTGACATGATTAACTTGTTCTAATGGGGTATTATTTAAGGAAACATGAAGGGCGTTTTGTTTGGAAATCATATTCTTGCTTCCAATGAGCATACAGACCGTTTTTTGACAATTAACACTTAACTTGTTCTGGCACATCCATTGGTACATATTTTCTAAATCTGAGTTGAGAGCCTCATTGATTCTATCAATGGAGGGGTGTGAAAAATACAAAACGGTGTCATCCGCATACAATTGGATATGACATGTATTAATACATTTCACTAAATCGTTAACATATAAAATAAAGAGCAGTGGCCCCAGGAGTGATCCCTGGGGCACACCGCAGTTAATAACTGATTCATAAGAGAGTTCCGAATTAATAAGAGTCCTACAAACCCGGTTTGACATGTAACTTCGAAACCATAAGGATGGTGTACCAGAAATACCTAGGTTATTCATTTTTTTCATAAGAATATCACAATTCACGGTGTCGAATGCTTTTTTTAAGTCGACGAAGACGGCCCCAACGTAATGTTTCAGATCGACCGAGTGAAACCAGTCATCGGTTACCTTTAGGAGAGTGGTAATAGTTGAGTGCCGTGGCCGAAAACCGGATTGGGCAGGTGTCAAAATATCATTCTTTCGCAAAAAATCTAAGACTTGCCGTTGAACAACCCTTTCCAGTATTTTAGATACGCAGGGCAGAATTGAAATGGGCCTATAGTTCGAAGGAGAATTTTTATCGCCACCTTTGTGAATTGGGATAATCTTGGCTTTTTTCCATTGTTGCGGAAATATACCGCTTGACAAAGACAGATTAATCAACTTAGCAATGCTCATTGATATCTCCATAGAGCATGCCTTCAAAACAAAGACAGATATCTTGTCAACACCGACAGACTTAGTGTTTTTAAGATTTCTTATGATTTTCAAAACATTCAAAACAATGCACGCTGGATAAATAAACTGTGTGAACAAAATAGGAGTCCTGGCTTTCAGTCCAAGTGCTAATCCTGCTTAAAAATGAATAGAGAGCCGTGATAAAGGTTGGAAGTCTCTATTGTTGTTAACATAGTGCTTGCTTCATCAGCGAAAGGTCGAGCTTTCCCCTTCATTGTTGCATGCATCATTGGTTGAGCTGTCAATAAAAGGATTACGTCTTGACAGGGAGTGGCTCCAATATTCATTGGCGTACTTCGGGCCAATTGAAATGCTTTCCTCGAACACAAGAGGAGGGGCGTGATTCCACAATAGAGCAGTACTGTAAGTCTCAGCTTAGGGTTAATACATGAAACTTGGTCTTTCTTATGAGATTAATTGAGAATGGGGAATTCTATGGACAAGATTGGGTGTTTCTTATAAGAAATATCGAATCAATGGTGAAGAATTCAAGGTTTTCTCAATTTCTGCAGGTCGCTCTCCTTTGTAATGGTGACTCGCTTTTTCGTGTACTTGGATATGGCAAGTATGCGGCCATCTTGGGTCCATATCGCCTCCGTACAATCCTTGTATTGGGTTTTCACCTTCCAGAACAGATCAGTCCGTTTCCTTGTGAGACTCTCATGAATATAAATCGCCTCATCCTGTAGATTACGCAATTTTCTCCTATTTTTGTAGATTTTGTCTCGTACATGATAGTTCGTGAACTTCACAATTATTCCCCTCTCTCTGTTTTCTTTATTCTGACCCAATCTGTGGCTTCTATCTATTTCTCTTGCTTCTAACTCAACATTAAGCTTATCTGCACAGAGTTTGACGATGGTTTCATCCGTGCTTTCGTTCTCTTTCTCCTTTACTCCGTTGAAAATTAGACAATTCCTGCGTGAGTACTGTTCAGACTCATCATGTTGGTCTAACAACGATTGTATCTTTGATTCCAAGGCATTGATGCGAGTGTCTCTTGCCTCCATTTCAAATTCAATGTACTCACGTAAACTATCTGTAACTCTCTCAGTAATCAACGGTGTAATCTCATTAATCAAAGTTGTATTAAGTTCACTCACCAATTTTCTCATGAAAGTATCACTCCCCAGGGCTTTGTTCAGTTCCTCTTTAATACTATTCGAGAGTTCTCCGGCTTGTAGTTTCGAACTACGAGTCGTCATCGCGGGGTAGTGGTATTATGTCCTTCCAATATATCACATAAATAATAAAAAAAAGGAAGTCGACGAGCAACAGATTGTTGGTGGTGATAGTTCAAATAGGTAAAGACGTAGATTTGAAGCAGTTTATACACCAAACATGCACGATATTTCGAACAAAATCACGATCTTGTCGGCCGGTAAGAGCGCTTCAGTGAACACGTCCGCTCATGACGAAGTTTTGACCTCTTGATTGTCGCCTTCACGTAGGATCATGACAGAGACTTTTCGCCAGCTCCCTCTGGCGTACACTTGCTGCTGCTAGGGATTCCCCCGCCCGGCGGTCATCCATCGCAGCCTAGCCTCACCGGCTCTCTCGGCAATGGTGGCTTGAGCCAAGCCACCTCTTCCACCGCGGGCACTGCACCCTCAGAAGGGTGCTTCAATCAGTACGGGAGAAAGGGGATCCTGAGTTCTCTCTCGATCACTCGGTCTATCACACTTTTGTCGTGATGTGTACCGCGCTGTTTCTCTGACACGCCCGGTTGAGCTATTTTAACCAGACTGCTTTATTCTACATAGGCAGCAGGTCCGCGGCATTTCTTATTAAAAGGATGGCACTCAGTCCCTTTCTCGATCCTTGACTGCCTTACGAGTGGTTTTCTTCTTAAATCCCTACTCTCCGTCGTTCCTAGTCCCCTTCGGACCGCTAGTAACTTTCTGCCACAGCTCTCTATCAGAATTCTGCAGATGTTCTGCCCTCACGCATTTGAGACAGATATCGAATTCTGGGCGCTTTCTCCCGAGCGGAGGCTTCTGAGATCTCTCGCCTTCTCAGATTGTTCGATTGATCACTTACTGAGCCTTAAAGCTTCAGTTTTTCCGATCACGATTCTTGTTGAAATTTTCAACAAATTCCGAATTTTACGCTCTAGTCAGCTGGTGATGTTGTTCTCCTGACACTAGGCCGAGGGCCCATGATACTTAGTATCATTCTTTTTGGGCTCTTTCTTGGAATCGTCGTTCACGACTTCTCGAGGTCCACCTATTGACGCCCATCTTTCCTTCACTCCTTGCTCTTAAGGACTTCTTCACATGAGGCTTTATCGCCTCCCCTGTCCGTAAGGCAACGGCCTTTGTGTCTTCATCTCCCTATTTTTACGCACTTCTTAATCTAGACATGCCTCCCTTCACGTTGAATCCGTGTTGGTCTAGCAAATCAAATGGGTATATCCCAGTTATTGATGTAAATTATAAAAATACTTACCATGATTTTCTTATTTACGAGATAACTGGATATACCCATTTGAACCCTCCCTCCTACCCCTCGCCTTGTGTGACAACATGTCTTGCCCGCAGGCTCATGAGAGGAAATGGACGCCAAATTGCGCGACGATCTTGGGATAGTGCGTTGGTAGGGAGATGCAGCGCGCGCGCAGGAAAAGTTGTGTACTCTATATTCGGCACGCAGGTTCATCGTAATGAACTAGCAAATCAAATGGGTATATCCAGTTATATCGTAAATAAGAAAATCATGGTAAGTATTTTCATATTTGCATCTAACAGGATTTGAAATCGGCCTGGCGGATGAAGCAGAAATAGAAGAGAAGCGAATCAATCCAGCGGAATTAGCAAAGGAACTCGGTGTTTCTGATGATTCCAAGCCGGTGGGTCCTGATGAACGAGAAGAGAGCTGTCAATCTGTACTTCAAAGATGGAGAAACATTGTCAGTCCTTCATCATTCAATCATCGCATGGTTTTGGCTGATGCTCTGCACAATCTGGGCGAGAAGGAGCTTGCACTCGGTATTATCTCAGGTAAAAGAGAATCAAAATCATGATTATGGGTTTTTGCCTTAGGTCATAAGGTCATATTTGCTTGATTCTTAATTGAGATATTAACGATTGTGTTCCCTGCAGTGTATCGCCAAGACAGTCCCCTTTAAATGAGAGAACTTAGTTATACATTGATAGTAAAGTTTGACTCATGTCATAGTCACTACTGTTATGATTAGATTGCCCTATAGATGAATGCCACTTGTAACGATTTCAAAGCGAATTCGTACAGAAATCAATCAAATAAGAAAATTATGAAAAAGTAAGCTTGTTAATTTGGAAAATAAGCACAAGATTCGAGCGATCATGGCGATGTTTCTTATCTGTTTTGGGCGATTTACAGTGCCTTTTCTCCGGCTTTGCTTTCATGATTTGACCAAGTTCAGTTCAATATACTTTAATAGATCTAGATGATATCGTGGATGATATTGGGACCATATATTTTAGTTTTACAGACCTTCTTGTGAAATCAGAGTTACTGGAAATGCGTTCTTTCATCCTTGATTCAGGAAAGAAACGAACAATATGATATAAACCATATTTCTCACTATGTATTTCTTTCTGTCTTTTACTATAAATATTTCTTTATTTCTAACGTATTTGTCTTTATTCCAAGGCATTTTAGTGGATTTGTATTTTCACATTTGACATATTTGTTCATACTCTTACTACTTTACTTTGTTGAATATTTCTTGTTTGTTACTTATAGCAAGGAGATATCACCTCGTAGATGTGATATCTCCTTTCTTATCTTTTCACTCCCTTACCATTTCCTTCAAATATATTATTCTGTTGAATTATACCTTAATTCGAATATCGTCAATTTTTACTGTTTTTCATACCGGTTTAAACAACAAAATGAATAAAAATGATTAAATATAGGACTTGTATTGGACATGTTGACATTAGTCATTTATTCCATTGTCTTTGTAAACGAAATCAATGTATTCAGTTAATGTATTAAACGGTCCGTTAATGCATTGATTACTCAAAATAAAAAAAAAATGAATTAATAACTCAATCACTCGTAATCATGGTAATATAGGTATTTTTTAAACCACTATCCTCATTCTTCTTTGTCAGGAAAGTTTCGGAACAACGTCATAAACAGTAGAGTATCAGAAATGCTAGGAAAAACCATTCCACCGGATAAAGTGGATAAACTGACTAGAGTCCTTGGCAAGGAGTTGAAGAAAGATCTAAACCCTTATGATATTATAACCGCCTGGGTGACTGAAAAGAAGTTTTTCGGGTTTCGTGAAAAAAGTCCAATATTATTGAGCAACGAACTTCTCAAAGCAGGATTCTATCCATTTGCTCATGAGATAATGGCAGGTAAGTTGAAAATCATATTATGAAAAACCGTAAAGGTCAAGTCACCCCAAAAAATGTTGATTTGAATCAATAGAGAAAAATCAGACTAGCACAACGCTGGAAATTTCATCGAAATCGGATGTAAAATAAGAAAGTTAGGGCATTTTAAAGTTTTTGCTTATTTTTCACAAAACAGTGATATGCACAACTCAGTGACATGCAAATGAGTCAGTCGATCGATAATGTCCATCACTATTTCTTTTGGTTTTTGTCTCACCTGTGAAGCAGAGTGAGACTATAGGCGCCGCTTTTCCGACGGCGGCGGCGACGGCGGCGGCGTCAACATCGAATCTTAACCTGAGGTTAAGTTTTTGAAATGACGTCATAACTTGGACAGTATATGGACCTAGTTAATAAAACTTAAGCATAAAGTTAATCAAGTATTACTGAACACCCTATTAGAGTTTCATGTCACATGACCAAGGTCAAAGGTCATTTAGGGTCAATGAACTTAGACCATGTTGGAGGAATCAACATCGAAATCTTAACCTGAGGTTAAGTTTTTGAAATGTCATCATAACTTAGAAAATATATAGACCTAGTTCATGAAACTTGGACATAAGGTTAATCAAGTATCACTAAACATCCTGCATGAGTTTCACGTCACATGACCAAGGTCAAAGGTCATTTAGGGTCAATGAACTTTGGCCGAATTGGGGATATCTGTTGAATTCCCATCATAACTTTGAAAGTTTATGGATCTGATTCATGAAACTTGGACATTATAGTAATCAAGCATCACTGAACATTTTGTGCAAGTTTCAGGTCTCATGATTAAGGTCAAAGGTCATTTAGGGTCAATGAACTTTGGCCGAATCGGGGGTATCTGTTGAATTACCATCATAACTTTGAAAGTTTATGGATCTGATTCATGAAACTTGTACATAAGAGTAATCAAGTATCACTGAACATCCTGTGCGAGTTTCAGGTCACATGATCAAGGTCAAAGGTCATGTAAGGTCAATGAACTTTGGCCATGTTGAGGTTTTTTGTTGAATAACCATATCTCTGTAAGTTTATTGGTCTAGTTCATAAAAAGTGGACATAAGAGTAACCATGTATCACTGAACATCTTGTGCGAGTTAGAGTAGTATTCAAAGTCAGCACTGCTGCTATATTGAACCGCGTGATGCAGGTGAGACGGCCAGAGGCATTCCACTTGTTATTGTTTGAATTGCACAATATTTCATTTCTTACAAATTCGAAAATACGGACCAACTTGACTGAATCATATAATAGTAAACAATTTCACGTGATCGGGAAGGAATTGATCGTTGTTTCACTGGGCAAGAGGGAGAAAATTAAAACATTTCATATTTCACATAATATAATACAAAAGAAATAGTGAGTTGATGACATCAGTCTCTTCATTTGCATACCGACCAGGATGTGCATATAACTGTTTTGTAAAATTAAGCGACAATTTAAAATGTCATAACTTCTTATTTTACAACCGATTTTGATGACATTTTCAGTGTTATGCTTGTTGGATTTTCTCTTTTTATTCAAATCTAGTTTTTGGTTGGGGTGGACTCGTCCTTTAATTGAATGTCAGGGACCATGGAATGGTTTTAAAAGATAAAAGGGGGATGCGAGATGAACATTCATAAATCACTACTTGGTGATAATTTCTTACTTTTTTTAATGTTTACGTGGAAGTTTAGGGGGCTGAAGCGCTCTGCAGCCAAACCCCCGTTTCAGTTGTCCATGAACGTTACCCCATTGAATTTGAAAGGGGTATTCCATTCTAGAAATAATTGTTTCAATAAATAGAGTAAAATTCACTGAGGAAAATACCCTAAAAATTCTACCACAATCTGATATCACCCCACGAAATTCTTGAAGTTAGCGATGTTTTGTGAAAAATAAAACAGTTATATGCAGGTCATCATGATTATTCGTAGATGGGCTGAGAGTGTCAAGTTCCTACTTTACTTTTTATGGTATTACATGATATTTTCATACCTGCTTGAATGAAATGTCTCCCTTCTAATAAAGTAAGTTGAAGCAATGAATTATTTAATCATAATATCTAATGCATTAAATGCCTATCCAATCTTTTCAATTCTCGGAGGATGAAAAATTGAGTAAATAAAATTTCACAGAATAAAATAGAAAGAAACAATTGGGATTTTACATTATCAAATGGCTCATTGAATATTCAGTATTTCACTGAAAGATTGCAAAGCCTTAAAACGTCACAACTTCGATATTCCTAGTCCGATTTACGTTGTTTGAATATCTGTTATGAAATCAAATTATTTTTGTCACCCTTGAGTAACTCTTTGGACATAAATCATCTTGATTCCAGTAGACATTAAATCCTAACTAGAATTTTAATTCGTCTTACGGACGAATTAGGTGATCTGTCTGTGAATCTCATGATTATGATCTATTTTTTTATAATGATCACCATGTCAATGCAGATCAATATGAGCATCATGATATTAAGCGCAGTTTTATTAATGAAAGGACATGTTGAATACTGTTGAAAGACATTATTTGAAAGAAAAGGTTGTAAAAAAACTTCCTTTTCTAAAAAATGACAATTCAAATTTAGCAAGTGATAACACGAAATAGTGAGCAGTGGTGATGAAAGCAAGAATCTAGAATCCAGTTTTGAAAAATTTAAATCAGTATCCATAGACTAGATTTTTGGTTACCTCATGAACAATCATGACCAAATGACCTTTCATTTCTTACATTACGATAGGTAGATTTCATTGCAAGATATTATGCAAGCATGTCTTACATAGCAGTATGGAGAAATTGCATAGACCAAGTGAATAGAAAGCAAAGCAATGAACACTGATGGAGGTATTTGGAATGCGTTCAGCATGTTCTTATAACAATACATGGCCAACTCTGAAATACCAGTTGCTAGTACACGCATTGTTGTTTTTATGCGTGTATTGAAACGCACAATTCAAAAGAAAAATCAAGACATCAAGGTTGTTGCTAATATCTCATTAAATATAAAACAATCATGTCACTTTAGTACGAATGAACTTCTTATCATGTGCAGAATGGAACCACAAACTGGCTTATGGGGGTTACACGCAAAATGAGACAAAATTTAATAAATAAAAAAAATAGATCCTGATGGGTTTCGATCCAGGGACCCTCGCATTACAAGGCAGATGCACTAACCATCAGACCATAGTAACTGCCATACACTTGCAAGGCAACGATAAAATATAACCTCAAATTGTATTTTCAAGGTGAAAGTTTTATCATAAATTATACTTCTATACATTGTTAATATTTATGATGATCTCCTGCTCAAAATGATAGAAATGTAACATAATTTGGAAGAATATATAACCAACTACAATATGTCGAAAACCGGGCCAAAAACGACCAATGATTACGGAGTTATAGTCATATTTCCAAAATTATTAAAACGTCATAAAACAAAAATGGAAAATTTTAGTTCTGACGAAAATTTGATGACGTTATGATAAAATTTATTGTCACATGTAACATGAAATCACATCTACAAGTCCTATTCTATCCGAATATAAAAGAAAATTTGGGGGTCAACGGACTATCTGAAGAGTTATATAGAATTTTGTAAAAGCATGTTTTTGCACATTTTTGGCCTATTGTGAACGCGCGCTTGCGCGCGTAATTCAAACTTTGTCGGAGGCGCATTCCTTTATTACTGGTCGTAGAAGGTCGGTTAAGGTATCAAATTATTGGGAATTTCATAAAGAATGCATTGATGTAAAATAAAGTGCAGTTGTGCGTTGCGTAAGGACGTTACGCGCGTAAACGCGCGCGAAAACCTGTGAGCGCGCAAATTCCTGAAATGCTTAGAATGACCTGATTCGTACTCTACTTTGATCAAAAAGTGATTTTGAGCATTTTAAAATTTTGACGCGCGCGTACATGCGCGTCGTGACCTGTACATGACCTTTGATGACATGGACAGTTGACCCTTGATCTGAAGTTAATTTGATGTTAATATTGTTAATTTTTGATGATTGATAATGGAGATATTGTTGATAATGTGATTTTACAAAATGGCGCGTAGATGACGTCACGATGACCATTTGACGTTGAACTTGTTTCGTACACATCGTATGATAACTGTCCATAATTGATAATATTTTGATGAAAATTGATTGAATAGTTTTGATGATTTTGGTGGAACAAGAAAAGGGTGGAAAAAGAAAAATAAACTAGAATTTTAATTCGTCTTACGGACGAATTAGGTGATCTGTCTGTGAATCTCATGATCACGATCACGATCTATTTTTTTTAATCATGATCATCATTTCAATGCAGATCAATATGAATATCATCACAATAAACGTAGTTTTATCAATGAAAGGACCTGTTAAATACTGTCGAAAGACATTGAAATGAAAGGTTGTATAAATCTTGTTTTTCTGAAGAATGTCGATTCCAATTACGCAAGTAATAACACGAAATAGTGAGCATAGTGTTGACGAAAGCAAGATTCTAGAATCCAGTTTTGAAAAAAATTTAAACCAGTATACATTGACCAGTATTTAGTTGCCTCATGAGCAGTAAAGACTAAATGATATTTAATTTCTTACATTACGATATGTAGATTTCATTGCAAGATATTATACAAGCATGCCTTACAGAGCAGGTTGGAGCAATTGCATAGACCAGGTGAATAGAATAGCAAAGCAATGAACACTGACGGAGGCATTTGTTGCATTTCTTTCTGGAATGCAGCGTTAGCCGTGTTCTTATAACAATACATAGCCAACTCTGAAACACCAGTTGCTAGTACACGCATTGTTGTTTTTTGCATGTATTGAATCGCACAATCTAAAAGAATAATCAAGACATCAAGGTTATTACTAATATTTCATTAAATATAAAACAATCATGTCACTTTAGTACCAATGAACTTTTTCTTATCATTTGCAGAATGAACCCCAAACTGGCTTATAGGGGTTACACGCAAAATGAGACAAAATTTAATAAAAAAATAATACATGCTGATGGGTTTCGATCCAGGGACCCTCGCATTACAAGGCAGATGCACTAACCATCAGACCATAGTAACTGCCATACACTTGCAAGGCAACGATAAAATATAACCTCAAATTGAATTTTTAAGGTGAAAGTTTTATCATAAATTATACTTCTATACATTCTTGATATTTATGATGATGTTTTGCTTAAAATGATAAGATTGTAAAATAATTTGGAAGAATGTAAAACCAGCTACAATATCTAGAAAACCGGGCCAAAAACGACCAATGATTACGGAGTTATAGTCATATTTCCAAAATTATTAAAACGTCAAAAAACAAAATTGGAAAATTTTAGTTCTGACGAAAATTTGATGACGTTATGATAAAATTTATTGTCAAATGTGACATGAAATCACATCTACAAGTCCTATTCTATCCGAATATAAAAGAAAATTTGGGGGTCAACGGACTATCTGAAGAGTTATATAGAATTTTGTAAAAGCATGTTTTTGCACATTTTTGGCCTATTGTGAACGCGCGCTTGCGCGCGTAATTCAAACTTTGACGGAGGCGCATTCCTTTATTACTGGTCGTAGAAGGTCGGTTAAGGTATCAAATTATTGGGAATTTTATAAAGAATGCATAGATGTAAAATAAAGTGCAGTTGTGCGTTGCGTAAGGATGTTACGCGCGTAAACGCGCGCGAAAACCTGTGAGCGCGCAAATTCCTGAAATGCTTAGAATGACCTGAAACGTACTCTACTTTGATCAAAAAGTGATTTTGAGCATTTTAAAATTTTGACGCGCGCGTACATGCGCGTCGTGACCTGTAAATGACCTTTGATGACATGGACAGTTGACCCTTGATCTGAAGTTAATTTGATGTTAATATTGTTAATTTTTGATGATTGATAATGGAGATATTGTTGATAATGTGATTTTACAAAATGGCGCGTAGATGACGTCACGATGACCATTTGACGTTGAACTTGTTTCGTACACATCGTATGATAACTGTCCATAATTGATAATATTTTGATGAAAATTGATTGAATAGTTTTGATGATTTTGGTGGAACAAGAAAAGGGTGGAAAAAGAAAAATAAACTAGAATTTTAATTCGTCTTACGGACGAATTAGGTGATCTGTCTGTGAATCTCATGATTATGATCTATTTTTTTTATAATGATCACCATGTCAATGCAGATCAATATGAGCATCATGATATTAAGAGCAGTTTTATTAATGAAAGGACATGTTTAATACTTTTGAAAGACATTATTTGAAAGAAAAGGTTGTAAAAAAAACTTCTTTTCTAAAAAATGACAATTCAAATTTAGCAAGTGATAACACGAAATAGTGAGCAGTGGTGATGAAAGCAAGAATCTAGAATCCAGTTTTGAAAAATTTAAATCAGTATCCATAGACTAGATTTTTGGTTACCTCATGAACAATCATGACCAAATGACCTTTCATTTCTTACATTACGATAGGTAGATTTCATTGCAAGATATTATGCAAGCATGTCTTACTTAGCAGGATGGAGAAATTGCATAGACCAAAGTGAATAGAAAGCAAAGCAATGAACACTGATGGAGGTATATGGAATGCGTTCAGCATGTTCTTATAACAATACTTGGCCAACTCTGAAATACCAGTTGCTAGTACACGCATTGTTGTTTTTATGCGTGTATTGAAACGCACAATTCAAAAGAAAAATCAAGACATCAAGGTTGTTGCTAATATCTCATTAAATATAAAACAATCATGTCACTTTAGTACGAATGAACTTCTTATCATGCGCAGAATAGAACCACAAACTGGCTTATGGGGGGTTACACGCAAAATGAGACAAAATCTAATAAATAAAAAAATAGATCCTGATGGGTTTCGATCCAGGGACCCTCGCATTACAAGGCAGATGCACTAACCATTCGACCACAGTAACTGCCATACACTTTCTAGGCAACGATGAAATATAACCTCAAATTGAATTATTCAAGTGCAAGTTTTATCATAATGATATACTTTTATACATTGTTAATATTTATGATGATCTCTTGCTTAAAATGATAAGATTGTAAAATAATTTGGAAGAATATAAAACCAGCTACAATATGTAGAAAACCGGGCCAAAAACGACCAATGATTACGGAGTTATAGTCATATTTCCAAAATTATTAAAACGTCATAAAACAAAAATGGAAAATTTTAGTTCTGACGAAAATTTGAAGACGTTATGATAAAATTTATTGTCAAATGTGACATGAAATCACATCTACAAGTCCTATTCTATCCGAATATAAAAGAAAATTTGGGGGTCAACGGACTATCTGAAGAGTTATATAGAATTTTGTAAAAGCATGTTTTTGCACATTTTTGGCCTATTGTGAACGCGCGCTTGCGCGCGTAATTCAAACTTTGTCGGAGGCGCATTCCTTTATTACTGGTCGTAGAAGGTCGGTTAAGGTATCAAATTATTGGGAATTTCATAAAGAATGCATTGATGTAAAATAAAGTGCAGTTGTGCGTTGCGTAAGGACGTTACGCGCGTAAACGCGCGCGAAAACCTGTGAGCGCGCAAATTCCTGAAATGCTTAGAATGACCTGATTCGTACTCTGCTTTGATCAAAAAGTGATTTTGAGCATTTTAAAATTTTGACGCGCGCGTACATGCGCGTCGTGACCTGTACATGACCTTTCATGACATGGACAGTTGACCCTTGATCTGAAGTTAATTTGATGTTAATATTGTTAATTTTTGATGATTGATAATGGAGATATTGTTGATAATGTGATTTTACAAAATGGCGCGTAGATGACGTCACGATGACCATTTGACGTTGAACTTGTTTCGTACACATCGTATGATAACTGTCCATAATTGATAACATTTTGATGAAAATTGATTGATTAGTTTTGATGATTTTGGTGGAACAAGAAAAGGGTGGAAAAAGAAAAATAAATAAAAAGAATAAAGAAACTAGAATTTTAATTCGTCTTACGGACGAATTAGGTGATCTGTCTGTGAATCTCATGATTATGATCTATTTTTTTATAATGATCACCATGTCAATGCAGATCAATATGAGCATCATGATATTAAGCGCAGTTTTATTAATGAAAGGACATGTTGAATACTGTTGAAAGACATTATTTGAAAGAAAAGGTTTTAAAAAAAAATTTCCTTTTCTAAAGAATGACAATTCAAATTTAGCAAGTGATAACACGAAATAGTGAGCAGTGGTGATGAAATCAAGAATCCAGTTTTGAAAAATTTAAATCAGTATCCATAGACTAGATTTTTGGTTACCTCATGAACAATCATGACCAAATGACCTTTCATCTCTTACATTACGATAGGTAGATTTCATTGCAAGATATTATGCAAGCATGTCCTACATAGCAGGATGGAGAAATTGCATAGACCAAGTGAATAGAAAGCAAAGCAATGAACACTGATGGAGGTATTTGGAATGCGTTCAGCATGTTCTTATAACAATACTTGGCCAACTCTGAAATACCAGTTGCTAGTACACGCATTGTTGTTTTTATGCGTGTATTTTGAAACGCACAATTCAAAAGAAAAATCAAGACATCAAGGTTGTTGCTAATATCTCATTAAATATAAAACAATCATGTCACTTTAGTACGAATGAACTTCTTATCATGCGCAGAATGGAACCACAAACTGGCTTAAGGGGGTTACACGCAAAATGAGACAAAATTTAATAAATAAAAAAAAATAGATCCTGACGGGTTTCGATCCAGGGACCCTCGCATTGCAAGGCAGATGCACTAACCATTCGACCACAGTAACTGCCATACACTTTCAAGGCAACGATGAAATATAACCTCAAATTGAATTTTTCAAGTGCAAGTTTTATCATAATGATATACTTTTATACATTCTTAATATTTATGATGATGTTTTGCTTAAAATGATAAGATTGTAAAATAATTTGGAAGAATGTAAAACCAGCTACAATATGTAGAAAACCGGGCCAAAAACGACCAATGATTACGGAGTTATAGTCATATTTCCAAAATTATTAAAACGTCAAAAAACAAAATTGGAAAATTTTAGTTCTGACGAAAATTTGATGACGTTATGATAAAATTTATTGTCAAATGTGACATGAAATCACATCTACAAGTCCTATTCTATCCGAATATAAAAGAAAATTTGGGGGTCAACGGACTATCTGAAGAGTTATATAGAATTTTGTAAAAGCATGTTTTTGCACATTTTTGGCCTATTGTGAACGCGCGCTTGCGCGCGTAATTCAAACTTTGACGGAGGCGCATTCCTTTATTACTGGTCGTAGAAGGTCGGTTAAGGTATCAAATTATTGGGAATTTTATAAAAAATGCATTGATGTAAAATTAAGTGCAGTTGTGCGTTGCGTAAGGACGTTACGCGCGTAAACGCGCGCGAAAACCTGTGAGCGCGCAAATTCCTGAAATGCTTAGAATGACCTGAAACGTACTCTACTTTGATCAAAAAGTGATTTTGAGCATTTTAAAATTTTGACGCGCGCGTACATGCGCGTCGTGACCTGTAAATGACCTTTGATGACATGGACAGTTGACCCTTGATCTGAAGTTAATTTGATGTTAATATTGTTAATTTTTGATGATTGATAATGGAGATATTGTTGATAATGTGATTTTACAAAATGGCGCGTAGATGACGTCACGATGACCATTTGACGTTGAACTTGTTTCGTACACATCGTATGATAACTGTCCATAATTGATAATATTTTGATGAAAATTGATTGAATAGTTTTGATGATTTTGGTGGAACAAGAAAAGGGTGGAAAAAGAAAAATAAATAAAAAGAATAAATAAAGAAATAAATAAAAAAGAAAATTCGTAGAAACACAAGAGGTGATCTGTCAATAATTGACAGATCACCTAATAAAAAGAATAAATAAACTAGAATTTTAATTCGTCTTACGGACGAATTAGGTGATCTGTCTGTGAATCTCATGATCACGATCACGATCTATTTTTTTAATCATGATCATCATTTCAATGCAGATCAATATGAATATCATCACAATAAACGTAGTTTTATCAATGAAAGGACCTGTTAAATACTGTTGAAAGACATTGAAATAAAAGGTTGTATAGATCTTGTTTTTCTAAAGAATGTCAATTCCAATTAAGCAAGTAATAACACGAAATAGTGAGCATAGTGTTGACGAAAGCAAGATTCTAGAATCCAGTTTTGAAAAAAAATTAAACCAGTATGCATTGACCAGTATTTAGTTGCCTCATGAGCAGTAATGACTAAATGACATTTAATTTCTTACATGACGATATGTAGATTTCATTGCAAGATATTATACAAGCATGCCTTACATAGCAGGTTGGAGCAATTGCATAGACCAGGTGAATAGAAAGCAAAGCAATGAACACTGATGGAGGTATTTGGAATGCGTTCAGCATGTTCTTATAACAATACATAGCCAACTCTGAAACACCAGTTGCTAGTACACGCATTGTTGATTTTTTGCATGTATTGAATCGCACAATCTAAAAGAATAATCAAGACATGAAGGTTGTTACTAATATCTCATTAAATATAAAACAATCATGTGCCGGAATTATAAGAATGAACTTCTTATCATGCGCAGAATGAACCCCAAACTGGCTCATAGGGGTTACACGCAAAATGAGACAAAATTTAATTAAAAAAAATAATAGATGCTGATGGGTTTCGATCCAGGGACCCTCGCATTACAAGGCAGATGCACTAACCATCAGACCATAGTAACTGCCATACACTTGCAAGGCAACGATAAAATATAATCTCAAATTGTATTTTTAAGGTGAAAGTTTTATCATAAATTATACTTCTATACATTGTTAATATTTATGATGATCTCCTGCTCAAAATGATAAAAATGTAACATAATTTGGAAGAATATATAACCAACTACAATATGTCGAAAACCGGGCCAAAAACGACCAATGATTACGGAGTTATAGTCATATTTCCAAAATTATTAAAACGTCATAAAACAAAAATGGAAAATTTTAGTTCTGACGAAAATTTGATGACGTTATGATAAAATTTATTGTCACATGTAACATGAAATCACATCTACAAGTCCTATTCTATCCGAATATAAAAGAAAATTTGGGGGTCAACGGACTATCTGAAGAGTTATATAGAATTTTGTAAAAGCATGTTTTTGCACATTTTTGGCCTATTGTGAACGCGCGCTTGCGCGCGTAATTCAAACTTTGACGGAGGCGCATTCCTTTATTACTGGTCGTAGAAGGTGGGTTAAGATATCAAATTATTGGGAATTTCATAAAGAATGCATTGATGTAAAATAAAGTGCAGTTGTGCGTTGCGTAAGGACGTTACGCGCGTAAACGCGCGCGAAAACCTGTGAGCGCGCAAATTTCTGAAATGCTTAGAATGACCTGATTCGTACTCTACTTTGATCAAAAAGTGATTTTGAGCATTTTAAAATTTTGACGCGCGCGTACATGCGCGTCGTGACCTGTAAATGACCTTTGATGACATGGACAGTTGACCCTTGATCTGAAGTTAATATGATATTAATATTGTTAATTTTTGATGATTGATAATGGAGATATTGTTGATAATGTGATTTTACAAAATGGCGCGTAGATGACGTCACGATGACCATTTGACGTTGAACTTGTTTCGTACACATTGTATGATAACTGTCCATAATTGATAATATTTTGATGAAAATTGATTGAATAGTTTTGATGATTTTGGTGGAACAAGAAAAGGGTGGAAAAAGAAAAATAAACTAGACTTTTAATTCGTCTTACGGACGAATTAGGTGATCTGTCTGTGAATCTCATGATCATGATCACGATAGTCCGTTTGTTATTAACACCCTGTTAATGCAGATCAATATGACCATTATGATGATAAGCGTAGTTTTATTAATGAAAAGACATGTTGAATACTGTTGAACGACACTGAAAAAGAAGGTTGTATAAACAGATCTTATTCTAAGATCTGTAAATTCTAATTCTAAGAAATGTAAATTCCAATCTTGCAAGTGACGACACGAAATAGTGAGTAAATTGTTGACGAAATGCAAGAATCTAGAATCCAGTTTTGAAAATTTCAAATCAGTATCCACAGACCAGATTTTAGTTACCTCATGAGCAATGTTGACCAAATGAACTTTGATTTCTTACATTACGATAGGTACATTTGATTGCTAGATATGCAAGCATGTCTTACATAGCAGGATAGAGAAACTTCGACCAGGTGAATAGAATAGCAAAGCAATGAACACTGATGGAGGTATTTGTTGCATTTTTTTTATTTGAATGCGTTAGCATGTTCTTATAACAATACTTGGCCAACTCGGAAATACCAGTTGCTTGTACACGCATTGTTGTTTTAATGGATGTATTGAAACGCATAATCCAAAAGAATAAGAAAGACATCAAGGTTGTTGCTAAAATCTCATTAAATATAAAACAATTATGTTACTTTAGTACGAATGAACTTTTTATTATGCGCAGAATGGAACCCCAAACTGGCTTATGGGGGTTACACCCAAAATAAAACAAAATTAAAGAAATAAAAAAAATAGACCCTGATGGGTTTCGATCCAGGGTCTCTCGTATTACAAGGCAGATGCACTAACCATCAGACCATAGTAACTGCCGTACAACTGCAAGGCAACAATAAAATATAACCTCAAATTGAATTTTTCAAGTGCAAGTTTTATCATAATAATATGCTTCTATACATTGTTGATATTTATGATGATCTCCTGCTCAAAATGATAAGATTGCAACATAATTTGGAAGAATATAAAACCAGCTACAATATGTCAAAAACCAGGCGAAAAACGACCAATGATTACGGAGTTATAGTCTAATTTGCAAAATAAATAAAACGTCATAACACAAAAATTGAAAATTTTAATTCCGACGCCATTTTGATGACGTCATGATAAAATTTAGGGTCAAATGGAACATGAAATCACATCTTCAAGTCATAATCTATCCGAATGTAAAATAAAATTTGGGGGTCAACGGACTATCTGAAGAGTTATATTGGATTTTGTAAAGGCATGTTTTTGCACATATTTGGCCTATTGTGAACGCGCGCTTGCGCGCATTATGCAAACTTTGACGGAGGTTAGTTCCTTTATTACTGGTCGTAGAAGGTCGGTTAAGGTATCAAATTATTTGAAATTTAATAAAGAATGCATTGATGTAAAATAAAGTGCAGTTGTACGTTGCGTAAGGACGTTACGCGCGTAAACGCGCGCGAAAACCTGTGAGCGCGCAAATTCCTGAAATGCTTAGAATGACCTGATTCGTACTCTACTTTGATCAAAAAGTGATTTTGAGCATTTTAAAATTTTGACGCGCGCGTACATGCGCGTCGTGACCTGTAAATGACCTTTGATGACATGGACAGTTGACCCTTGATCTGAAGTTTATTTCATGTTAATATTGTTAACTTTTGATGATTGATAATGAAGATATGATTGATAATGTGATTTTACAAAATGGCGCGTAGATGACGTCACGATGACCATTTGACGTTGAACTTGTTTCGTACACATCGTATGATAATTGTCCATAATTGATAACATTTTGATAAAAATTGATTGATTAGTTTTGATGATTTTGGTGGAACAAGAAAAGGGTGGAAAAAGAAAAATAAACTAGACTTTTAATTCGTCTTACGGACGAATTAGGTGATCTGTCTGTGAATCTCATGATCATGATCACGATAGTCCGTTTGTTATTAACACCCTGTTAATGCAGATCAATATGACCATTATGATGATAAGCGTAGTTTTATTAATGAAAAGACATGTTGAATACTGTTGAACGACACTGAAAAAGAAGGTTGTATAAACAGATCTTATTCTAAGATCTGTAAATTCTAATTCTAAGAAATGTAAATTCCAATCTTGCAAGTGACGACACGAAATAGTGAGTAAATTGTTGACGAAATGCAAGAATCTAGAATCCAGTTTTGAAAATTTCAAATCAGTATCCACAGACCAGATTTTAGTTACCTCATGAGCAATGTTGACCAAATGAACTTTGATTTCTTACATTACGATAGGTACATTTGATTGCTAGATATGCAAGCATGTCTTACATAGCAGGATAGAGAAACTTCGACCAGGTGAATAGAATAGCAAAGCAATGAACACTGATGGAGGTATTTGTTGCATTTTTTATTTGAATGCGTTAGCATGTTCTTATAACAATACTTGGCCAACTCGGAAATACCAGTTGCTTGTACACGCATTGTTGTTTTAATGGATGTATTGAAACGCATAATCCAAAAGAATAAGAAAGACATCAAGGTTGTTGCTAAAATCTCATTAAATATAAAACAAATATGTTACTTTAGTACGAATGAACTTTTTATTATGCGCAGAATGGAACCCCAAACTGGCTTATGGGGGTTACACCCAAAATAAAACAAAATTAAAGAAATAAAAAAAATAGACCCTGATGGGTTTCGATCCAGGGTCTCTCGTATTACAAGGCAGATGCATTAACCATCAGACCATAGTAACTGCCGTACAACTGCAAGGCAACAATAAAATATAACCTCAAATTGAATTTTTCAAGTGCAAGTTTTATCATAATAATATGCTTCTATACATTGTTGATATTTATGATGATCTCCTGCTCAAAATGATAAGATTGCAACATAATTTGGAAGAATATAAAACCAGCTACAATATGTCAAAAACCAGGCGAAAAACGACCAATGATTACGGAGTTATAGTCTAATTTGCAAAATTATTAAAACGTCATAACACAAAAATTGAAAATTTTAATTCCGACGCCATTTTGATGACGTCATGATAAAATTTAGGGTCAAATGGAACATGAAATCACATCTTCAAGTCATAATCTATCTGAATGTTAAATAAAATTTGGGGGTCAACGGACTATCTGAAGAGTTATATTGGATTTTGTAAAGGCATGTTTTTGCACATATTTGGCCTATTGTGAACGCGCGCTTGCGCGCATTATGCAAACTTTGACGGAGGCTAGTTCCTTTATTACTGGTCGTAGAAGGTCGGTTAAGGTATCAAATTATTTGAAATTTAATAAAGAATGCATTGATGTAAAATAAAGTGCAGTTGTACGTTGCGTAAGGACGTTACGCGCGTAAACGCGCGCGAAAACCTGTGAGCGCGCAAATTCCTGAAATGCTTAGAATGACCTGATTCGTACTCTACTTTGATCAAAAAGTGATTTTGAGCATTTTAAAATTTTGACGCGCGCGTACATGCGCGTCGTGACCTGTAAATGACCTTTGATGACATGGACAGTTGACCCTTGATCTGAAGTTTATTTCATGTTAATATTGTTAACTTTTGATGATTGATAATGAAGATATGATTGATAATGTGATTTTACAAAATGGCGCGTAGATGACGTCACGATGACCATTTGACGTTGAACTTGTTTCGTACACATCGTATGATAATTGTCCATAATTGATAACATTTTGATAAAAATTGATTGATTAGTTTTGATGATTTTGGTGGAACAAGAAAAGGGTGGAAAAAGAAAAATAAACTAGACTTTTAATTCGTCTTACGGACGAATTAGGTGATCTGTCTGTGAATCTCATGATCATGATCACGATAGTCCGTTTGTTATTAACACCCTGTTAATGCAGATCAATATGACCATTATGATGATAAGCGTAGTTTTATTAATGAAAAGACATGTTGAATACTGTTGAACGACACTGAAAAAGAAGGTTGTATAAACAGATCTTATTCTAAGATCTGTAAATTCTAATTCTAAGAAATGTAAATTCCAATCTTGCAAGTGACGACACGAAATAGTGAGTAAATTGTTGACGAAATGCAAGAATCTAGAATCCAGTTTTGAAAATTTCAAATCAGTATCCACAGACCAGATTTTAGTTACCTCATGAGCAATGTTGACCAAATGAACTTTGATTTCTTACATTACGATAGGTACATTTGATTGCTAGATATGCAAGCATGTCTTACATAGCAGGATAGAGAAACTTCGACCAGGTGAATAGAATAGCAAAGCAATGAACACTGATGGAGGTATTTGTTGCATTTTTTATTTGAATGCGTTAGCATGTTCTTATAACAATACTTGGCCAACTCGGAAATACCAGTTGCTTGTACACGCATTGTTGTTTTAATGGATGTATTGAAACGCATAATCCAAAAGAATAAGAAAGACATCAAGGTTGTTGCTAAAATCTCATTAAATATAAAACAAATATGTTACTTTAGTACGAATGAACTTTTTATTATGCGCAGAATGGAACCCCAAACTGGCTTATGGGGGTTACACCCAAAATAAAACAAAATTAAAGAAATAAAAAAAATAGACCCTGATGGGTTTCGATCCAGGGTCTCTCGTATTACAAGGCAGATGCATTAACCATCAGACCATAGTAACTGCCGTACAACTGCAAGGCAACAATAAAATATAACCTCAAATTGAATTTTTCAAGTGCAAGTTTTATCATAATAATATGCTTCTATACATTGTTGATATTTATGATGATCTCCTGCTCAAAATGATAAGATTGCAACATAATTTGGAAGAATATAAAACCAGCTACAATATGTCAAAAACCAGGCGAAAAACGACCAATGATTACGGAGTTATAGTCTAATTTGCAAAATTATTAAAACGTCATAACACAAAAATTGAAAATTTTAATTCCGACGCCATTTTGATGACGTCATGATAAAATTTAGGGTCAAATGGAACATGAAATCACATCTTCAAGTCATAATCTATCCGAATGTAAAATAAAATTTGGGGGTCAACGGACTATCTGAAGAGTTATATTGGATTTTGTAAAGGCATGTTTTTGCACATATTTGGCCTATTGTGAACGCGCGCTTGCGCGCAATATGCAAACTTTGACGGAGGCTAGTTCCTTTATTACTGGTCGTAGAAGGTCGGTTAAGGTATCAAATTATTTGAAATTTAATAAAGAATGCATTGATGTAAAATAAAGTGCAGTTGTACGTTGCGTAAGGACGTTACGCGCGTAAACGCGCGCGAAAACCTGTGAGCGCGCAAATTCCTGAAATGCTTAGAATGACCTGATTCGTACTCTACTTTGATCAAAAAGTGATTTTGAGCATTTTAAAATTTTGACGCGCGCGTACATGCGCGTCGTGACCTGTAAATGACCTTTGATGACATGGACAGTTGACCCTTGATCTGAAGTTTATTTCATGTTAATATTGTTAACTTTTGATGATTGATAATGAAGATATGATTGATAATGTGATTTTACAAAATGGCGCGTAGATGACGTCACGATGACCATTTGACGTTGAACTTGTTTCGTACACATCGTATGATAACTGTCCATAATTGATAACATTTTGATGAAAATTGATTGATTAGTTTTGATGATTTTGGTGGAACAAGAAAAGGGTGGAAAAAGAAAAATAAATAAAAAGAATAAATAAATAAAGAAATAAATAAAAAAGAAAATTCGTAGAAACACAAGAGGTGATCTGTCAATTGACAGATCACCTAACTAGAATTTTAATTCGTCTTACGGACGAATTAGGTGATCTGTCTCTGAATCTTATGATCATGATCACGATCTAATTTTGTTATCATGATATGTCAATGCAGATCAATATGACCATCATGATGATAAGCGTAATTTATTAATGAAAAGACATGTTGAATACTGTTGAAAAAAACACTGAAAAAGAAGGTTGTATAAACAGATCTTCTTATTCTAAGAAATGTAAATTTCAAT
Organism: Lytechinus variegatus; assembly: GCF_018143015.1. NCBI lineage: Eukaryota > Metazoa > Echinodermata > Echinoidea > Temnopleuroida > Toxopneustidae > Lytechinus > Lytechinus variegatus. The sequence goes on along the minus strand of NC_054747.1, from coordinate 19,754,987 downwards.
TTTTGCAAGTGACGACACGAATTAGTGAGCACAGTGTTGACGAAACGCTAGAAATAAATGTTGAATCCAGTTTTGAAAAAATTGAAATCAAGATCCATGGACCAGTTTCCAATTTTCGTCAAAGGACTTTTCATTTCTTATATAATGATAGGTAGATTTCATCGCAAGATATGCCAGAATACCTTACATAGTAGGATTGAGAAATTGCATAGACCAGGTGAATAGAATCGCAAAGCAATGAACACTGAAGGAGGTATTAGTTGCATTTCTTCTTGGAATGCGTTAGCATGTTCATTTAACAATACTTGGCCAACTGTGACATGACAGTTGCTAGTGCACGCATTGTTGTTTGCATGTATGTAATGAAACACACAATTCAAAAGAATAATCAAGACATCAGGGTTGTTACTAATGTCTCATTAAATATAAAACAGTCATGTCATTTTAGTACGAATGAACTTCTTCTTATCATCAACAGAATGGAAATCTGAACTGGCTTGTAAGGGTTACACGCAATATGAGAAAAAAAATCATAAATAAAAAAAATAGATCCTGATGGGTTTCGAACCAGGGTCCCTTGCATTAGAAGGCAGATGCACTAACCATTCGACCAAAGTAACTGCCATACACTTTCTAGGCAACTATGAAATATAACCTCAAATTGAATATTTCAAGTGCAAGTTTTATCATAATGATATACTTTTATACATTGTTAATATTTATGATGATCTCTTGCTTAAGATGATAAGATTGTAAAATAATTTGGAGGAATATAAAACCAGCTACAATATGTAGAAAACCGGGCCCAAAACGACCAATGATTACGGAGTTATAGTCATATTTCCAAAATTATCAAAACGTCATAAAACAAAAATGGAAAATTTTAGTTCTGACGAAAATTTGATGACGTTATGATAAAATTTATTGTCAAATGTGACATGAAATCACATCTACAAGTCCTATTCTATCCGAATATAAAAGAAAATTTGGGGGTCAACGGACTATCTGAAGAGTTATATAGAATTTTGTAAAAGCATGTTTTTGCACATTTTTGGCCTATTGTGAACGCGCGCTTGCGCGCGTAATTCAAACTTTGACGGAGGCGCATTCCTTTATTACTGGTCGTAGAAGGTCGGTTAAGGTATCAAATTATTGGGAATTTCATAAAAAATTCATTGATGTAAAATAAAGTGCAGTTGTGCGTTGTGTAAGGACGTTACGCGCGTAAACGCGCGCGAAAACCTGTGAGCGCGCAAATTCCTGAAATGCTTAGAATGACCTGAAACGTACTCTACTTTGATCAAAAAGTGATTTTGAGCATTTTAAAATTTTGACGCGCGCGTACATGCGCGTCGTGACCTGTAAATGACCTTTGATGACATGGACAGTTGACCCTTGATCTGAAGTTAATTTGATGTTAATATTGTTAATTTTTGATGATTGATAATGGAGATATTGTTGATAATGTGATTTTACAAAATGGCGCGTAGATGACGTCACGATGACCATTTGACGTTGAACTTGTTTCGTACACATCGTATGATAACTGTCCATAATTGATAATATTTTGATGAAAATTGATTGAATAGTTTTGATGATTTTGGTGGAACAAGAAAAGGGTGGAAAAAGAAAAATAAATAAAAAGAATAAACTAGAATTTTAATTCGTCTTACGGACGAATTAGGTGATCTGTCTGTGAATCTCATGATTATGATCTATTTTTTTTATAATGATCACCATGTCAATGCAGATCAATATGAGCATCATGATATTAAGCGCAGTTTTATTAATGAAAGGACATGTTGAATACTGTTGAAAGACATTATTTGAAAGAAAAGGTTGTAAAAAAAATTGCTTTTCTAAAAAATGACAATTCAAATTTAGCAAGTGATAACACGAAATAGTGAGCAGTGGTGATGAAAGCAAGAATCTAGAATCCAGTTTTGAAAAATTTAAATCAGTATCCATAGACTAGATTTTTGGTTACCTCATGAACAATCATGACCAAATGACCTTTCATTTCTTACATTACGATAGGTAGATTTCATTGCAAGATATTATGCAAGCATGTCTTACATAGCAGGATGGAGAAATTGCATAGACCAAGTGAATAGAAAGCAAAGCAATGAACACTGATGGAGGTATTTGGAATGCGTTCAGCATGTTCTTATAACAATACTTGGCCAACTCTGAAATACCAGTTGCTAGTACACGCATTGTTGTTTTATGCGTGTATTGAAACGCACAATTCAAAAGAAAAATCAAGACATCAAGGTTGTTGCTAATATCTCATTAAATATAAAACAATCATGTCACTTTAGTACGAATGAACTTCTTATCATGTGCAGAATGGAACCACAAACTGGCTTATGGGGGTTACACGCAAAATGAGACAAAATTTAATAAATAAAAAAAATAGATCCTGATGGGTTTCGATCCAGGGACCCTCGCATTACAAGGCAGATGCACTAACCATTCGACCACAGTAACTGCCATACACTTTCTAGGCAACGATGAAATATAACCTCAAATTGAATTTTTCAAGTGCAAGTTTTATCATAATGATATACTTTTATACATTGTTAATATTTATGATGATCTCTTGGTTAAAATGATAAGATTGTAAAATAATTTGGAAGAATATAAAACCAGCTACAATATGTAGAAAACCGGGCCAAAAACGACCAATGATTACGGAGTTATAGTCATATTTCCAAAATTATTAAAACGTCAAAAAACAAAAATGGAAAATTTTAGTTCTGACGAAAATTTGATGACGTTATGATAAAATTTATTGTCAAATGTGACATGAAATCACATCTACAAGTCCTATTCTATCCGAATATAAAAGAAAATTTGGGGGTCAACGGACTATCTGAAGAGTTATATAGAATTTTGTAAAAGCATGTTTTTGCACATTTTTGGCCTATTGTGAACGCGCGCTTGCGCGCGTAATTCAAACTTTGACGGAGGCGCATTCCTTTATTACTGGTCGTAGAAGGTCGATTAAGGTATCAAATTATTAGGAATTTTATAAGGAATACATTCATGTAAAAGAAATTGAGATTCTACGTTGTGTAAGGACGTTACGCGCGTAAACGCGCGCGAAAACCTATGAGCGCGCAAATTCCTGAAATGCTTAGAATGACCTGATTCGTACTCTACTTTGATCAAAAAGTGATTTTGAGCATTTTAAAATTTTGACGCGCGCGTACATGCGCGTCGTGACCTGTACATGACCTTTGATGACATGGACAGTTGACCCTTGATCTGAAGTTAATTTGATGTTAATATTGTTAATTTTTGATGATTGATAATGGAGATATTGTTGATAATGTGATTTTACAAAATGGCGCGTAGATGACGTCACGATGACCATTTGACGTTGAACTTGTTTCGTACACATCGCATGATAACTGTGCATAATTGATAATATTTTGATGAAAATTGATTGAATAGTTTTGATGATTTTGGTGGAACAAGAAAAGGGTGGAAAAAGAAAAATAAATAAAAAGAATAAATAAAGAAATAAATAAAAAAGAAAATTCGTAGAAACATAAGAGGTGATCTGTCAATTGACAGATCACCTAATAAAGAAATAAACTAGATTTTAATTCGTCATGAGGACGAATTAGGTGGTCTGTCATGAAATTTCATTATGTGTCGGCTAATGTATGAAATGAATCAGTAGACAATCTTGATGATAGACATCATGGGAGTAAATTTTGACCATTGCTTAATACTCACTCTTTAATGTGGTGATGATAAACGTGATGGTTATAAATATGTTGGTGATAATGCAATACGGTAAATACGAAATGAAGTGTTGAGCACGTAAAATGCCTTAAAAACTCCTCAAAAAATAAGAGACGGGGCGATTTACCGAAATTGGCTTCCCAAAAATGCGCTATGAAAGGAGCCTTCATTTTCAGAGCAGCTAATTTTTAATCTACAGTTTCATATTTTTGTATGTAAAATATTTTTAAAAACTCTTTATTCTGTCAGCAATTTTTCTTTTCAGATTTCAAGCAAGAATTTTCACAATGTCAGTGGGTATCAGTTTCACAGAATGCTTGAAAATTCACAGGTGATACTTTTTGATAACTAAAATGTCTTAAAATTTTTATTCAAAACTTCTGCTAAATTTGAATTATTTTTAATGAGAAATTTCACAATGCTACAATTTCACAGCATTCACTTCAAAACTCATTAGTGATGTATTTGATGAAAGAATTAAGTAGATTTTTTTTGGGGGGTGGGGGAATGTTTGCAAAATTTCTGCAAATTCCTAAACATTTCACATTATATTTTCCGTCAAGAATTTTCAATATCCATTTATTAATTGTGTATGACTTTAACATTTGCTTGAAAATTCTTTCTTGATGATTTTACTGAAAAAAGTCAGGTGAAAGATTCAAATCCAGGTAATTTTCCCCGCAGAATTTCGGGAAAATTTGTATTTAAGTAAGTTGCGTAATTCTTAATTTCAAAGAAGGTATCTGAAAATTTGTTATATGTTATATTTAGTGAAAATAACCAAATAAAAAAAATCCGGAAAATTCCCCAAAATGTCCGGAATGAAAATTTTCAACACAATAGCGTTTCAATATTGTAGCGTTTACTAAGAAAATACATAAATGATGTTTTACAATGTTAAAATTACCTCTTAAAAAGTTCCGGAAAAACTACGAAAAATGTCCTACATGAAAAACCAGAAAACCAGTTGGCTTGAAATTTACAGGAAGACCGTAAAATTGATTGATAAGACATTTTCTTTTAAAAATTCTCAAAAATTAGGCCCAGAAAAAATTTGCAAAAATTTAAACAGGTCACAACACAATGATGCTGTGGTCAAAAGTGAAAATTATTCGTACGTTATTTGTAGAGAATTTTTTCGACTACAACATATCAAAATTTGAGAGAAAACTGACCACTAATAACGAAAATACGGTCAAATATGCATAAATACGTGGACGTATGTTGCGAAAATGTGTAATTTTTATTTTTTAAGGTTATTTTGTGGTATTTATGCAATTTCCAGATGAGATATTGAGTATATTGACGAGTGAGGAAAAATTGGGGGTCAACGGACTCCCTGAAGAGCTACAGTGAATTTTATATAGGCATATTTTTGCCCACTTATGACTTATTTTGCGAGTTTGCACGCGCGTGCAATGCAAATTTGAATGGACGCGCATTCCGGTATTATTGGTCGTAAGAGGCTGAATGAGGTATCAAATTAATCAGAAGATCATGGACAATGGACAGACATAAAATAAATGACGACTCGAAGAGGCATAGCGATGATAGGAGCAAGAACGCGCACGCATACCTGTCCGCGCGCAAATTCTTGACATGCTCAAAATGGCCTGAAACGTACCCAAACTTGACCACGGTTGATTTGGAGAATTTTCAAATTTTGACGCGCGCGTACGTGCGCGTCGTGACCTTAGCATGACCTCTGTTGACATGTCCTGATGACTTGTCACCTGAACTTGATATGATGCAAATATGGATGATTTTTGATGATTAGTTGCGATGATATGATCAATCATTTAATTTCACAAAATGGCGCCTAGATGACGTCATCATGATTTGATAACCTTGAAAAGTTTCGTTTCGCATGTCCATAATGATTGCCATACATGACATGAAAATCAAGGAAATTGACAGGCCCGATATTGAGATAAAGTGGTTACTAGCTTTGGCAATAAAAATAAAGAAAATTCTGACGAATATAATAGGTGATCTGTCATATTCATGACAGACCACCTAAAAAGGGTTTAAAAAAAAAAAAAAGAGTCGAGCGAGGTTTGAACCACCAGCCCCTGCATTACCAGTCAGGTGCGTTATCCAGTCGACCACAATTGTTTTCGACGAACTGCTTGTGCAAAACGGGAAACTTATTGTCAATGTAAATTTTTCCAAGTAGAAAATTGGCATGATGACAAACCTCTAAAAAATTCTAGTTTTGAGAGTAGTACAAGCTTTAAAATAAACCAATGGACATATTACCTAAAGGATACATTTTAAGCTAAAACATATTGAAAATTTGGCGAGAAAAGACCAATATTTACGGAATTAGAATGAATTTACATGAGTGTGGTGATATCATGAAACAGAAAACGTTAATTTTTAGTTCAGACGCCATCTTGATGACGTCACGATGTTTTTAAGGGTCAAATGTGTCATGAAATCATATCTCCTATTCATACTCTATTTGAATAGGAAAAAAAATTGGGGGTCAACGGACTCCCTGAAAAGCTACAGTGAATTTTATATAGGCATATTTTTGCCCACTTATGACTTATTTTGCGAGTTTGCACGCGCGTGCAATGCAAATTTGAATGGACGCGCATTCCGGTATTATTGGTCGTAAGAGGCTGAATGAGGTATCAAATTAATCAGAAGATCATGGACAATGGACAGACATAAAATAAATGACGACTCGAAGAGGCATAGCGATGATAGGAGCAAGAACGCGCACGCATACCTGTCCGCGCGCAAATTCTTGACATGCTCAAAATGGCCTGAAACGTACCCAAACTTGACCACGGTTGATTTGGAGAATTTTCAAATTTTGACGCGCGCGTACGTGCGCGTCGTGACCTTAGCATGACCTCTGTTGACATGTCCTGATGACTTGTCACCTGAACTTGATATGATGCAAATATGGATGATTTTTGATGATTAGTTGCGATGATATGATCAATCATTTAATTTCACAAAATGGCGCCTAGATGACGTCATCATGATTTGATAACCTTGAAAAGTTTCGTTTCGCATGTCCATAATGATTGCCATACATGACATGAAAATCAAGGAAATTGACAGGCCCGATATTGAGATAAAGTGGTTACTAGCTTTGGCAATAAAAATAAAGAAAATTCTGACGAATATAATAGGTGATCTGTCATATTCATGACAGACCACCTAAAAAGGGTTAAAAAAAAAAAAAAAAAAAAAAAAGAGTCGAGCGAGGTTTGAACCACCAGCCCCTGCATTACCAGTCAGGTGCGTTATCCAGTCGACCACAATTGTTTTCGACGAACTGCTTGTGCAAAACGGGAAACTTATTGTCAATGTAAATTTTTCCAAGTAGAAAATTGGCATGATGACAAACCTCTAAAAAATTCTAGTTTTGAGAGTAGTACAAGCTTTAAAATAAACCAATGGACATATTACCTAAAGGATACATTTTAAGCTAAAACATATTGAAAATTTGGCGAGAAAAGACCAATATTTACGGAATTAGAATGAATTTACATGAGTGTGGTGATATCATGAAACAGAAAACGTTAATTTTTAGTTTAGACGCCATCTTGATGACGTCACGATGTTTTTAAGGGTCAAATGTGTCATGAAATCATATCTCCTATTCATACTCTATTCGAATAGGAAAAAAAAATTGGGGGTCAACGGACTCCCTGAAGAGCTACAGTGAATTTTATATAGGCATATTTTTGCCCACTTATGACTTATTTTGCGAGTTTGCACGCGCGTGCAATGCAAATTTGAATGGACGCGCATTCCGGTATTATTGGTCGTAAGAGGCTGAATGAGGTATCAAATTAATCAGAAGATCATGGACAATGGACAGACATAAAATAAATGACGACTCGAAGAGGCATAGCGATGATAGGAGCAAGAACGCGCACGCATACTTGTGCGCGCGCAAATTCTTGACATGCTCAAAATGGCCTAAAACGTACCCAAACTTGACCACGGTTGATTTGGAGAATTTTCAAATTTTGACGCGCGCGTACGTGCGCGTCGTGACCTTAGCATGACCTCTGTTGACATGTCCTGATGACTTGTCACCTGAACTTGATATGATGCAAATATGGATGATTTTTTATGATTAGTTGCGATGATATGATCAATCATTTAATTTCACAAAATGGCGCCTAGATGACGTCATCATGATTTGATAACCTTGAAAAGTTTCGTTTCGCATGTCCATAATGATTGCCATACATGACATGAAAATCAAGGAAATTGACAGGCCCGATATTGAGATAAAGTGGTTACTAGCTTTGGCAATAAAAATAAAGAAAATTCTGACGAATATAATAGGTGATCTGTCATATTCATGACAGACCACCTAATAAAAAAGAAAATTCGTAGAAACACAAGAGGTGATCTGTCAATAATTGACAGATCACCTAATAAAGAAATAAATAAAAAAGAAAATTCGTAGAAACACAAGAGGTGATCTGTCAATTGACAGATCACCTAATAAAAAGAATAAATAAAGAAATAAATAAAAAAGAAAATTCGTAGAAACACAAGAGGTGATCTGTCAATTGACAGATCACCTAATTATACTAGCTGTACCGAAGTATGTACAGTGCATAAAATGTGCTATTGGACAAGTTGGATGGTAATGTTTTATTTACATTATAAATTTTTGGAAAATACTTTAGTAACAGCAGAAAAACAAAACAAAACATGGAAAGATAAAGTTTAAAATCAAAATCAAAACGGTCATTTCCTAATGACACGACGACGATTATTTTGAGTCTTTATCTCTATATTTTTTTTTTTTTTGGGGGGGGGTTGAAATCTGATATTCTCATCTTTGTCATGTTTGTAGGTGGATGGAAAGGAAAGGAGGCGATCAAAGAAACTCCAGGAGACGAGGCTGGAGATAAGAAGAATGAAGGTAGCATGGGTCGTGATGTTACACAGGCAGATCCAGGTATACACGAGTGAATTTATTGAAATTCTTTTTATTATTCAGGGACAATTTATTGATTCCTATGCTGGCATACGTTAACGGAAAATGATGTACATGTAAATCTATATTCGTAATCAGACCTGGATTAAGATTACAGAATGTGTCGAAATGCAATATATCTGACTCCTTTGCTGGCGCCTTACAAACAATTGTGAATTATCCGATTAAACATCACAAATATGGCAAGCCAGTAACGCCCTAAATTACAATGCAGATATATCTGTTTGAAATTTTCAATTCAGTTCAACTTATTTATTCTTGATAATCATTAAAATATCTTTTCAAGTTATATATTCATAATAAAGTATCGTTACAACAAAAAGTTAACGCTTGAAAATAACCCTCCAAAATATATACAATAATTAATTCATGTACATATCACATGAAAAAAATATACACACCCTCACACACACAAACACCCGAACATCCATCGTCTCGTGTACAGTGATTAGTATTTTTTAACTAGGATTTATAATCGTGTATGCACCATCCTCTTGACAAATCTATGTGCTCTTGTGTTTTCAAACAGACAATTTCAAGTTTCAGTTCATGTATGAAGAAGTATGATATTGTTTGCTTTCCATCGCTATCATTGAGTGGATCAATCACAACTCTTTTTCAGACTGGACCCAGATATTTAACTCTATCTTTGCCAGTATAGAATAAATCCATAGTTCAATAATAAATGCAGCACTTGTTATACCCCATCTATCTAGTAAACTATTTCTAGTTTCTTAAAATTGGAAATTCTGTAATAATTTACAGCATGTACAGCATGAAACCAATGAAATGAATTTAAAAAGTTATTACTTAAGATCGGAATCAGGAAGCCCATTTGAATCTAGCATAATTTCATGCCAAATAGTTCTGTATAGATTCCACAATTATATAACTACAGTAGACTAATGAGGCCGGATTTGATTATTTTTTTGTATACCTATCAGCACCATTTTATAATTTTTCTCATTCAGTTTTGTCAATATCTTTTTGCGCCATGCCTCATAAATGTTTTTTTTCTTCTGTTAAGGCCCACATCCATCCTACACAATTTTGAATATTTTGTGTGACTTTGTAAATGTACATCGACATTACGGTTGAATGAAATTAAATTTAATTGAATAATTTTTCTAGATGAATTGAAAGAAAAAAAAGAGACTGCAAAAGCAGGAAGTCAAGGAGAGGATGTTGTAAGCAAGAAGAATGATGATAACATGACTCAAAATGTTAAGTCTTCGAAAGAAGGCCCACGTACAGATGAATGAATTGATAATTTTTTCTTTATATTCACGTATGATAAATTTATTCATAAAATGAAGAGCTCATATGCATAAGGGGTTAGGTCAATTTTTCATCAAATTTTATTTTTATGTCTTAATGTATGGATTTTTAGTAGCTCTATAACATGATACCAAAGAAAAGTTGAAATTCCTATTAAAAAGTGAACTAACATGGCAAAGAATTTTTTTTTTCAAAAGGGGTTAGGTCTATTTCAGTTTAGATGCAAGAGGGGTAGGTCCACATAGTTTCTTTTTTTGAAAAAGAATATCTTAAAAGATATGAAGACAGGTAGATTTCTCTTATACCAAATTTTATGTTTTTATTGTAGGGTATCATCATGATTCAATTTCGCATAAGAATATTGCAATATGGGAGAATACAAAAAAATATTTGAGTGGACCTAACCCCTTTTAAAAATACTATAAGTGAGAATAAAAAAACGTGTTTTTTCTTGGAATGGTCAGGAGAACCTAACAAAAGGGGGACCTAGCCCCTTTTGCAACTAAACTCTTCAAATGCTTTACCTGTGTAAATTTAAACTTCAGATATATTGAGTCTCAAATCTCAACAGGGCAGGGGTGGATCCAGGATTTTCCAAAGGGGGGGGGGGCAAATTTTTTCGGAGGAAAATTTTGACAAGCCCCAAAAAGGGTTTCAACCACAATTTAAGAATATTTCATACCCGAAAAAATTTGACAAGCAAAAAAAAATGGTTTTCAACCACAAATTAAGGGTATTTCGTACCCGGAAACAAATTGACAAGCAAAATAAAAGAAAAGGTTTTCAACCACAAATTAAGAGTATTTCGTACTCGAAAAAAAATGACAAGCCCCAAAAAAGAAAAGGTTTTCAACCACAAATTAAGGGTATTTCGTACTTGAAAAAAAAATGACAAGCAAAAAAAAAAGTCTTAACCTCTGCTTTAATGGCATTTTTACATTACAAATTTTAAATTTTTCTTCTCAAGGGGGGGGGGGGGGGAGGGGCACGTGCCCCTGTGTCCCCCTGAATCCGCGCCTTAGTCTCAATAATCGTACGGAAAAGTGATACTATTCGAGATAGAGCATGTCGAAGTGCAGTACATCGGTTAAAGGTTACAGTCACATCTATTATGTTAATATAGATAAAAATAATAAAACGCGTTCCAATTGAATAATTTTAAAACAAGTTCATTATCTTATGAACAGGAGGAAATAAGACGAACGAGGATGCGAATAATTCACAACCGGTAGGGATCATACCAACAAGCGAGAAGGGTGAAAACAGCGCAAACGTGACTGGTGAAAAAGGTAAAGATTTTTTATATAAGATAAAGATGGTTTTCAATACAGTTCCCTGTATCAACAACGACTGATTTAGTGCGCTAAGTGTATTCATTCAAAAATATAGTCATATAAATCATATGCTGAATAGAATTAACACATTAGCGCGTGAACCCCGTCCCTCAAAGGCCCCATAGAGTAAGTGGTTGTGCAAAGGCATTTTCTAGAGGGAAGGGTACATGTGCACGTTGTATAATCACAACAAAATTACCTGAACATCCAACGAACGAGAGGATACTCCATATTATAATAAGATAATATAGATAATTTGAATAAAAGAAGAGACTTTTCCTTATATATGAGAATAAAATGAATAAATTCTCAATAATAATCTTAACCAACATGTATCATTACTATCTATATAAAAATACCAACTATCAAATTTTGTATCCATATTTAAAGTTACAAACAACAGGAAAGAAGATGTAAGTTCTTCAAATCAGGAAACAAGCTCCAAAGATGATAAACCAAATGGACAGGATGACGGAAGCATTGGCGACGGTAAGGCTAAGATAATATTATCTTCTTTGTAAATAATCTGCACTATATTCATTGCAAGAGACGATAGCGACATTTTAAAATGAACTTTTTAAATCCATTAGTGATGTTATTAAAATATAACATTGCATAGCAATCCAAAAGGCCGAATTGTGCCTGTTTTACAGTTTTACACTGCCATTAATTGTATTACATTGTACCTAAAAATATATACCCCATTTTCTGATAATGAAAAATACAAAACCATTATGCTTGTAATATACAGTACGCAAGGATAAAAGGGTTACGGTTCAGCTCAATAATGGTGTTATCGAAAAAAAATAACTGTGTGTATTTTATAAATCAAGTGACCAGGGCTTCTTCTTGGTCAAATGTGATTTTTTTTTCAAAAGCATATAGTTTCAGGGAAATGTCATTTTGAAGATTGTGATAATTTGCCCCTTATTGTAGCGTAACGCAGAATCCTGTACTGTCATTTGTACAATATGTGAATAGTATGCTTGGATAACCATGAAGGAGATAGCTGAGCAGTCTGTGGGCATACTCTCTGCCTGTGAACCAAAATATGTGTGGAAATAATATTAGTCCAGGGACTCGTCTTTTAAAGAGTTACTTTTTTGTAAAACCTTTTTTAACAAGTGCACACCTAGTAACCAATAATGCATATATCATTTCCATTCATTTGAAAGCAGGATAAAAGAGCATTGTAGATTAAATGACTTAAATACGGGCATAGGTGCCGCGGCCGGGGATCGAAACCCGGACTTTCCATGTATAGCCAGGCGCTTTAGAGCACTCGGCCACGGCACCCCCACTACGATTGATCCGATGGACCACAACTATGGCAAGCCAGCAACATCAACATTTATAATACACGTTTTTTCAAAATATTTTCTAGGTATGATGTACCTGTATGTATTCATATATTCACGGGTTTCTGGACAATGAAGAAAAATGATGACATTGAAGGATTTCCATACACCAGGGGCCGATTGCACGAAAGGGTTTTTGCAAGGACCGTCTTTCGTGTCGCCCATCTTTTATGATGCGCCAAGCATGTGAAACGCATTTTAAATAAATCATCTTCAAACATATTTCATTCGTCCATTAAAATAAACAAAATATTTGTTCATAAAATGATGTGATATATCATGAAATTGTATAAAATTTGATTTAAAAGCAAGCTAACAAATCTTATTCTTTATCATAAATTTCAGAAACAGACCGCTTATAGCGTATCATGAAAGATGGGCGACACCAAAGACGGTCCTGGGAAAGACCCTTTCGTGCAATCGGCCCCTGAGGTTTATTGGATCAATCTTAACTCTTTGTAACATGGGGTCTTGGGCCCCATCTTACAAAGAGTTGATTGATTCAATCATTTATAACTCTATGGAAATATATCACTGTCATAATTTTTTTCTCCAATAAATTTCAAAATGTCTTTTGTAAACAAAAAAGTAGGCGAACACATGAAATTATAAAGAAAGCGATGATTTTGTGTTAATATAGGCCTACATCATATCTAGAAAATATTTTGAAGAAACATGCATTTTATATGCGGGTGTAGCTGGCTTTCCATAGCTGATCAGATCAATAGCAACTCTTTGTAAGACGGGGTCCAGGAGTAATCAATCTCAAAGATGCAACCTACCGTACCAGTAGACCTTATGCATTTACTTAATATCGCCGCCATATGAAGGTAATACACCTCATACTTGAATGAACTCTTATACGTTTTGCAACAACAAAATAACTCATCAAATTCGTTTAGTTCAGACATTGCTTCTTAAAGGGATGGTTCGAGCTGAAAATATTTATATCTACATAAATATCGTAAAATTCCTAGAGCAAAATGCTGAAAACTTCATCAAAATCGGATAACAAATAACGAACTTATTGAATTATAAATTTAAGCAAAATTTGTAAAAAACAGTTATATGCACATCGTCATGAATATACATTAGGTGGGCTGATGATGTCACATCCTCACTTTCTTTTTCTTATGTTCGTTGGTTGGAGTCCACCCCGGGCGGATGACTAAAGCAAGTGCGTTGTGCGTAAACGTCTCTCCCCTGTTTAATAGATGCAGGCTATGTAACAGTGAAAAACACTCCGTCCCTCGGATAGGACGTTAAATGGAGCCCCCGTGTAAAGGAGAATCACCTTTGCACGTTAAGAACCTACTGCACTAATCGGATAAGAGTAGGGAAAAACCCCGGTCCGTCTGCATTCCCCAACCAGTTATCGGGAGGAGAGACCTGCGAGTCACAGTTCTGTGTGCGCGCCCTTGTAGGCTACCCAGATTGGCTGGCTCCTCCAATGCGCCTTTGAATGTCTTCGACAGATATACGGAGCTATACAAATGCTGTGCTTCATGTTATTACAGGAAATCATAAATAATTCATTTTTTCATACATGTGTAATTGATATCTCAATTATGATGTAATAAGTTGTGGCAATAAATAACTAATGCACTTAATCAGCTGTTAATCCAATTGTTTTAGTTCTTGGTAGAATTTTTTTGAATAATTTTCGTATAATAAAGTACAAAAGAACAAGTGAAGATATAACATCAGCCCACCTAATGAATATTTATAAGGACATGCCTAAAAGTGTTTCATCGGAATAATACAAATCTTTAAAATTCAATAACTTTGTTATCTGTTATCCCATTTTGATCAAATTTTCAGCATTTTGCTCTGTGAGTTTTATTATATTTAGGAAGATAAAAATATGTCCAACCTGGACCATCCATTAATTTTCCTCTATGCAGCAGTATAATCTATTGTTTATGCATGACTGATTTCTTCATAAATTATGTGCTTAAACATAAAAATTTGTTTCTGCTTCGATAATTTTTATTTCGATGTTTTTTTTTATAATTCAAACCAGATAAGAACACATTTGAGAGCGAAATTACACTTAGTGTCATAGCTTGCTTCATTTGATCATAATATTTACAATACTGTCTTCGGACAATAATACTGAGACTATAAAACTCATCGTGCATTCTTCGTCGCTACGCTCGCTTGACAGTCGTTTCATTCAGGATGAATTCCGGACGTTTTCGACATGTCACATTCCAATAAAGTAGTGATGATCCAACCTGAATTATTTGTAAATAACTCTTGGGAGTAAGTCAGCTAGATTACACCAGGAACCAAGCATAATTCCCGGCAAAATAAATTTTTTTCGTGAATATTGACCTAACCTCCTCGCCGTTTAAAAATGTTTCAAGGATGTCTCTGAACAACTTTGCTCTAAAGGCTCGTAATGTGTACTCGAATTACGCTCGGCACTTAACCCCCTCCCTCCCCGCAAAGAGAGAGAGAGAGGGAGATAAAAATCATTCGACGAATATATTTTTATTATTTGTTTTAATATAGTTTTAAATTCACACGGACGGGCGTGCTAAAATTACCTCATACCGCTCTTTCAAACGATGAAAAAAAAATCCTTTTTTGATCGGTGAATTCAGTGAAAAATAATTCTAATGACGAATTTTTAGTACTTGTGGAACAAAACTGGAATCACGAACGCTAATCACAATCACGAATTCTCCGGAGATGAATTCCAGTTACGTTTCATTCCAATTACGGTACGAATTTTCCGTGAGAAAGGTCCGATTATTCTTAAGACGAATTGTAATCATCATTACAAAGATATTTCAAGGTGGTGATTGAGATAAAATAAAAATCTGTAACAAACGTCCAATGCACCGGCTCCTAGATATATCACATATTCATCACAAAATTGCTGGGAAAGTTACGCTTTTGTTTTCGTTCATCAATTATGCATTTTATTCTACATTCATGCTTATCGCTTATTATTAGTATTCGTAAGAGAATCAATGACTAAAGTTTGTAGAAATTCACTACAGATTAATCATCATTGTTTAATACACTTCTAATGTAGAGGAATAGTCAACCCTTATGAAGATTTTGAACAAAACTTCGTTTCTTTTGAGCTGTTACAAAAATTACAAGGGAGTGACATTTCCTATGATTTGTCCCATACGGTCTTTCAAATGCTTAATATCACAACAAAACAAAGGGGAATGGGGACAAGTGTAAGCAAAAGAAAGAATAACAGCAGTTATCAGAAAGAGAGGCCTGGATCATCTAACTTTGTATTGACAATAATGTAGATTAAAAAAAATGACGTCACGTTGAGCTCGTATGGGTCGTGTTGTCCCATACGGTCCCCTCCGCTAACCCTAAGGTAATATAATACTGTAGCCCCGTCCGGTTTTACCTGATCATTTCTTGTGTTTGGATCTATGCTAGATGCCTTTGATACAATGTCGTTTGCAGGTTTCGCGATTTTCTAATACTCTCTGATAAATCAAACTTTTGAAAAATAAGATAAAAGTCCTAGAATCATTTAATGAAAATTTAATTTTATTTCATTTTACTTTATTTTTTTCACAAAAAATGGTTACGTCCACATCAGTTGCATGTTAATGATGCCTCACTCTTGCTCTTTCACAACAGAAAATCAACGTATTCCCATTTATTTGATCATGCAGACATTAAAAGTCATTTCACCTTTCGCCAATAGCATGGCGTTATGATAATCATAATGAACGTATGTTTACCCATGAGAAGTGAAACCCTGATAGGGAGCATTAGAAATGAAAATATTTGGGAATTAATACAATGAACACGTACGGAACAATGCGTGTATGACATCGGCTCGTTTCAAATATCTAAATATCGCAATAAAAGGGGTTACTGGTATTTCATACATTTGCTTTACGAAATAAACATAGTTTGGTTCGATATCTACTGTATACAAATTGTATTTCTTCGTCCTTATCATGAAATAACATTGTCTTCTTTTGTAGGCGATATAAAGAAGAAAACAGAGGATAATATGAGTGATAACAATTCAGAACAACTTTCTAAAAGCTCGGAACAATATGATGCTTGGGGTGAACGTCGTACTAGCCATGCTAGCAGTGGGGATGAATATACGATGCTAAGAGGTACATTTCGTGTTTAACGTCGGCATGACTACTGAGTGCTGATGTGAAGTTAAGTTTCTAACTGAGGAACTTGCAGAACATGCCAGAGACGATCTATTCTCCGACAGTACAACACACCTCGTACAAAGGATCTGCTGATACCCTCTGCATTTTTTTTGTTTCCATCTGTCATAAGAAGGCAATTTCGATTATGTCTTTACCTTTGATTTTATTTCAGTTTGCTGTATCAATACCTGTTTGAGTAGATGATGAGCTATTTCACTTTAGTCGATTCCACATTGTGGTGTGATCCATTCTGGGTTTACAAACACGACTAAGGTACCATTGAAATCTCGAGAGGGGCAATTTGTGAACACAGGTTTTCAAATATATATTGATGTACACACGCGCTAACAGAAAGCTATTGAAACAAAGGTAAATGTGCACTTAACGCTCTAATGGTGTCGACAATCCCAAAAGAAATAAAAAAAAGATGATTCTCCAGATTTTTACACATTCATCTACCACATACTTTTTAAATCTTTTTTGGCTCTCGACTGTTGCAAAAAAAATCCTCCCAAATGGGACATGTCGCTGTTACCATAGTAGCAACAACAATTGTGCGCACGAACCACATGTCTAATGTCCCCGTTGTGGATGCGAAAAGTCCGGTCGTTAAAAGATACATGTACGGTGTAAAATAAAAGGAAGAGCTTCCTATTCCATTCATTTAACATGTTCAAATAAATGGTGCTTTAAGACATTGCATCCCATTTTTTGTCTTTGGCTTTGAAAAGTTCCGTAAGATGTTAACATGTTTCTTAGTTCATATCGTAGATAACGGCTTTATTAACCCTATTGGCATCGTGGTTGGTTACCCTTCGCCCCCAAAATATGCCACTGCCAGACCATGATTATTTACGACGTATTGACGTGCAGTACTAAAAAGGCAGGCAACGTTGCTTATTTGTGTACCTATCATATTCGAGGTGCTAGGATACATGGCATCATGCGGAATACAAATAGTAGTTCCATAAATGTCATAAATGGTGTTCTAAAAGAAAATTGTTTGCTGATTAAAATGATTTAATGCTCCTCGTATGATGATTTTTTAAATTAATTTCCCCAAATATGCAATTAGAAACTAGTGCATTATTCTAATTTTAGTAATACATTATTATGATTATCCAGTGATCACATTTTTATGAACAATCGACAATGTAAAATATGACAAATTAAATGCGTGTAGAACCCGATTTAGGGTAGTCTAGGAATGAGTCCCAAATGACAATTCTATTTTTTACACCTATCAAGATTCTTGTAGTTGCCTTATTAGCTACGGAGAATTGATTGATTGATAACGAATTCCTTTCATTTCAAAATTTCAACAAAAGCACAAAGTAATTCTGTTTCTAATAATAATAACAAACAATAAGAAAAAAGGGAAGAGACGACTTATAAAAAAGAGTGGAATTGTTGAAGAGAGCATCGGCGTGGCAATTCACTGTGAGGTTTTAGAATTTTCTGACGACGAAAGTTTTTGTGAAAAAAAAGTGTATCAACATTCCAAATGTATCAACTAGAGTTAATGTTAATAATAAGAATGATAATTATACTTGCTTATATAGCGTTTAATACTTACTTTGTCAGAAGCGCTCTACAGTATATATGCAGCATAATTACCCTGGCTTTAGCAGTACAGCTGTTGTTCGATTGTATGTAAACGATATATCTCCAATAAAAAGACAAAAAGTGGGTTGTTCACGATGAACATCGTTAAAAAACATCCAGGAAGGCGATTGTTTACAACGGAAGTTGTCTTTCCTTTTTTAATTTTAATTTTTGAAAAAATACACAACTTTGGTACTGTGTACAAACTGTTGCTGATAATGTGTGCATTGATTATTGTACCACGGGTTTATATCGGGTTATCTCGAAATTTTCTGTTGTAACCTATGTCGTATTTGGTATCACTGGAAAGAGCATTTCAATGCGGTGACATTGCTTTCACTTTTATATGTGCGCAAGCAATAGACCGAAAGTAAAAGACATTACAAATTAACGTTTTTCACAATTTTTTAAGCTGATGTCAGCTTTTTATCAGTTTCTGTTACAAAAAGTTGACAAACAGTTGTAGTATATAGATCAATCATGATATCTGCCAAGTTGGAAAGAACTAGCTTCAATAACAAAAAAAGAATAGAGAAGTTGAAGTCGTTTTGACATTACAGTGCGTTTCAGAAAAAGGTAATCCAAATTTAAAGGGTTGTTATTCGAATTATATTTAATTTTGTGAACTTATTCTGCATGGATGTCAAAGAGAAACTCATCAGCTTTCCATACCCTATTTGTACCATTTGTGCCATGCATGACCGCATTAAGTAATGTTGAAGACAACAGGTGCAGGTACCATTTTTCCAAGCTTTCGAAAACTTAATGAAAGGGCAGATGTCGATGTGAATACTTTTATCGATGCCTGAGCTGACAAAAAATCTTGATTGAACCCTTTTCTTCCAAATGAGTGTAAGTGGGCGAATGTAATTGCAAATGATATTAAAACGAGGAGATCGTACCACAGTCGTTGGACTAACATTTTGAGAGGTAGGTTCGAGGAGCGTACCTGCATCTTTAGTGGATCCACGACTATCACTTGTGTCCTTCGATCCAACATCGTTTGAGATAGACTCAAAGAACTCTTTGGACATCAAGTTGTTGCCCTCAACCATGGCGTAGAATGGCCACCAAAATCACCCGATCTTGCGCCCTGTGACAATTTCCTTTTTGGACACTTAAAGTGAGGTATTTGTAATTCCTCGCCCAAGATCTTGATGATTTGCAAGGCCGAATTTGACATGAGGTGGATTTTTTTGTGCAATGATCCGGCAATGGTAAGACCAGCTGTCCAAGATATACTTAATTCTTCCGCGCTACCGGCTTTGTATGCAAAGGAGAAGAGGACAAGTTGAAGGTGTGGATGAACAAGACCTTAACCTTCAATCATCATTTCAGAGGAATGCCTTGACTCTTCTTTCCAAACATTACTTCTTTACATTTCATTATATTAAGCACCCATTTTACCCACTTTACCAAAAACTTGGAAAGAGTGGTACATGCACATTTTGTCTTCTACATCAATTAATTAGGTCATGCGTGGCACAAAAGTTACAAATAGGGTACTATTGGAAAGGTGACGAGTTTACCGTTCATATCCATGCAGAATAATTTCACAAAAATAAATATGACCTGAACATCGGCCCTCTAGATTTGGATTCCTTTTTTTCTGAAACGCACTGTATAGTGTATTTTTGAGTATTTTGATGATATTCGGGAGCATTGTCAGATATTTCGTCAGCAGTAAGGTACATGTACATATTTTTAATGGCTTGAAAGGGCATATCTTGAAGTAACCATATCCAAGAAAAGGTACGGATTTTTCCATCCATATCATTTTTGTCTCACCTGCATAGCAGAGTGAGACTATAGGCGCCGCTTTTCCGACGGTGGCGGCGGCGTCAACATCAAATCTTAACCTGAGCTTAAGCTTTGAAATGACATAACTTAAAAGGTATATGGGCCTAATTCATGAAACCTGGCCATGAGGTTAATCAAGTATTATTGAACATCCTCTTAGAGTTTCATGTCACATGACCAAGGTCAAAGGTCATTGAGGGTCAATGAACTTATACCATGTTGGGGGAATCAACATCAAAATCTTAACCTGAGGTTAAGTTTTTTAAATGTCATCATAACTTAGGAAATATATGGACCTAGGTCACTAAGCTTGGACATAAAATTAATCAAGTATCATCAAACATACTGCATGAGTTTCACGTCACATGACCAAGGTCAAAGGTCCTTTGGGGTCAATGAACTTTGGCCGATTTGGGGGTATCTATTGAATTACAATAAAAACTTTCAAAGTTTTTGGATCTGATTCATGAAACTTGGACATAATAGTAATCAAGTATCACTGAACATCCTGTGCAAGTTTCAGGTCACATGATCAAGGTCAAAGGTCATTTAGGGTTAATAGACTTTGGCCGAATTGTTTTTTTTTGTTGAATTACCATCATAAATTTGAAAGTATGTTGGTCTAGTTCATAAAACTTGGACACAAGAGTAATCAAGTATCACTGAACATCCTGTGCGCATTTTAGGTCACATGACCAAGGTCAAAGGTCAATGAACTTTGGCCATAATCTGTTGAATTACCATAACTTTGCAAGTTAATTGATCTGACTTTTGAAACTTGGACATAAGAGTAATCAAGTATCACTGAATATCCTGTGCATGTTTAAGGTCACGTGATCAAGGTCAAAGGTCATGTGAGGTCAATGAATTTCGGCCACATTGGGGGTATTTGTTGAATTACCATCCTATCTCTGTAGAAGTATTGGTCTAGTTCATAAAACGTGGAAATAAGAGTAACCAAGTATCACTGAACATCTTGTGCGAGTTATAGTAGTTTTCAAAGTCAGCACTGCTGCTATGTTGAATCGCGTGATGCAGGTGAGACGGCCAGAGGCATTCCGCTTGTTCAGATATTAGTGGGAAAACGGAAAATAATTGATTCGTAAAAACTGACTAGCATGTACATGATGTATGATATAATGGAATGAACAATTACTGTAAATATGAGATCAAAATGAACACATAAACTAAAGGTAAGGCCAGTTTGCGTTTTTTACTTAACATTTAGATAAATGTGAAGTTTTTGAAGGAAGACTATTTTGGATTTGAATATAGGGCATGATGATGTCATTTTAAGGGCAGGTCATGGTCGCACGTGATAGAGCACTCTTTGCCTTTCTATAGCAATTTGTTAGAAGTCTGTAGCATGCAGGATAACGGAGATATGAAAGAATAAAGAATGGTATGTAAATGGACTTGAAATGGACAAAATGGCGCCTGCACGGTCATGCGTGAGTGATTTTGAAAAATGAAATAAAAGGTGCATAGCAATGGGTCATGGAGAACATGAGTACTAAATTTGGGAGAATTTAGATAAGAGACGGAGCCTGGGCAGGGCTCACAAGAACCACGTGTTAAACGAATGGGATTTTGTGGAAGAAGAAACGACAGAACACGGCGGAATACGGAACAACAAGGCATTGTCGCAATTGATGGCGTCAATGCAATGAAAGTGATAGATGTTCTATTTCTTTCTTTGGTGTAAACATCCATGTGATCAGCATTTTTCCTCCCAATTATATTTACATAAAGTCCGTGATGATTAAAAGTAATTGTTTTTGGTGAATATGTTTATTTTCATATCGGCAAACTATTTATTCAAAGAGTAAACCAAATAATACAGTGATGGGGCGTTGCAAGAAACTTGCGATCGATTTCAAGTCTATTTTTGATCTTATAAAACGATCATAAGTTTTGAAATTAAGAACGAATTCGCCATCTATTTTCTAATCTGCTTCATGAAACAAGCAGTGTAATGTGATTTGCTACAATTAAAATTGATCTATCAATTGTAAAATTTCAGAATATTTGTAATTGATCGCAGATATTTTCTTGCAATATCCCCTAAGACGTTTCGGGCTTCGGTGTCGTGATATAGAAATGCGATGATAGATGGATGATTGTGCTCTTGCTGTGTCATTAAAGTCTTTATTGAAATTTATATGGACATATTTGTGTCTTGCCCTTATACGTCATCATATATCATTTACTCAAGTTTTAATGATATACTTACTTGGAATATGAACATAAATTTTAATATTTCACAGATATCGTGCTTTTTGATGTTTAGATGACGATGTTCCAGCATCTCTAGTGGGTCCATGGTTCAAGTAACACTTGTTCTTTATATAATACTGTAATTTTTACTAGGTGGTTGCTTCTTCTGCGCTTTGAGTAAGCACAATTTGAACTTGGGCCAAAGGTAAATAGAGCTTCTGGAAAATGCTATGGAATTGTAAATTGTTCAATGTCATGTTGAAAAACAGAAAATTATATTATGCATGTTATAATGATAATAAAAATGTAGATATATTTCCTGACCAATTTCTTTTTATTTACTTGTGCATACTTCGTATTGTGCCTAATAGCCCGTATTCCGAACTGTGGTTTATTTCAAATTCTGGAGCCCGTTTACAAAAAGCTTAACATTGATCGTAGTACAAATTTTCTCGATTAATTGCATTGACTACAATGTACAATCAATAAAAAAAATCAGAAGTACGATCAATCATTATGCTTTGTGTTACGGAACCCTGGTCTGAGGTCTCGCTTTAATTATGGAGAGCCACTTGTGTCACAAATCTCTACCACGTCTGGATCAATTTACAAGACCATGGTCCCGTTTAATAAACATTTGCCACAGAGGCAAATCTGTGTTTCTGCGGCAAATTTAAAAACAGCGTCAAGTTTCCGTTTCATAAAACTTTGCCGCAGATACTTTCGCGGCAAATGACAATTTCTGCGGCAATATTTGACGCAGCTATTTGAGCTGCGTCAAAAATATTGCCGCAGATACTTTCTGCGGCAAATGACATTTTTTCTGCGGCAATATTTGACGCAGTTCAAATAGCTGCGTCAAATATTGCGGCAGAAACAGCTATTTCATCAAAATACCAAAAATGACTGGATTACTGGCAATTATCCCAGGGGGTGTTTCATCAAACAATTAGTCAGAGGTTTTCTCCGACTAAATTCTATTTCATGAAAATTTGTCACAGAAATCAGCGACAAATTTGTGGAAACCACCAACTAATTCTAAAAATGTTTTCAGTGGTCTTCTATTTTCCGACTAATCTATTTTTGAGGGCCTAAGCAGCCTTATTGGTCAATTTTTTGATGATTTTTATTTGATAAATTGGTTTTTGTCATTTTAAATAGAAAATTAAAAGATATTGCAGGTATTTTTACTCATTGACAGAAAGTAGATATTTATTGAAACATCATTTATCCTGTTTAAATTTAAATTTATTTCAATAAATAGATACATAGGGAACATGCATTGTGTTCCTGCAAATTTACACTTAAAAAAAAACTTTTTCTTTATCCTGTAAAATAATGAATAAATGATGTCTCATTTTGTAAATGAATAATGTCTGAAAACTGTTTCCTCATTGGCATTTGTGCAGGAGTTTCAATTAGATTCATTTCTTAAGTGCTGCTGCTGCTGCTGTTGATTTTTGCTGATGATGCTCTGAGTGGTTTTTGCATCTCCTGCAGATGTTGTTGGTCGATGCAGTCGTTACATCTCCTGTGTGGTTGCTGCTGTTCTTGCTCCTGCTGCTGTTCATGTGATTGAAGTACCAGTACCTGAAATAGAAATTACTTTATATTCCATATAAGCAAGAAGCCAAAGTTATTCCTAATTTCACTTTCATTGTTAACCTTTAATTGACGGGGGTGGGGTGAGGCACCTGTTGATATTTTGCAAGATTTCTCCAAATGGACAAGATCCTCAGGCACCCCTGGGGTGATCTACCAGAATAGCCTCACCTATTTTTATTAACAGGATTTTGTACATTCAGTTGATTTTGCATCAACTCAATTCATCAAATGATTAAGGGTCTATCTGTAAAAAAAAAAAATCTGTGAGCTTCTTTGGGTAATCTCCCTAAGTCCTTTTACTCCTTAACTGACAAATCAATAATTAAAAATATGATGAAGTGAATAACTACCATCTATGTCTTTGCAGTAATTTGACATTTTGCATCTTAGATGGTAGCCTTTAAACACGATGTCCAGCATAATTTGCAGGAAAGTGTGATAAAATTATTTCTTGCTTTTGTTTAAGAGTTGTGTTATGAAGAGCAGATAATTAATATATATGCCAATGTTTGACATTTGAAATATTCAACTATTGTACGAAAAGAAAACATTTAAATAACTTATATTTCCTTTGTATCATCTGTCCATCGTGAACAAAATTGAAAACAGAATGGTCTATCGTTTCCTTTGAAGGTAATACACCTCATAGTTGAATGAACTCTTATACGTTTTGCAACAACAAATTAACTCATCAAATTCAATTATTTCAGACATTGCTTTTTAAAGGGATGGTTCGAGCTGAAAATATTTATATCTAAAAAAATATCGTAAAATTCCTAGAGCAAAATGCTGAAAACTTCATCAAAATCGGATAACAAATAAACGAACTTATTAAGTTTTAAACTTAAGCAATATTTGTAAAAAAAAAAAAAAAAAACCAGTTATATGCACATCGTCATGAAAATACATTAGGTGGGCTGATGATGTCACATCCTCACTTTCTTCTTTCTTATGTTCGTGGGTTCGAGTCCACCCCGGGCGGATGACTGAAGCAAGTGCGTTGTGTGTAAACGTCTCTCCTCTGTTTCATAGATACAGTCTATGTTGCAGTGGAAAACACTCCGTCCCTCGGATAGGACGTTAAATGGAGGCCCCGTGTAAAGGAAAATCACCTTTGCACGTTAAGAACCTACTGCACTATTCGAATAAGAGTAGGGAAAAACCTTAATGTAGTGGTCCATCTGCATTCCCTCAACCAGTTATCTGGAGGAGAGACCTGCGAGTCACAGTTCTGTGTGCGCGCCCTTGTAGGCGACCTAGATTGGCTGGCTCCTCCAATGCGCCTTTGAATGTCTTTGATAGATATATGGAGCTATACAAATGATGTGCATCATGTTATTACAGGAAATCATAGATAAATCATTTTTTTCATACATGTGTAATTGATGTCTCCATTATGATGAAATAAGTTGCGGCAATAAATAACTAATGCACTTAATCAGCTGTTAATCCAATTGATTTAGTTCTTGGTAAATTTTTTTTTGAATAAACCTAATTTCGTATAATAAATTACAAAAGAACAAGTGAAGATATGACATCATCAGCCCATCTAATGAATATTTATAAGGACATGCCTACAAGTGTTTCACCGGAATAATACAAATCTTTAAAATTCAATAACTTTGTTATTTGTTATCCGATTTTGATCAAATTTTCAGCATTTTGCTCTGTGAGTTTTATTATATTAAGTAAGATAAAAATATTTCCAACCTGGACCATCCCTTTGATTATTTTTCCTATATGCAGCAGTATAATCTACTGTTTATGCATGACTAAATTATTCATAAATTATGTGCTTAAACATAACAATTTTGTTTGTGCTTCGATAACTTTTATTTCGATGATTTTTTTTTATAATTCAAACCAGATAAGAACACATTTGAGAGCGAAATTACACTTAGTGTCATTGCTTGCTTCATTTGATCATAATATTTGCAATACTGTCTTCGGACAATAATACTGAGACTATAAAACTCATCGTGCATTCTTCGTCGCTACGCTCGCTTGACCGTCGTTTCATTGAGGATGAATTCCGGACGTTTGCGACATGTCACATTCCAATTAAGTAGTGATGATCCAGCCTGAATTATTTGTAAATAACTCTTGGGAGTAAAACAGCTAGATTACACCAAGAACCAAGCATAATTCCCGCCAAAAATATAAATTTTTCGTGAATATTGACCTAGCCTCCTCGCCGTTTAAAAATGTTTGAAGAATGTCTCTATACAACTTTGCTCTGAAGACTCGTAATGTGTACTCGAATTACTTTTGGTACTTAACCCCCCCCCCCCCCCCTCCCCGAAGAGAGAGAGAGAGAGGGAAAGAAAAAATAATAATTCGACGAATATATTTTTATTATTTGCTTTAATATAGTTTTAAATTCACACGGCGGGCGTGCTAAAATTACCTCATACCGCTCTTTCACACGATTGAAAAAAAAATCCTTATTTGATTAGTGAATTCAGTGAAAAATAATTCTAATGACGATTTTTTAGTACTTGTAAAACAAAACTGGAATCACGAACACTAATCACGAATTCTCCGGGGATGAATTCCAGTTACGTTTCATTCCAATTACGGTACGAGTTTTCCGTGAGAAAGGTCCGATTATTCTGAAGACGAATTGTAATCATCATTACAAAGGTAATTCAAGGTGGTGATTGAGATACAATACAAATCTGTAAGAAACGTCCAATGCGCCGGCTCCCTAGATAGGCTATATCACATATTCATCACAAAATTGCTGGGAAAGTTACGCTTTTGTTTTCGTTCATCAATTATGCATTTTATTCTACATCCATGCTTATCGCTTATTATTACTATTCGTACGACAATCAATGACTAAAGTTTGTAGAAATTCACTACAGATTAATCATCATTGTTTAATACACTTCTAATGTAGAGTAATAGTCAACCCTCAATACAGATTTTGAACAAAACTTCGTTTCTTACTGTGAACTGTTGAGCTGTTACCATACGTCCAATACGGTCTTTCAAATGCTTAATATCACAACAAAACAGAGGGGAATTGGGACAAGTGTAAGCAAAAGAAAGAAAGAAAGAAGTAACATACTCATCTGTGTAGAGTGAAGAGGAAGTTACCTACGAAAGGAATGAAAGCCACGAAACAAGAGAAACGAAAGAAATATTGCGTAAGGACCGAAATTCAAAGATAATCGAGTGTCATGCAAAGGATCTGCTGCGTAAAAATTTCAAGTAAACAGAGGTTGAATACACGATAGGGGGAATTTTTCTTTTTATGCACCCTGAGATAAAATGATTTATAAGGGGTTCTATGCTCGTATTTGGAAACATTAAATGTTCCCTAAAAGCATGTATTTTACTATTAACAGCAACTCTACGGGGAGGGGGGATAGAAAACCACTTAATATTCTTTGGCACGTAAAGATAATTTTAGGAACCCCTTTTTCTCGAATGTTCCAAATATGGCATAAAAAGTTCATATTCGCACCTTTTTTCTAGGAGTGAAAAAAAGTCTGTAATTGCAAGAACCTCGAGTGATCCGTTTCCTTGCGTTTCATACGTCACGTAGTGGGAATAGACCCATTCGTAGAAATTAGTTGCGTCCACATCATCGCTGAAAATCATCTTATTACCTTTTGAATCGTATCGCGATCGGACTTTTTCTGGGAGGGCGTAATAGGCAGAGCGGTAGGCTTCATTTTCACACAAATATATGAAAAAAGCCTGATTATTAATAACTTAACAAGAGTTAAATTGGCATTTACTTTATATTTTTCATAAGCTAGGTATCCCTCATATTTGCCATAAAGCAAACATGCATGTTTTTCGGGTATAATATCACCAAATTTATTTGTATGAAAACAAGTGGCAGATACATATAGAAACACATCCGGCGCGTACACCCCCGCCCCCTTTGACAGGCACAAAATAGTGTATATGTCATGCATACGCAAGTGATGACCTTTCTTTGGTAAGATTTTTCCTTTTCAAAATGCCCCCCCCCCCTTGAAAACTCCTTGATCCGTTCCTGGTGATTAAAAAAAACCCTTTGTAATATAACTTTTTTGCCGTTATACAAGGGATCAAATTCCTTTTTTCAATAAATTTGGGGTAATTTGTTAATCAACCTTTCACGTGGAAGACGGTTGAGTGCCGGTCCCTTTATATCATCGAATGAGCTGGGATTTTATTTTCTTTTCGACTGTATTACTGGTTAATTTCTCATTTTGATTTTTATGTTTGGATTACTAGACGTTTTACCCCCTAAAATTAACTCACCATTTACAAAATTTCAATAGTAGCGGTATGAGATTGGAATCGACATACAGATTACTTATTCCTTTATCAAAATTAAAAATACAACCGGGCAACAGTTTCAAGAATTCGTCTCTTCATGGTCGAGCCACCATATCGTAGCGATTTATTTGTTTTCCATAAATCTAGATACAAAACACGGTCCGGAAATGACCAACTGGTTTTGAACTGCCCTAAAACTGAATGGCGTAAGACGATTCTTGTTTCTAGGCGGAAAGCTGTAATGGAACAAGTTGACATCGCACATCCCTCCTGACACTTCTCTTCATACCTTCAAGATAAAGCTTAGGACCACATTATCTCAACACCTCTTACAATTCCCCCTTACTGCATGTCCCCCCCCCCCTATCCTCCATCCCATTTTGTAATTTTTGTAAGTTGTAATTTTGTAGTCGTACCTGACCTTGTAGGATTGATATATGTTTTAATTTATATATGTATTTGTTCGTACAATGTATGTTTGTATTTTTTAAACGTCTCCACTAGACCCCTCAGTAGAACAGCCTGTGGCTGAAGAGGGGCATCCAGCCCACGAGTGGAGAATGAATAAATAAATAAATAAATAAATACATAAATAAATTAATGAATAAATCACATTTCAGAATCTCGTTTTAGCTTAAATACTGACTCTTGATTTTAGAATTTCACATAAACGAAATATATCATGATTTTAATCGCATTGTAATTTCATGTATTAATGCAAACTCTATCAGTTTTTGCTTTTTTATATTTCTAAATCATTTCGTCCCATTTTCATGATGAATTCATCGTTTATACACTAAGTTGAGGGTTACAGCAAAGCAGTGACGTAATTCTGCGCGCAAGTAATATTACAAAAAGAGTTCCATCGTTTCGGACTTACTTCATTGATCGCCCGACAGGTGGCGCTGTCCCCATATCCATCTCCTTTAACAATCCGCATGACGGCCTCTTGATTTTTCATCTTTCCAGCGATCTCGTTGGCCGAGTTCATGAAGGCCGAGATGTCGATAGGGTTAAATGGAAATTCGACATTTGACGTTGTGATTATGTTGACCACTTCCTCGTCGTCTATTAACACAGAAGGCTTGGATTTTTCAAATGGACGTTGGTCGGTATACCCAATGTTGTAGATAGTCACTGATGTTGTAAGGTTCTTGGGGAAGGCAGCAACAAATTCCTGAAAAATTGAAATTTCGAAAGTTGAGACATGCTTTATAAATTACGATATAACTTTTTTCAACAAGTGAACGCATAAAGCATTTTCATTTATCTGAATGAAGGTTAAAGAGCATTGTCGATTAAATTTCTAACGGGCATATAGGTGCACGGACGGAGATGGAACCCTGGACTTTTCATGTATAGGCAGGCACCTTAGACCACTCGGCCACGACACCTCCAAATGTTGATATTAAGATATAATTGAAAATGTGGTACCGTAAGGGCACTAGTATTCAACCCGGCATAATTCAAAGATTTTGACATATTTCCAAAAATATTTAGAAATATGGAAACTATCTTAATTTCATACCTTTGTTATTTCCAGGGTAATCTGTTGTCAGTATTTTCTTTATCAATCTGTCGACTGTATGCGCGTAGGATCGAATTATGCGCCGATGGCCTTTTGCACTGAATTGCACTAGTATTCAACCTAGTGAGGATAGATAGCAAATCTCAAAAGGGTTTATATTGGTAAATTAGATCTAGATCTATGTAAGTCTCTGGCTTTGATTAATTCCCTGTTTGGTCTCATCTCAAATGGTCTAGTCCATAGTCGGATGGGACAAGGGCAGATTGAGAGACAGGACCATCTTTCATCGCTAGGTTGAATACTAGTGCAGACGGGTTGAATACTAGTGCAAAAAACCGTCGCCGTATAATTCGATCGCCCGCGCACACAGTCGACTGGTTGAAGAAAAAAAAAAACGGAAAAAGAATAACCAGCATTTGCTCTTAGAAATAAGACGGGTCTGAAATTCAGGTAAATTGTATGTTTCTGTATATTTGAGGAAACTCTCCAAACGGGTTGAATACTAGTGCCCTTACGGTATTTATATAGCGTACACCCACCTTGATGCTAAAGGTGCTAAAAGCGTTCCTTTATTATCACGATAATACCGGCCATGTTGGCTTACCGATTCAGATGCTCGTAGCTTTTCAGGAATTCGTTTCTGCCGGTATGGTTGGAACTACACCTCATCGACCACCTACTTCTCTAATCATTGTATCTGCGAAAATATTTATCAGTTTTACCTCGTGTTCGTCTCATTTGTGCAGATAATTGAGCGAATCAGAATCACATGCTTCGATCGACGACTCTGATTCTGTTCGCGTATATACCGGCGAACAACGAATCGGAGGGTTTTGCATTTGCTCATTTGCACCACTTATCTCTCCACTATTAAACTGAAAGGAAATAATAACGCTGATTGGCCTATTCCGAGTTGAAGCACCGGAAGTTGTACATGTACCTCAGCACGCCGAGTTCCTCCCAAAAAGCCAAGATTAAATAGATAGCGTTCACGGCATTCACTGGCATTTTCCACGTGGAGTGCAAATGTTATCTATAGTCATGTTTTTCAATTGAGATTTTCCATTTTATAAGATGTGTTTGTACTTACAAATCATGTAGTAAGATTTTTTTAATTCCTACAAGTAACCAACTGCATGGAGGATGACAAGGCAAATGCGATCACTCATATAGAGTTAAAATTCCTTGCTATGAACTACGACTGAGCAATGAACAATAGTTTTATTCGGCCATATTTTGTCTTTCAACCATTGGAGTGTTGTCAACGCAATTTGCAAATGTCAGTATTGATTGTTATTAAAATAAAATGAAAATGAAAATTGAAATGTCTACTTTCCTCAATTACTGCATTAGAATTTTGAATTTAAGTTTGGGGTCTACCTTCAAACTGATGTTTGAAGCAAAAATGAGACAAGTGTGTGTGAGGGTGTATTTGGGGGTGTGTGTCGAGGTGTGCATGGTTGTGTGTATATATTTGTGAAGGGGGAGAAGGGTTGGAGAGACAGAGTTTACAGCAGCAGGAGTGATATTGTGCAAGAATGGAATGGCAGATTTAATATTAACCATTTGCGGCGGAAGCCCAAAAATTTAGGGGAGGGGGTGGGGTCCACCTGAAATTCATTCTTCTTCTTCTTCATCTTCTTGATAATACTCATCATTGTCCCAATCAGAGAAACCACCCGAGGAAGAATTGGGAGTGCGCACTTTGTTTCTTATTATCGGAGACTGAGATTGATTGGATGTCAGGGGGGGGGGGGTAGAAAATTCCAGTCCTTGATGGTGGAATATATGAGTTCTTCAGGGGAATGCAAAACAAAAGAAATAATTTGACAAGAAAAAAAGGTTATCAACCGGAATTGAAGGGGGACAGCAGCATTTTAGGGGGGTCCACCTGAATTGAGGGGGGGGGGGGGAACGCAGGAATCAAAATTGACAAGCAAACAAAAAAGGTTATCGACATAAGTTTTAGGGGGGGGGTCGTCCGCCACCCAAAATATAGGGGGGACAGAACCCCCCCCCTTCCGCCTTCATGCTATGAACAAACTCGGGAGAGGATAATTGAAGAGGGTGGGTGTGACGGAGGGAGAGACACTCTTAAAGGGCGAGTCCACCTCACGGAAAATATGATTTGAATAGAGAGAAAAACCACACAATAATGCTGAAAATCTTATCAAAATCGGAAGTAAAATATGAAAGTTATGACATTTCAGAGTTACACTTAAGCGATGAAATTTTAAGTGTTATGCTGATTTTGATTTTTCTCTGTTAATTATTCAAATCAACTTTCTTTTGGGTTGGACTTGTTCTTGAAATATCAGGGGGTTTCAATCCCAATGTTATAAGTCTTATGATCTCGGCCATCGATCGCGTGATCGCGACGAACATTGGCACACGCGTTACCCATGGCATTATCTACAAAACTATAACATCAAATTCTGCAAAAAATCTCATGTCTGATTAATTATGCTAATTTATGCGTAAAATCATAAGTTTGCTCTGATTAATAAAATAATGCCCCTGAAATGCTAATTTTTGTTTCACATACTCTAGATAGGCATCTGATAAAATTGATTTAAAAAAAATTCAAAATCACATTTATTTTCTTATGTATTCTATTGTTTTCTAAATTTCTTATGTATTTCTTTGTTCTTCGACTTTTTTTATTGTTTTTTTCACTGGAAATTGTCGGGTACTTTATTATGACCATAAACAAGATAAAATTAATTGATTTTAAGCAGTAAAAGGAAAAATGATACATTTATGAACTTTGGCTAAGAACACTATTTGCATAGGATTTGTACACAAATTCACGTATTTGAGTACTTATGGGTCTGCATGCACTTACGAAATGTTGCGTAATTTCGGAACCGCGTACCCGGGGGTCACAATTGTGGTCTCAAAAGTGGCGCGAGACTTGAAAGTAAAAAGTCAGCGGGCGACGCGGTCAAAAAAAAATTTGCGCGGCAGATTTATCGCGAAAAATGTCGAGGGGGGGGGCTGAATCAGCCCCCCCCAGTCTTTTTAGGGTTAAAGGGGTGGTCCAGGCTGAAAATATTCATAACTTAATACACAGAGTAGAACGCACTGAGCAAAACGCTGAAAATTTCATCAAAGTCGGATAACAAATAATAAAGCCATTGAAGTTTAAACTTTAGCAATATTTTGTGAAAACAGTCGTCATGAATATTCATTAGGCAAGCTGATGATGTCACATCTCCACTTTCCGTTTTTTATGTTATTACGTAAAACCATATTTTTTCATTATTTCATATTTGTGTGAATAAAATGTCTCCTCTATGATAAAATAAGTTGCAGCAATAAATATCTAAAGCACTAAATCAGTTGTCAACAAATTTTTTCTAGTTCTTGGAGGAAAGCAAATTAATAAGCCAAATTTCATATAACATACAAAGGAATAAATGGAGACGTGACATCATTAGCCCACCTAATGAATATTCATGACGACTGTTTTTCCAAAATATTACTGAACTTTAAAATTCAATAACTTTGCTATTTATTGTTTGATTTTGACGAAATTTTCCGCACTTTGCTCAGTGAACTCTACTCTATTCATTAAGCTATAAATACTTTCAGTCTGGACCACCCCTTTAAATATATAAATATTTTGTAAGAAAAGCAATGAGAGCTTCAGGATGCAGACAGCTAGCGCATCGCTCCAATGCACATGCATTCCTTTTGGGGAAATGTTAAGCCGGACAATAGAACTCGCGGGCTTCAAACAAAGCATATCCTGTTATTGGAGAGATCAGTGATTTGCACTCACAAAGCTCCATAATTTATTCACATTAACTAGACCCTACTCACATCCCCCTCCACATACACACACACACACACGCCGTCACACATGCACGGTAGGTCAGATATTTACCTGTGCATCTGTGATCCACGGTGAAGCTTCCCCGTTCCATTCGATATCCTTGAATGTAGAAAGTGGCGCCATCTTCAATTTTGTTTCAAAATGGCGAGCTTGTAAGTTCTGAAACGTTGTGCCCTTGTTCAAATCCATGTTATACGACATGAAATCACTTATTACCTATTAGATGTTAAGCAGTACAAGATGATAACAATAGTAATAATATTGATAGTAATGGTGGTTATTAACTGTGCTTGAATCCTGCTGAACAAAAGTCCTTATAAAAGTGCATAATTCCACTGGTTCTACCACATGGTAGTTTCCCTGCACCGCGTTTCAAGGAATGAAGTTTCCATTTACCTCACCTGGGATGATCACAGCGGAATATGGTTAAATGTCTTGCCGGATATTAAAAATAGACACCCAGTGCAGGATTTGAACCCATTGCCCACTGATTATTAAACAAACGGGAGCCAGAACCACTTCACAATCAGGTGCCGCGGAACATTACAAAAAGTGTACACGCATCGGCGGACAAATACTTAATGAGGCATGATGTCACATTTTCATTAACATACAGCCAATAAAAACCCGTTACTGACCGTGCCATGATAAATATTCATGAACCTATCACGCGTTGACCTCATTTGTTCACAGGTATTAGCAAATCAGAGAGCATAGCGCCTGGGTCGGTTCATTATTATGCATAATAGCTAGCCGCGGAGCTAGCTCGGAGCGGCTAGCGGGAGAGCGACATCAAAATACCAGCGCAGCGCAGCGGGAAGCCTATAGGCACGCCACACCGGCGCAGCCCGACCGTATACCGGTCGCATAGCCTAGTATGCAATTCATGAATGCATAGACGTGTGTTTGATCTTCACTTGATCGATCGACTGATTGACTTTTACGTACTTTTGTAACTATTAGTATTTGAACGTCGGCGACCAAGCAGACGATGCGTGGGAGTAATCTCATCTGCATGAACAGAGTAAGCCACACTTAACATTTCGAAATTACCGCGAATAATACTGGTACATAAATCTGTCGTATACCCAGTTGTTGTGTATCCGGACGGGTTGTGTGTCCGGACGATCAATTTTAGAAAGTCAATTGGAAAAATTTACAAGCTAAGTTTCAGCAATTTTTAGTACAAAATGTTAGGAAATATTACAAAGAACAAAATACAAAATGACTACAAAGATTGAATTAATATTCTTACTGTAATCCAAAGACAAAAAAGAAGGCTTCAAAAATATAAAGTGTCCGGACACCCCACCCCCCATCCTACAGCAATACAATAGCGGTTTTCGCAATTGGGTCAATCCACGTCAAATCAACCAATTTTCAGACAATTT
Source organism: Lytechinus variegatus (assembly GCF_018143015.1). NCBI lineage: Eukaryota > Metazoa > Echinodermata > Echinoidea > Temnopleuroida > Toxopneustidae > Lytechinus > Lytechinus variegatus. Next base: position 19,719,849 of record NC_054747.1, on the reverse strand, counting down.
GTCACCCGACCCTCTTCGATTTTCTTTAAACTCGCACCAAATGTTGCCCCAAGTGTCTGACGGAAAAATCTGAAATATTTTGCCCCAAGGTCAAATGGTTGCTAAGATACGGCCTCCCATAGCAACCAATGCGCACTCAAAGAAATTATTTTAAATAAAATTGCCTATTTTTGATTGACTACTGCAGCAAAGTTTGATTGATTACAGTCTTCATTTTAAGTAAATTGGAAGAACTTTTTGGTCTAAACATGCAGAGTATACTGTAGCGCGGACCTGTCAACCGGATTTCGCACACAAGGTCACCGAAAATGGCGTTAAGCATCCGTGTCAATGATTTCAGAAGCATGTTTGGAGGCTCATAAATCCAAAACTAAATTAGCTTAGAACCAAATATTATGCACATTTATGGACTTTCATATACTCAACAGAATTACAAAAAATTGACCCAAGAGTGTGTGTCGTTTTCCTGTAGGGCGCCCTCAAAGTTGGATTTTTTTCAAAAGATGCCAAGTTCAAGGTCACGGATCACCTCCCGTCCCATCGAGGAGGGGGACCAATTTCTGTGTTTTGATAGACATTTACCCATATTTTCAAGTGTTACTTGAGAAATTTTGCTACCGGAATGTTTAGGGGCTGATTTGCGCATTCCAAAATGGTCGTAAACACCCTAAATTTGACGTTAATGACACATACATGCTTTTCAACACTTTTCAAATTGTGATAACTCAAAGATGAAATGCCAAAAGACATTGATATCTTCTGTGATGATAGTCTGTAATTGGTATTAAAAGGATATATCTTCAGAAATAGTTTTTATTGTTGGTAATGACCTTGAAAACACACCTAAAATTCAATAAAAACAGTAAATTGGCTAATTTTCCAGAATCATATGGCATTCAAATGGTGTTTACATTGACTTTCAAATGGGTGTCATTTCAATACAAAGGGTGAGCTTAAGCCAAAACTTGAAAGACATGTTCAACTTTTGTTCTACTTTCAGCAACATAAAATATTTGAACTCAAAACTATATCATTTGACCTTGAAATTATTCCAAATATAGCTAATTATTGCTTCATAAGTAGCATATTCAAATCGTGCGCGTACATTGCACTTTGCAACACATTTCTAAATGGATTTTCTCATAGAGAGAATACCTGATCAGGCTGATATTTGCAGTATTGGTAGTCTGTAATGAGTTCTTGGAGGATCTACAGATTAAGTACCTATTCTCTCATGACAATGACCTTGAAAATACAGCTGAAAATCATGAAAATCAATAAATCATACAATTTTCATTAGTAATCAAGTGTTTTTACCCACTTTTCATTGTGTGTTATTCCATCTTAGATTGTGAGCTCATGCTGATAATTGCAAGTCATGTACCACTTTTGGTCTACTTTAAGCTACATAAAATATTTGAACTAAAAACCTTATCATTCGACCTTGAAATTGTTCCAAATATAGCTATTTGTGCTTCATAAGTAGCATATTCAAATCACACGTGTACTTTGCAACACATTTCAAAATGGATTTTCTCAAAGAGAGAATACCTGATCAGGCTGATATTTGCAGTATTAGCAGTCTGTAATGAGTTCTTGCAGGATCTACAGATCAAGGAACTATTCTTTCATGACAATGACCTTGAAAATACAGCTGAAAATCATGAAAAATCAATAAATCAGATTGAACTCAAAACCATATCATTTGACCTTGAAATCATTCCAAATGTAGCTATTTGTTGCTTCATAAGTAGCATATTCAAATCGTGCATGTATATTGTACTTAGCAAAACATTTCAATACTTGGAAATAATTTCAAGGTCAAATGATATGTTTTTGAGTTCAGTCTGATTTATTGATTTTCATGATTTTCAGCTGTATTTTCAAGGTCATTGTCATGAAAGAATAGTTCCTTGATCTGTAGATACTCCAAGAACTCATTACAGACCACTAATACTGCAAATATCAGCCTGATCAGGTATTCTCTCTTTAGGAAAATCCATTTTGAAATGTGCTGCACAGTACACGTGTGATTTGAATATGCTACTTATGAAGCACAAATAGCTATATTTGGAACAATTTCAAGGTCAAATGATAAGGTTTTGAGTTCAAATATTTTATGTAGCTTAAAGTAGACCAAAAGTGGAACATGATTTGCAATTATCAGCATGAGCTCACAATCTAAGATGGAATAACACACAATGAAAAGTGGGTAAAAACACTTGATTACTAATGAAAATTGTATGATTTATTGATTTTCATGATTTTCAGCTGTATTTTCATGGTCATTGTCATGAAAGAATAGGTACTTAATCTGTAAATCCTCCAAGAACTCATTACCGACTACCAATCCTGCAAATATCAGCCTGATCAGGTATTCTCTTTATGAGAAAATCCATTTTGAAATGTGTTGCAAAGTGCAATGTACACGCGCGATTTGAATATGCTACTTATGAAGCAATAATTAGCTATATTTGGAATAATTTCAAGGTCAAATGGTATAGTTTTGAGTTCAAATATTTTATGTTGCTTAAAGTAGAACAAAAGTTGAACATGTCTTTCAAGTTTTGGCTTAAGCTCACCCTTTGTATTGAAATGACACCCATTTGAAAGTCAATGTAAACACCATTTGAATGCCATATGATTCTGGAAAATTAGCCAATTTACTGTTTTTATTGAATTTTAGGTGTGTTTTCAAGGTCATTACCAACAATAAAAACTATTTCTGAAGATATATCCTTTTAATACCGATTACAGACTATCATCACAGAAGATATCAATGTCTTTTGGCATTTCATCTTTGAGTTATCACAATTTGAAAAGTGTTGAAAAGCATGTATGTGTCATTAACGTCAAATTTAGGGTGTTTACGACCATTTTGGAATGCGCAAATCAGCCCCTAAACATTCCGGTAGCATAATTTCTCAACTAACACTTGAAAATATGGTTAAATGTCTATCAAAACACAGAAATTGGTCCCCCTCCTCGATGGGACGGGAGGTGATCCGTGACCTTGAACTTGGCATCTTTTGAAAAAAATCCAACTTTGAGGGCGCCCTACAGGAAAACGACACACACTCTTGGGTCAATTTTTTGTAATTCTGTTGAGTATATGAAAGTCCATAAATGTGCATAATATTTGGTTCTAAGCTAATTTAGTTTTGGATTTATGAGCCTCCAAACATGCTTCTGAAATCACTGACACGGATGCTTAACGCCATTTTCGGTGACCTTGTGTGCGAAATCCGGTTGACAGGTCCGCGCTACAGTATACTCTGCATGTTTAGACCAAAAAGTTCTTCCAATTTACTTAAAATGAAGACTGTAATCAATCAAACTTTGCTGCAGTAGTCAATCAAAAATAGGCAATTTTATTTAAAATAATTTCTTTGAGTGCGCATTGGTTGCTATGGGAGGCCGTATCTTAGCAACCATTTGACCTTGGGGCAAAATATTTCAGATTTTTCCGTCAGACACTTGGGGCAACATTTGGTGCGAGTTTAAAGAAAATCGAAGAGGGTCGGGTGACAAGCATTGGTTGATTTGACATGGATTGACCCAATTAAGTTTGACCTAACGTTAGGGCTCGGTCCTAGGGCTATAGGCTTTTAAAATGAAAATAAAAAAATTAAGGATACGACGATTTGGTTGTACAGTTTTTTTTTCTTTCTCCGACTCCGATGTATAGTAATCGGTAAGTCGACCGTAGGCCCGGCAGCCACGTATATAAAGAGCTGCCACGCCGGGCCACGGCAGAGACCATTACACCAGAGACCATTTTATACCAGACCAGATACCAGAGTGAGAATGTACCAGAGGTACTGTGAGCTTGAACTTCGTCGTCGGATACCGGTGATGTCTCTCGTCTCTCAACAACCAAGGTAAGCAGGATTACCTTAGATGTTTTCAATCACACAAATCACATCCAGATAGTGATGAATGATCATTCAATGATCACGCACTGACGTATATTACGCCCCAAACAATTCACCAATCAGAATGCGCTATTTTGAACAGACAAGAGGCAGATTTTGTCAATAGACCAGTTCGTAGTTACTTCATGGACAATTTGGTCAAATGACCTTTCATTTCTTCCATCATGATAGGCAAATTTCAAAGCAAGATATTACGTAAGCTTGCCTTACATAGCAAGATGAAGAAATTGAATAGACCTGGGGGTGTTTCACAAAGATTTAAGTATGACTTAGAGTCGCACTTAAATACCGAGTTGCGTACGGTATGAAAGGCTTGACCGCATTGGTCAGATGGCTTATTATAATCACTCGGGTCGAGTTCGCGTTCGAAATCACTCGGGTCGCGTTCGAAAACATTCGGGTTTTGGATTTTTGGATTTTTGGCAATCACCCGAGTGATTTCGAACGCGAACGCGACCCGAGTGATTATAATAAGCCGTTGCACAATGTACTTTGCAAACTGTGAAATACCAGTCGTTCGTGGAAGAATTGTTGTTTTTTGTGGATGTAAATGAAAACGACAATTCAAAAGAATATATGAATAATCAAGACATCAAAGTTGGTGCTTATCTCATTAGATTTTAAAGCGCCATGTCACTTTATCGTACATGACCTTCTGATCATGCGTAGAATCTTTTGATCATGCGCAGAAAGGAACTATGAACTGGCTTTTTTTTAAATATTTATATGGTGTCTTAATATTGCTTAGGTACCTATGGGAAGGTTTTCGCAAATTGCTATATTTTTACATGAATAATCAATAGTATATGATTATTCATTTTAGGGATGTACTTTTGGATTGTACGAAGGGACTAATGGTTATTTTTCGTCTTGAAGTAGGCCCTTCGTACAGGATCTCTCCCTGTCTCCTGCTTGCACCGCGCCGTTCATATAACACGCGGAAATATGTGTGAATAACAGAGAACCGAATCCCAAGCGGAAAAACAGCTATTTTTTCAACTCAAAAGGTACCTATGTAAAATTTTTACAAAAATGTAAATTATCGGCATCTACATCAAGTGTAAGACCTACACCTTCATTTAAACCATGTAGTTTTGGCTCATGAACTGCAGTGCATTAGTCCTACACTTGTCTCTAGCTGCGCTCAGATTAGTGCTTTTTCAAAACGTAATCTGCGTATGGAAGATGTCACTTTGAAAATTGTAATGAACGGGAAGGGAGGCTGCCGCATTTTTTTTTAAAACCGTGTGTACATAAACGTAAAAATAACCATCAAATTATGTTTTTTTTTCATGACCAGCCCCCCCCCCCCCACAACTTTCAAAATCGTTCCGCGGCCCTTGCTATGACGTCTCCATGAAACATAAAGAAATTAAATGCACTATACTATAATTATGGTACTGACTCTCTTTGGTTTTGTTACTGAAGACTTGTGACGAAGCTTAAGGAGAACCGATGTTTTGTTACAATGCCCACAATTAAAAGTTTCTGTTGTGTGGTTCATCCCCCATGGGGCATCAGCAATCTACGACGAGGGTTTTGAAGAAGTCTGGTGCATCGCAGCTCGAACATCGAAATTAGTTAATAGATATAGCATAATGATGGCCCTGCTGAAGCACCCCCAAAATTGTCCTTGGGATGCTGCGTGTGTTATTTCCCATAAGCAGCACCCCTTGGAAATCTAGTAGGTATGATGAATGACAGAAATGTAATGAAAATGATTTTTTTTAGGAACACCCCCCCCCCACCCTTCAGAATTTTCCTACACAGTGCTTAAAATAGCGCTTAAATATTCACCCTTTTTCAGATCGGAATATCAAATATTTTCAGCTCGCGCTTCGCGCTAGCATTACTGATTTTTCAATAAAAATGCATTTAGAATGCCCTATTCACTGTAAGAAATGACGTGCTAATTTATCACTTACAGTGCTTGTATAGTGACTGCACTACGAGTGCTGATTTTCTAGTTCAAATTTAAATTAGAATATGAGCACTCGTCACCTGTTTCACCAAATGACATCAGTAAACTTATGTAAAGAATTATGATTTTGAATCAGTATAATACAGATGAATTAAATAATTTCATCATTTAAATTATAAACATAATCATCACAAAACGGAAGAGAATTTTAATTCTTACAAATTAAAAAAGTTATCAGTTAATGACTGTGCAAGTCTGTAATTCTGCGGGTGCAGTACCTTTTTTATACACAGAGAGAGCATCGAAATTATAATTTGAACCAGTTTATAAATGTACGATTGCGTACTGCACTAAAGCGCGCGCGGCGCGCGCTGAGTGTCATCCAGCCAGGCCAGCTGCCCAGCACTGCACTGGCGCCCAAGCACGCCGCGCCGCTGCGTCACAGCGGAAAAAAGGTTTTGTCCCGGCCGAAACTGCCGGGTGACCGACCAACCATACTCCGTACCAACTACCATCCTGCAGTTTTTACTTCTTCTGGAAACAGTACAGTCCACCGTCTGGTAATTGTCGTACTGGTACTTCGTCTTACAAATCGGGAAAACAGGAGTAGGCCTACAGGACGATGTAATTATAGAATTTAATGGTAAGTACCGGTATGGAAGTTTCAAATTTCCTAAAACCTGTCGAGATGTAGACCAAAAAAGCTTCAGTCTCTGTAATGTATTTTGGTTGTTCCGCTGAACTACGTTGGCTCCAGGATTACAGTAAAATGTCAGAAATTGTTGAATAAATCCCCAGAAACGACGGTTAATCCTGTCTAGTGGAGATGGTGACTGAGATACGTGATGATGGTGGCCAGCGCTCAAAATGAAATTATGCTAGGGAGGACCGCAAAATTATGCTAAAATTATGCCAAATGAAATAACAACATGGAGCAGCAAAAAATACTAAATTACGCTAAAAATTTATGCAAAAATGGGTGAGATAACTTAACAATTTTTTTAAATCAAATGAAATAAATAAATATGTCTATATAAATAAAATAAAAACTATTAAAAAAACAAAAAATTGAAAAATAAAATTTGATTTTTTTTTGAAGATTATAAAATCAAATATAAAAAAATAATAAAAAAAATTGACAATTTATTTACAATAATCAATTTGCTCAGTAGATGCAAAAATGCAATGACTTGCACGGTTCTCATGCACTGGGAGAAGCCTGAAAGAAGGGGCGGGGGGTATGAAAACCTGTATGTATCTTGTCCAGATTGTGAAGACTTAAAAAAACATAAACAAAATATTGGCCTGAGCCCCCCCCCCCCCCACAAACAAAATGCATCCAGCCTTGCATCGCCACTCACACCCTGCCTGTCTTTATTCTAATCTTTAATAAACAAAATAGTCAAGCTTGCTGAAAAGGGGTATAGTTCTATATTCAAAATAAGTTTTTTAGATCCTGCATGGGAATACTTGGTTGACATAGTAACCGAGGGGGAAACTCTCTTGTCGTAAGCATGTAAAATTCATGTTATATCTTTTTTCTGTATGATGCTGCAGGAATTGCTTCAAATCTATAAAAGACGATTAACAACATTATTGAATATTTCTGTCTCAAATTTTGTGACTGCTTAAAATAAAATTTAAAAATGGTATATTTTTTTCTCAACCCATTTGTTCTTTAACTGCGATTATTACATCATGAATCAACATCTGTCATGCGCTATGCACAACTGAATTACAACCAGAGAAAGAACAACACAAAATGACGCATATAGATGTCTGGTATAATTATTGGCATCTGCAGCTTATTTGTGAGGTATTTTCACAAAGACCCTGAGTCAACATAAGTATTTTGATATAATCTATAATGTGTGCATGCACAAAATGAAATACCTCAGACTTCTGACCTTTAAACTCATGACTTAATATCAAATCTATATACAAGCATAACAATGCATCTACCAACATGTATAACAATTACATAGCTACCAAAATTCAGAAGCAGATAACAGTCTTACTTCATGAAAACAGGAGTACACATGTACTTGCCAACTGCATACATTTTACATGGGAATTGACCGACATATAAGCTAGATTCTGCAATTCGCACACTAACGGGAGGAAGTACCTCTTTTTGGTTTTGAATAGAATTGGTTGTAAGGCTATGCAGTTACTTAATAAGGTATAACAAGGCATGTATATTTGTTAGTTGTCAAAGTTTGCAAAGCATATGAAAATAACTACAAAAGTAAAGTTTGAGGTATAACAATTAAGTCATCAAGTTTGAGGTATGGCAAGGCATCTCATAGTAAAATTCAAGTGTAATGTATAAAAAAGACAAGTGGAAAGACAGCAGCAAGTTTCATGTATGTACCCGGTATATCAAGGTATCTGAACACACGAGTTTCAAGTTTAATGTATAAAATAGCATGTGGAAAGTGAATTAACACAGAAGTCAAGTCAAAGGTCCAAGGCATCTGATGACACATGTACCTAAACCATTCAAGTTTAGGTATATCAAGGCATCTGAAAACACCTACAACATTCAAGTTTAAGGTTTAACAAGACATCTGGAAAAAAAAAGTTTAAACAAATTTCGAACATCAATTCTAAAAACAGATAATTAGACTTGCCAGTGGCGTACCGTGGGTCACGGCATGGGGGGGGGGGCACCAGCAAAAATCTCGGGTCACTTAGGCCGGAGCGCGCGAAGCGCGCTCAGTTGTCAGGTATACTGACCTAATAGAGATATTTTAAGGACATGCAGTGCCATCAAACGAATATGTAACTCTCTGATTAAATAATGCGAGCGTGAGCTGAAAATTTTTGATATTGAGGGCTAAAAATTGACATTATAAGCGAATTGTTTTGTAATCATGATACTTAACTGTCTCGTTAAACAAACAATGCGAGCGCGAAGCGCGATCTAAAATTTTTGTATATACTGACCCTAAACAAGGAAATTTTAAGGATTATATGTTAGAATCCATTAAGAGTATAAATATCTCACCATAGTCATCTAATGCTATAGTGCCATCCTTTGCTGATTTAAATTGTTAGAATTACATCTAAACACAGTCATGAAGCACATTTTGTAGTCATGTAATCATGATTATCATACGTATCTTACTAATCAAATACTGCAAGCGCGAAAGTGCGAGCTGAAAATTTAGGAAATATAGACCTGAAGAGGGGCATTCTAAGGGTTGTTTGTAGGAATTCTCTAAGACCCTACGTATTTGACTAACCAAATGATGCGAGCGCGAAGCGCGAGCTGAAATTTTTGTATATATTGACCCCAAACATGGATATTTTAGGACTACGAATCCATTTAGTCAGAGTGTACATATCTCACCATAGTAATCTAATGCAAGTGCCAAGCGCTTGCTGATTTTGTTAGAATTATATCTAAACACATGGAGCACTTTTTGAAGTCATTGTAATCATGATTATCATACGCATCTCACTAATGAAATACTGCGAGGGCGAAGTGCGAGCTAAAATTTTTTGATATTCAGATCAGAAAAATCTACATTTTAAGGACTGATTTTAGGAGTTCATGAAGAGCAGAAATCTCACCAATCCACTAATGCGAACGTTAGCACGGACAGGAAATGTTTTATATTAAGACCTTAAAATAGGGCAATAACTTTCAGTAGTCATAAAAAAGAATATATTACTACTTAAAACAATAATAACTCTAATTGAGAGGAAATGTATTATTTTGTTGTACATTGATTTGAAAACGGGAGGCTTTAGTACAGCAGTTTTATATATCTCGTTAAAAAGTCTATGTGAGCGCCAGGAACAATGAAGACACAATTAAGCAAAAAAGTAAAGTTGTGAAAAAATGCTTCTTATGTTACATAACATAATACTATGATAAACAATTTCTTCTTTCCCCCACTACGTTTCTCTTCCTTTTTCCCTCTTTTTCTCCTTTTCCCCGTTTTTTTTTTGCCAACCGATTGGGGGGGGCACGTGCCCCCACATGTCCCCACATGGTTTCACCAAAAAAAGTCCAAATTATGCTAAAATTATGCTAAATTTTGTCAAATTATGCCAAGCATAATGCCAGATGCTGAAGCGGTCCAAATTATGCCAAAAAGCATAATTATGCCAACTCTGGCAACTATGGTTTAAACTTCCCATGTCTTTGCGTTTCTATGGGTTCCAAATCCATTACTTTTACTTTTTAGTTTTTAGCACGCAATGCCAATAAATGAATAATTAAATGACTGCACTGTGACTGTCTGAAGTCGATTTTTTATAGCCTAGGCCTAATTGAGTCACCATGGTGTGCGATTCCTCGATGTTGAGCCGGGGAGCGCGGAGCTATGCCTATGGCATGTATTGTACACTAGGCCTAGGCCTACTTTGTAGTTTATTGTAGGCTCCCGTAGCCATACAATGTAGCCCAGGCCATGCCACCGCGCACTGAAAAATCAAGCCATACTTAGTGTCGTGGACACCAGAACTGAGATCCAAGCACGCGCGACCCAGGCACTAGCTAGAAATCCACTGCCAAACGCGGTTCATGGTACGAGGTTAGTATACATGTACTAGATCTATCTACTATTATACCTCGCAATACGGTACAGTGTACGTGTGAGTGATGACTACATGATATAGCATCTTTTAACAATCATATTTAGCATGCATCACCTTTCACGATTTTAGGATTGGATGAAGTTTTATCCACAATTTGGGGCTTTTTGGACATTCCGAGCAGTCAATTTCTTTCGCCTATCCGCCATTTTGATATCCTGCTGTATACATGTAGCTTCGCGTTCTGTTCGAACGTAGAGGGCAGGAATGTTACATGTAGTTGCGCTTGTGATGTTTTCGATTCGATCGAATGGAGTCGAGTATAGTCACGTCATGATGTTTGGATTGTCACGATCGATCACCCCACTTCTAGTATGATAAAAGCAAAGTGGGAGTGAGCTAGTATTTCGTTGAGATTTTGGAATAATTTATGTTGCTGTTCTGTGCAGTTTGATGAAAAATAAGTTTTCTGTGATTTTCCGTTTGATAAGCCACTTTCAAAGGGCCGTTTCCTTGAATTCTCTGAAAACGCGAAAAATCAGTCTGTGTCCCTGCATAATAGTTTTTATAGCGGGTATTATCGACAGAGAGAAAGATTATCGATATCGCTAAGTGGCAGAAACAAGCGATTTTCGACAGGACCATCGATAAACAGGTTATTAATAACAGCCTTCGTAGTGCACGTATCCATGTAGCCATGTATAGAAGTATTCATAAGTAGTGTTGAAATAATACAACATGTACACGTACATGTAGCTTCATCCGAAGCTCATTTAAAAATAGCATTATAGGTCCAAATAGCATTTCCAGTTTTACCACTACCTCCTGTATCACCTGCCACTTGTAGTGCACTCTCCATCCCTACCCTCACAATTCCCGGGGGGAGGGCACTGATCTACCAAAAAAGTAGTACATGTAGGTGTGTGCTGCGGGCGAGACAAAAAACGGGGGCCTTGGAGCGGGCTGATTGTAAAAAGGATGGTCCTCGGAACGGGCTTCGGAACTATGAATGTTTGTGAAAACGGGGGTCCTTGGAACGGGTCACCTGAGTGTGAGTGCATATGCATCCCTATGGAACGTGCATGCAGCTAGCCTGGCGGTACGGGCGCCGGGTGCGCTAGCGCAGAGGCGATGGTCGGACAGGACAGCGGTCTGCGGCTGCTTTTCACCAAAAGTGCGGCTCATTGTAGCAGATCAATACGGCCGGAACGGCGTAACAGAAAATATGCGAAGCTTCGGAGCGGATTTCTGTCTTTTTTCTCGATAAGAAGAAAATGCTATGCTTTGGAGCAAATTTCTTTTTCTCACATATCAATTTGTTGTGTACAAAAAACGCTCTTATAAGGCATAGAAATGGGACGTTTGACGCACAGTCACTAATACGCGCCGCTGTCTTCGCATCGTGCAGGCAGTCTACGTGTATAGTGGCGGGCTGCTACATTGCGGTGCAGGGGTGTTCAACTTACATATCGTGAGCGCACTCAGCTGCGTGTTTTCACTTCTCCTTTCTCTCCTTTTCTTGTCATTTTTCCTCGCATTACTTGTTTTCGTAAATTTCCCTCTCACTTTCCTTGTTTTCTCACTCCCTTCAGTTTTGTAACTCTTCTTGATCACTTGCATTCATTGGCACACCCCCGGTCAAAAATGGTACGGTCCTATCCAACATACACTCAAGTCGTCCTGTACGAATACACGCGCTGCGTTGCCTAGCTATGCGTGTGTACTGTGTACTATACTGTGTACACACAATGCCATCGGCTGAACCCGCCAAACTATAGTGACCAATTATTGCAAAAGCTTTTGCAAATGTGAAAAGTGACAGAGGTTTTTTTTATCCAATCAAAATCATTCTTAGGTATTCGCAATCTACAGCATTTTCTGCAAAATGTCTTTTTTTGATAGGGTCTATTGTGACGTATATATTTTTTTACAACAATGTGAAGTCGCACCAAACGTTTCGTTTCTCGCACTTGCCCATTGGCTCATGTACAAATGGATTTCCAAAATCATCAAGAAAGGTTCCAAAAACCTCAAAAGTGACAGAACTTAATTTGACTAAAATTAAATGAAAATCATATCATGTTATAGGTGAGAATCTGCTCAATTCTATTCTGTTTTGATAGATCACCTTGTTGACGCGTTTGGGAGATATCTTAGCAAATCCCTAAAAAAACGGCGTATTTTCTATTATTCTCCATAGGGAAATAATTTAACATGCTACGCACTGCAAAAAAGGAGCGCAAACAAATTGATATGATAAGACAAAAATGCTATGCCTTGGAACGGAAATTTGAGTGTCAAAATGGGGGCCCCCTCCGCGGCACATACCCACTATGCATTATATACTGAGTTCCCCCTCCCCCCCAGGACAATTCCATATCACATTAAACAATTGTCCTCAATATGTAACCCCCCCTCCATCTCCCCTCTCCGGGCGTGCGGTGACGCAAACGCTTCCTAGATCTTTGTGTAGTAACATAGAGGGAAACAAACATAACCTCAGTATACACTTCCCCTTGTAGTGTATGCCTACCCAGGGAGGGGGGAGGCACTCAGTATGTAATGCATGGTGGGTGTGCCGCGGAGAGGACCCCCATTTTTACACTGAAATTTCCGTTCCAATTCATAGCATTTTTATCTCATTGAGAAAAGAAACAAAGAAAGCCGCTCCAAAGCATATCATTTTCTTTTTATGGAGAAAAAGGAGAAAGAAATCTGTTCCGGCTGCATTGATCTGCATTTTTGGTGTAAAGCGGCCCGCAGGGCGCTGTCCGACCAGTGCCAGTGCTTCCTATAACTATATACTGTGTAGTAACGTTCAGGAAAAAAAATGTATGCCGTGGAAGGTTGTTCTCATTGTCGATCATGCCATTGCATTCCAAAGTTATTTTGTATCCTCTATTACTATTAGAATCATGCAGACAGGCATGTGCGAAGACAAGGAGGACTGCAGACTGGGGGGGGAGACTGGCCATACTACGGCTCACGCCCCCCTCATGCCAAGACGAGAAATGAAGAGATGTTACAATTATTACAATTACAATTATCTTGATCCATTCTTTGACTTCATCAAAAGCATCAATGCCAACTTCTAGCACCAGTATCTATAAAGCAAATAGTACCTACATTGTAGCAGTTCATCAACCTTGTGACAGACACACTGAGAGGAGATCATTTGGGTGTGGAAATGATTTACAACGACCAACAAAAACAGCGATCCATTCCAACACAATAATACTAGCCCCGAGAACCTCGCCACTTAAAGTGGAATGGCCCGCAGTTGGCTACCACCTATTTTTACTTTATGCCTAAAATTCAAGTTTTAAATATACTTTGCAAGGGATCAAGGACTTTTTTAAATTTTGAAGGAATCCCAACAAATTCCATACCATATAAAAAAATTTTGAAATAAGACAAAAAATGATGATTAAATCAACTCATATTCTGAAATATTAACAGGGATATTTAAAATTTACAGGGGAAAATATGCAAAAAAAATTTCTGTAAAAGAATATATTGAGGGCCGAATTTAGTTACATTGAAGAGATGGACCCTATTGACTTTTTCTGAAATCTTGAAGGAATCCCAACAAATTTGGTACCATTTTAAAGCTTGTGAAGTAGGAAAAAGAATAGTGCTGAAAGGTCAAGTCCACCTCAGAAAAATGTTGATTTCAATAGAAAGAAAAATCAGACAAGCATAATGCTGAAAATTTCATCAAAATTGGATGTAAAATAAGAAAGTTATGACATTTTAAATTTCGCTTATTTTTTACAAAATAGTGACATGCACAATTTACTCACATGTAAATGAGAGAATCGATGATGTCACTCACTATTTCTTATGTTTTTTATTGTTTGAATTATACAATATTTCAATTTTTACATATTTGACAATGAGGACCAACTTGACTGAATAAAAAATGTTCAACAATGGTAATTCCACATGTCCAGGGAAAAATAAAACTCTTCCACAGAACAATGTGGATAAAATAAGAAATAAATAATGAAATACAAAAGAAATAGTGAGTGATGTCATCAGTTCCCTCATTTACATACCCACTGTTTTGTGAAATTAAGCGAAACTTTAAAATATAACTCTTATTTTACATCCGATTTTTTTTTAAATTTTCAGCGTTATGCTACTACATGTAGTAGTTGGATTTTTCTCTTTTTATTCAAATCAACTTTTTGTTGGGGTGGAATCATCCATTTGAATCAACTCATGTAGATCTAGACCTAAAGCTTTAGTCAGGTTGTGCATTGGTTGTTACTCTGAACTATGTTGACTCCTCTCAAAGGGATTGACAGTGGAATGTCAGAATTTCTTAAAGAAAACCCCAGAAACAATGATTATTCCTGTCTCCTCATGATGTGTAATATTGAAGGAGATAATTACCTGTTTAAAGGAGAGTACAATATGTATGTGCAGATTTTATTCAGCAGCAAAAGTACAACTTACACAAATGCAATGACTGGGACTGTAATCCTTTGTAAAGTGCAATGCGCTGCTACGCGCGGCAAGGTATACTCTTGAATTGTATGCCCTTTTATTCATAAAACTTCAAAGTTGTTCATGGTATAGATTCTTATAGGGTTTTTCCTCCATGACTTTTGTAATATTTATTGATCTCCTGCTTGCTTTACATTGATGCACAGTTGCAGATACAAATTCTGAAAGTGGCATTTTACTTTTCTCTCCATGGAAGCGCCGTGGTGTGGCGGTTCTGACTCTCGCCTTGTAATCAGAGGGTCGTGTGTTTGAATCTCACCATAGCCTAGCGTCCTTTGACAAGGCATCAATCCACACTTTGCCACTCTCACCAGGTGTTAAATGGGTAGGCCTACAGTAGGAAACAACTCATTGTGGTTGGTTTAGCAAGTGTGCGCCTAACAGGCTGCTTGAAATGCTATGAATCCAGTGACTGGGTAATAATAATTGTGAAGCACTTTGAGCAGTCGTAGATTGATAAAGTGCTATATAAATGACAATTATTATTATCCTTACATTCTTCTATATTAAAAGTGTGTCTAAAAAATATACAAATTTGAAAAAATTAGGGTTTTATTTTAGACTAGATCATTGTCGGTCTAATGTTAGTCTCTAGACCCTCATTCTAGATCTAACGTTATATTTCGGTCATTTCAGCCAGTCATTTTGTTAAGACAAGTAAGATTGAAATTGAATCCGGGAAGACCGGACACTGCGTTTCAGAATTTTTTTTAAATTGCTTGATTATGCTCATGGGGAAGGGGGCCCAACAACAGCGTTTAGTAAACCTTCGCAAATTACCAAATTATGCGGATTGTGATTCTGAGACATGAATGAGGCCTGAGGTGCTGGCTGATCATATATCCGTAACATCAAAGGGAATGGAACCTAGACAAGTGGGCATGTGTGAAAACAGAAAAATCAAAGAATTAGACAATTTGAGAACGATCGGACAAATCATGAGAAAGTTATGATCATTTGAATATTGCGATAACTAATGCTATGGAGATCCTCCCATTGGCAATGCAACAAAGATATGTGATGTCACATGTGACCAACTACAAATTTCCCTTTTACAGAATTAAAATGCCCCCTAATTTTCTCTTATGGTTATATTTCATCAATGATTTACATGTATTCTTTGAATTAATCTGTATTACATGCCCTCCTACACTGTATGAATGATCTACTGATAGATGTGATAAAAGAGGCAGTTTAAGTGAGATATATACAAAAGTAATAGGAAAGTTGTTCACATGTGACTTCACAAATCTTTGTTGTATTGCTAATAGGAAGATCTGCATTAAAATAATGATCTAAACTAAAAATGGTCATAACTTTCTTATTTATTCAATTTTCTCAAATCTTTGTTGGTTTACTTCTTTGTTGTTTTTTCTATTTTGGCATGAGCTGTCATGTTCCAAAGGTTTCATTTTCCTTAAAGTCTTAATTATGCCTGAGTTAACTCTACCCAAGGAGTTGCTGCAGTCAAATGCCACATTGCCCATCTGTGTTTTACTGAGAAGTCGGTCTATATTTTTCAGTCTATTTCTGCCAGGATTTGCTACCCTGAGACTTAATCTGGCTTTGTGGCATCCTGTTCCTCCATAGGTCTACTAAAGTAACCCAGATCTATGAAGTGCATATGGGTTACTTAAAGTCTACATGGAGGAATTGCACTGCAGTGGTGGGAGTAGGCATCATACCATAAACGTGATTGGTTTGTGCATTCATATGCTCTATTTGCAATAGAAAAAAAGAATAATCAGCGAACTTGACATGGGCTACAGGCTTTGAATAAAAATAGTTGATTACATTTCATGCCAATAATCTGACAAATTATTTGCTGGTCACTGTATTCAAGTCTTTGTAAATGTGATAACTTCAGTTTAACTTATAACTTAGGCTCATATAAATACATGTACTAGCATGGATCCCATGAAGCCTTTTGATTTTGAGGTCAACGGTCAAGATCACGGTGACATGTTTTCATCTTACCCTTCTGAAGTCCTTGTAAACACAATAACTTCAGTGTAACTTTAATAACCTAGGCTCATATAATTTGGTGTGTACGATACTACATGTAGCATGGGTCCTAGGAAGCCCATTGATCTTGAGGTCAAAGGTCAAGGTCACACTGACATGTTTTCATCTCACCCATCTGAAGTCCTAATAATGCGATAACTTTTCAGTAGTTAACTTAACCTAGTTATAGGCTCATTATAATTTGGTGTGTATGATAATAGGGTCATTCCATAAAGCTCGAACGTACATTCGGACACATTTAAGAGCTGTATCTCCTTTAATTTGATAGCAGTGTTTTATTTATTTTAGTATATCATAACATGTGACCTAGGTTATCATTACAGCATGACAGGACCAGGCTGCAATATGAAGAATAGAAAATATGGGCAAAAATGTGAGGGGTCGGACGTACATCAGACGAAAGCAGGTTTTATGCTTTTAGATTTCATGTCAAAATCTCTGTGATTTTTGTGTTGCAGGTACTAAAATTCTAATATGAGCTGTTAGCTAAAGGATGAATCTTACAAGAAATGAAGCAAAGAAATTGATAGGCATTGCTTTGTTTTAGTTACAGGCTGATCTATTTGGGGTCGGACATACACTTTGAAGGGGTCGGACGTACATTGTGCAAAATATTTGCACACTGTACGTCCGACCCCCTTTGAAGATCAGTTACTCAAAACATAGACATTCTAAACTGGATTTTTTTTAATATACATACTGTTTGGTTAGTTGTCTTTCACATAAGATGGAATTAACAAATGAATCTGATGCTGGTGAAGAGTTATGCTTGATTAAAGTTGACATGCATTCAGACAGTGTACGTCCGACCCCATACTGATTTTCTTACAATCAAGCAAAATGCACCACATATCTATTACAAATGAGTCAATGGGTTTAAACTGTTTCCATTTTTAGATCACATCAATAATGAAACAACTCAACTATTCACACAATGCAGAATACTGTTTGAACAATATTGATGCAAACAAAAAAAATTGATTTAAACCAAAATCTGTAAAAAAAAAAATGACTAATGGCCTCCTATCTTTGACCTTTTGACCCCTAGATGACCTTTGACCTCATCAACACACACATGGTATCAACCAAGGATCATTTGTACCAAGTTTGAACAAGGTTGATGCAGAAATAAAGAAATGAGAACAAGTCAAAATTAAATGAATAACCCTTCACATTTTCTTAACTTACACCCCTATAGGCAAAAGTATTTAGTCTAGACATCCATGTATCATTATAGCAAATGGCAGATCTATTTCTCATAGAGGGGCAATTGCTGTACCTGAGATTGAGGGGAAGGGGCAATTTCTACTTTTATATGGAACTTCTTTGTTTATTAAATTTCTCATGTATTTGTAGGTTTTAATTTTAATTTTCTTTTTTAATTTTCTGCAGGCTATTATTAAGTCATAATTACCACTAAATTCATTAAGTTATGTGATAATTTGAGATGAAGGAAGGCAGTTTCCATTGAATATGCACACAATACATAAATAAATCACCATTTCTTGAAGATGATATCATCAATTAAAAAATCTACACGTCAAAAATGTGAGGTATTCTGTGTGAAATTGGTCTCAAAACTTGTGCAAGACTTCAAAGAAAAAACCAATAAAACTATACAGCGATATCAGGGTGTGTTAAATCCTATCAAATGTACAGCTGTAAGGCCTCCATGTATCAACGCACTGTCACACATGACGTTTCAGGTGCACTGCAAAAAAGGTTGGTGTAAATTTAACACCAGCCAGGTATCTACATGTACATGTATATCTGTCCATACTGGAGAGGTGTTAAAACACCGGTTTGGTGTAACTACGCTAACACTAATTTGGCATTTAACCAACACCAATCAGTGCAAAACCAATATTGGTTTTGATTCTTAAGTGTTGTTGCAGAGCTGCCAACCAATGCGTTTTGGGCGTATTTAGTATGTTTTTGCAACCAGAATACGTCAGTATGTTTTTTCTTTAAAAACTATGATTTTGTGAGAGAAAAAAATTGAAAAATAACACAAATGGGTTTTGAATCAATGTAATTTCAGGAAACTTTTTTCAATCATTTTGTTAAAACCAGTGCACATTACAGCTTGCATGCAGCTTGAGCGCCGCGATGAGCTTTCGCACAATGTATTTCATTATGAAATAAAAGTACAGTTTTTTGGGAAATATGCATTTTTTTTGTTCACAGAATACAAGTTTTTCATTTCCAGAGGTTTGCAGGTCTGGTGAATGCTTCTGTGATGTGGACTGATATAGATACCGGGTGGGTGTTTCATAAAGCTGTTCGTAAGTTAAGAGCGACTTTAAGAACGACTGGTGATGCTTTCTTGTGGTAAATGACATACAACCAAAATGTTCATTGGCGATGGTTAAGCGCGTAAGAAAGGATCACCAGTCGTTCTTAAAGTTGGTGATGTCACATTGTCCAGCATGTTTGGTTTATATATTTTGTTACAAAAGTAAAACAATGTTGACCTGAATGAAAAATAAGAATATTTCTTTGCAGTGTAAAATACATCATAAAATCTTTGTGGAATCCAAGTTTTGAATTGCATAACAGCCCTGATGACAATTTATCCCTCAACTTTGACCAAAGTCCACTAAAAATCCTATGGTATTAAAACAATATATATTAAGCTCACAATGTCATTTTGAGAACCACTAATGACCTGGTGAAACGAAAAAAAAGTATCTTCAGAGATTTATCCAGGATTAGAACTTGAAGAAGTAACAATGAGCCTAAGACAGTGAATATTAAAATTTGCAATTTCTCCAACTGTTAATCCCCAAGAATCAATTAACAATAGGCATAATATACCAGACAATATTATGTTTGTTTCAGTTTACAAAGAAGTTAACAATAAAGAATTGTGATTTGAGCATAGGGTGTATATAGTTTCATTAATGAACAAAATTGCTAATTGTCATTTAAATTTCATTAAATTTATCAGCTAGAAGGATGGTCAAATACTTGAAATGCTAGATCTATAAATATTATATTTGACCAGCCACCCAAAATCAACAAGTCTCCCAGAATAAATTTTGATGTTTTCATTGAGATTGAAAAGCATAGCCTAAACTTTGATATGATATATAACTTGTCAAAATTGATCAAGAATAATTGTTACAAGTACTTGATTGAAAGCAGATGAAATTAAGCGAGAGCTTCAAAAAATATGGAGAAAATAAGGTTTGAAGTTTGTGGTTCACTCAAGCATGAGATGTGCACACTCTGCTAAAACTTGTGTTAGATAGAATTTTGTATCTTGTTTTCTAGTCAACTTCAAATCTTCAGCCTTTGACAGTATGAAGAAGATTTACCCTTTCCAATTAACTTTTTTTTTTCATTTTGAAGACCAAATTATTATTTTTGCTATTAAAAGAGCACCTTCAATGACGACTTTTGTTGATCTTTAGGTGGCGGGTCACATATGGTCTAAATAAGAATGATTATGTATCCATTAAGATAAATCTCCAGGGCCCTCAAATAATGAAAACTTTACAGGTTCCATTCATAATGCAACATGAACATTTCTGGTGAATTGACATGGACTTACTCTTTTCACACATAACGAAAAAGTAACTCTCCCCCTTTTCTAAGTACATAAACATTTAGATGAATTGATTTCATGCAAATAATTTTGCAGCAGTACCATTTAGGCTAATATTTTGAAGAAAAACAATAACAATTGCTCAATCAAGTCATACATGAGTGAGTACACATTGTAAGATAATTTTTTTTCAATGCAACAATTTTCAGTTGAATAAAGAGGAAGGGGGCTACTTTTACGTTATTCATATCTACATCTTTTTCTGTCATGAAAGGTTTTGAATAAAAGATGCATTTTGAATATTAATTCCTGTAAATATAAAATTTTGAAAAAGTATTCACACACTTTAACAAAAGAGAGAAACTCTGTGCAATTTAAATTCTTAAATTATATTGTATTTATTAATATCAATGTATGTATTCTAATAATATATGAACTTTTTATAACTATATACAGATCAATTATAGATATATTCAATAATTTCATTACTTATAATACAGTGAATCCAAGTGCCTTTAATTTATTAAATCTGTTGGCAATTCATATTTACATAATGTATATAGAATATAGTTATATACAATTATTTAAAAAAATATACTTTTTACTTGGTAATTTTATTTAATGTACATATTCTTCTTTATGTCTATGAGAATACATTTGTTTATTTGTGTTTAAGATGAAAATAGTTATACCTTGATGAAATTATTCAATTGTCAATAAATAGTCTGACATGAATAATAAAGTGCTTCAATTTTCAAGAGTTGCTTTTCTAAACCTTTGTTCATTATATACTGAAATAGGGAAGCTGTTTATTCAATATGGTGACATGAAACTGTCATTAAAAGTTGCTGTCACAATGCTCATACTTCTTTTATTCAATAAATAGCTATCAGTTAAATATCATATGGGTTCCAAATAATTATCACAAAAGTAATGGATTACATAATTCACGGTAAGCAATAGATGACATTTGCAATTAAATCACATCTAGAAAATGAAAGTGTTACTGGAGTAATAATAATGACCAACCCTTAGTGATTGATATTATGCTATGATATTGATAAAAAGTATGTAATGCATTCAATGAGACTAATTATATTCCCCAACCGCCAACCCTCAATTACAATTGGGATTATGTTATCAACTTTCTACATTAATCAAAGGTACCAAAGAGAGTCTGCAATGTACCTGAACACATAACTTAAAGACCAAGATTGAAGTTAAATTTACAAGTGGGAATTACATAGTGCAATGTTGTAAGTCTGATATTCACTGCTAGACAGCAGAGTATATTGCCTAAAAAGACTTTATTGATTTTTTTAACAGTTTGAATCATGTGGTGTCAGGAGTGTTAGGATTACAAAGGTTTTTACACAGAAAAAATTGTTGATTTTTTTTTAATTTCCAGATTTATATATTCACCTTCATTTGGAGAGGAAAAAGGCACTGACAATATTTCAGTTTTTATGTGTACAAACCTAATCACAACATTACTTCACAATTTTTAGGCCGATGAAAAGCACAATAGAGCTATTCTAAAGCAAAATATTCAACTGCTTGGTGGTGAAAAAAATTACCGGTACATTGTTTATTCAGTAGTTTATAAGCTTTTAATCGGTATATGATTTGTCAATTTTATGTTTGGGTCAAGTCTTGGTCTGAAAGAAATATATATGAATTAGACTATGTAAAGAAATCATTAACAATATCCATTTGTACCATCTGGCCAACCTGGTACTCATGATCATCATTTTCTTCCACATTGACTTCATCATTTCTTCCCTCTTCATTTTCAGGCTGTTGATCCGCTTCTTCTTCTTCGTCTGGTGGTTCATTTAATAACTTAGCTATGTTGTACAAGACTGCACATGCAACAACAACATCACAGACTCTCCTTGGTTCCATCTGCATCCCATGCCCCTTCAAGCACCTGAACTTGTTTTTCAGCTGTCCAAACATCATTTCAATCAAACATCGTGTCCGTGCATGTGCCCTGCATTTTAATAAATAAAGATAAACATTTCATGAAGACATTAAAACAATTAAAGGGGGGCCAAATCCAAATAATAACTTGCATTTAGAAGAAAAATCAGACAAGTTGATATCAGACTAACAAGAAATCTATATTGCATTCACTATACCCATGTAGACTTCAAATTGGCCGCATATATTATGATGTCATTAATGCAATGAATACTCTCCTCTGTACTCCGATAAGCCGATAAGTCAATTAGTTATAATGTAATTTCTTTGGAAAAATGTTTTACTTAAAATGTTTTTTTCTTTAATGAAGATTGAGCAATATACGTTCTATTTAGATTACTACGTACCCTAGGGGAATTGGTACTTGATTGGCGAAAATCACAAATTCCTGATAACATGGCCTATGTGAAAGAAGTCCTTCCCCTTTTCATAATTTGATTGCCCATGGTTGGCAGTTGAAATATACAAAACGGATCTCAATTTCAAAGCAGCCTTAATTTCCTCATTGCTTGTCCGATTTCTTTCAAACATTCACTACTCTGTTTTATTTATCATTTTCCTTTCAAACATAACATTTTATGACCAGGGCTGAATTCCCCTTTAAAAATTCTCACATATTTGAATAGCTGAATTCAGGCAAGCCTATAAGGGTAGTTCTATACTTATTACTGTTAGGATGGTTATCTAGCTGGGAAGTTGATATCCTTTTACAAGAAACTTGTCAATTTATTTTATATATAAATGGCGATCATGCATGATAAATTGGTTACTTGATAACATTCCACATACCTGTTATAGGCTTTCTTCGCAGGTGTGTCATCTTTGTCTTGACCAAATGGGGTTTGAATCCATCGTCTTAGGGGGTAGCCACTGTCTCCCAAGAGATAACCACTTTCCCTTCTGTTTTGCAGAAACTCTCCAAGGTGGCTCATGTTAAGGATTCGTGCATCATGGACTGATCCGGGCCATCTGCAAATGACAAAGTAGCATACTCCTTCATGAACATATATTGTGGTTGCCTCTTCAGTATGAATGTTATATAGCATGCATTTTTTTTACCAGACATAATGCATAGATTAAAAATCCGCTCAAGATATTAATTCTTTCTTTAATATCTACTTTTTTTTCTTGGAAACATAAATCACTTGATAGGCTTTGGATAAATTCAAATGCACAATAGACTCGCTTCAAGGGGAATCCAACACAAATAAAAAAAGTTGTAGAAGAAAAAGAAAAATGAGACAAATTGATATGGGAAAGTGTGAACAGTATATCGGACAAACAAGAAATTTATGAATTTTCAAAAGTTTAAAAAGTAAGTAATTCAGAAAAAAAAAAATCTTTTTAGCCATGTTGTAATTAAAACCATGTTAAATACTCCAATATACAACATGGTTAATTTTTTTTCAATAATTTAACTTCAAATTATATTTTTCTTTCATGAGGAAATGAAAAAAATACTACCTGGGTAATATCTTAATTACTGCCCCAGGGGAGTAGGTATACTGAGGGGGAAACCACAAAATCCTGCTAAAAAGAAATGCACATTCTGGTCGGTATGCAAGTTAGGGAACTGATATGCCAACCACTCGCTATTTCTTTTTTATTATATGAGATATGAAATATTTTTATTTTCTCTGATCAAAGTTGTCCTGTAAAACAAAGTTTTATACCTCTCTGAACCCCCTGAACATTAGCATTTTCTTTGATACTTTTTATGGTTCAGTCAGATTGGTCTTTAATGTAAAATATTTAAAACTTTAAAAAAAGAGATATAGAGAGTGAGAAACATATCTCACTAAGTTGTATAATTGTTTTGTGAAAATTTTTAAATTTCATAACATTCTCATTTAACACTTTGATTTTGATGTTAATTTTCATTATGCTTGTTTAATTTTTTTCTGATGATTCAATTCAAGCTAGGGTTGTCTTGACCTTTAAATAGGTATTTCAACAGTACCTGAAAGATGTAATCGCAAGTAGGGTCACAGGCCTATAAGGACCCTATGAAGGACTATTATTTATAACACTGTTTGAAGTTGGCTATTGTACTAGTAGAAGAATATGCTTCATCTTCGTGTAAGCCAAGGGAACAAACCATTTTTTATGAGGGGGGGGGGGAAGGGTCGTCAATCCTAAATACAAATATGATGGGTTGGGTTTATATGACAGAAAATGCATGTTTACAAATTAAGTGTTAGATGATAATTTTTTTTAGAATAAAGTGGGCCACATTTCCGTTTGCACGCTCTCAATATAGCTGACACACCAGCCACCCTGTGCCGTTAACCGTTTGAACAACTATAGTGTAATATTGATTTAAATAATGATAACATTAATAATCATTAATGATGATATATGACAAAAAATATAGTAATCACTGCTATATACTTCAAATACTACTACTAAATTATCATCATCATTATTATTATTATCATTATTGTTATTATTATTATTATCATTTTTATTATTATTGTTATCATTATTACTATTTTTATCATTATTGTGATTATCATTCATTAATTTTCAATGATAATTATAATAATGTGATGAAAATATTAACAATGGTAAAATTAATAATAGTAGTACCTTGCGACGACGTTGGTAATGACGTATTTTGCGTCGCAAACCATCTGCACAGCGCACATTTATGGAGTGCCGAAACTTTCTGTTCACGTAAATTGCTTCGTTTTCCCCGAGAACTGCAGAATTCAAGCCGACGTGCGTGCAATCCACAGCTCCCAAAACACTCGGGAAACCTGCTATCACGAAGAAATCATTCTTCACCCGATCAGCCTCAGCTCCGGTAGGGAATTTGATGAACTGTATCGGAAATAAAATGTGAATTAAAGTTTTAAATACTTCTCAACATCACTGAGATCTAGCCCATGTCGAACTCGTATTTTATTCTAACTTCTTTTCTAGCAGGTGGGACTGTCGATAGGGAACGTACCGGTACCCTTCCGCCAGCCCTAGCGGCGGTGCCGGGATGACGGAGACGATCGGCTCAGCTCAGTGAGAGCTCGAGTTTAAGCCTAGTCTATCGGCCCGCTATCGTAGACGTGTAAATATTTTACGTTTGGCCCACACCTAGAATATCTATGTTTTGGAATATTGAGCAATGGCATCAGCTCAGTATGGCCTTAGATCTAGGAATAAATTAATATTACTTAGCAATAGTAGGCCCCTATTTAAATGAATAATTAATGTCAATATGATTTGATTAAATACAAAGGTATCTAAGATTCTAACTTAGTTAAATTGTCATTAGCAGTAATGTATGAACTGAATTTGGCTCTATTTTGCCCATAATCATGATAATTAAACACACAAACTGCTAGTATATTTTAAAATTTAATATTGTCAAAAAAGGTCACTGCCTACCTCGCTTCTTCGTCGAACTAGTGCCAACGTCACGTTCCGAATACACCTAGGCCTACTCACGGAAGCATTGCTCACTTTGTGGGCACGCGCAATTTGGTACAGCAACGTGCCCCCAGCATAGTACATTAGAGCAATGCAGACTTGGAGTAGCACTGGCAATGCTCTATTTCGATGAGTTCTGTGCTCCAAGTCTGCCCTTATGATGTCTACAATGTGCAGGATCCCATTCCTCGTAAACCGATAAGCTTTCTTGATTTTCTTGTCATCCAGGCCATCAAATGGATCCTCTCTTGGCAGGAAAACCCTCCTCCTTCTTGCAGCCATTTTGTTGATGACTATGACTGCACTTACGCACAACTTTACGAACAACCTCTTAAAGTTAAGAACAGCCCAAACCTATCGTAAAGTTACGCATGACTTTTTGGACTTACGCACAACTCAAACCTTTATGAAACGGACCGAGTTGTTCGTATCTTTACGCACGACTTTACGCACAACCTTACGCACAACTCGGAGTACTTACGCACAACTCTGGGCACTTACGCACAACTCAGGGCACTTACGCACAACTCTGGCACTTACGAACAGCTTTATGAAACACCCCCCTGCTGTACTTGGGCTTGCGCTTCAGTTTAATGAAGTTAAAAGAGCTAGTGCTAAAGTACCGGTAAGCAAATCAGCCTTTATTAAGTACCGGTATGCTACTTCACGACAGAGGATTAGGTCTCAGAACTAGCAGTTCAAGCCAAGGGCTTTATACATTATACCAGGGTGACCAGATTACACAAAATGAAATACGGGACATTTGACCAACGAAGATCAACAAAGAAGCCCACACACAAATTATTAGACTTGTGAAAAATATAAAGAATTGGAAGAGAAGGTGAAGGAAAGAATAAAGGAGAAAGAAAAGAGATGATTGAGAAGGAAAGAAAATAAAGGAAAAACAGAAAAAAAATAACAAATAGAATAAAAGAAGAATGAAAAAAATAATAAAAGAGATAAAATATAAGGTTTCCGTCATTCTTTGAAATTAATATAGAAAGAAAGAAAAAAAAGAAAAAAAAAAGAAAGAAAGAAAGAAAGAAAGAAAAAGAAAGAAAGGAAGGAAGGGAAGATGAAAAAATGTCTGAAAGACAAAATAAAGGAGAGAATTAAAGGGGAAAAGGTAAGAAAAAAGAGGAAAGAAATAACGAAGGAAATAAACATGTTTCCTTCATTCTTTGAAAGAAAGAAAGAAAGAAGAAAACTGGAGGAAGGAAGGAAGAAAGGAAGGGAAAGGAAGAAAGAAACAAAAGAAAGACAGAATAAGGGAAAAATAAGAAGGGAAAAAATAAAGAAAGGAAGAAAGAAAGAGCGGAAGGGAAGAATGAAGGGAGGAGAGAACGTAAAAAAAGAGAAAATAATGGGAGGAGAGAAAGAACGAAAAGAAACAGGAGACGAAGAGAGAAGGAAGCCAAGGTAATTATAAGGGAAGAATAAATAAGGATATTTGATAAAGAAGGAAAGTAAGAAAAAGAAGGAAAGAAAGAAAAATGAACAGAGAGAGAGAAAAGAAAATGTCTAGGAAAGAAAGAGAGGAAATGAAGATAGATGGAACAAAAAGGGCAAGCAAAAAAGGTAGGGTATATATAAAATAAAGAAAAAGGGAAAAGTTCAAACTTCAAGTAAACAAAAATCCAATCATCTAATAAAAATCATAATTTTATTTGGAGTTTTTTAAAATGTATTTTTAAAAATTAAAAAATAAAATGTTTTAGAAATTAATAAAATTTCAAAGTGAAACATATTGTCAAACTTAAAAATTAGGTGAAACATTGCGGCATCGTATAAACCAAGACCTAAAACGAAAGCTGAAACAACTAGATCT
The DNA here is from genome assembly GCF_018143015.1 of Lytechinus variegatus. Taxonomy (NCBI): domain Eukaryota; kingdom Metazoa; phylum Echinodermata; class Echinoidea; order Temnopleuroida; family Toxopneustidae; genus Lytechinus; species Lytechinus variegatus. Next base: position 19,692,121 of record NC_054747.1, on the reverse strand, counting down.
ATGAAAAGTCAATAACTTGTTCCTCCGATTACATCTCCAAATCATTAATCTGAGAATCCATAGTATAGTTATAAGTATTTCCCGCCGATTTTGTGATTATTAGTGGTGGAAAACTGTTTATCATGTGAGATTGCTTGCACCATTGAGAATTTGCTTCGATCCTACATGCCTAGCTTGTATAGCCTGCCACACACAGGCAGGAGGCCAGTCCATTATATTTTGCAATGTATTAGGTTAGCAAGAAATCACCACAGAACTTGTAAATGTTTACTGTTATCGATTTAATCGTTGTCCCTGCTTCGTCAGCTGTTGGTTATTTAATGAAAATTCGTCACTTTTAAAACTACATTTTGTTCAATATTCTGAAATACGGGACAAATAGGCGTCCCGGGAAGGGTTTGTCGGGACGCCGGGACACAGGAGCAAAATACGGCCAATCCCGGGAAATACGGGACGTCTGGTCAACGTGCATTATACATGTATGTAAATTAGCACCAAAAACTAAGTGAAATTTGGTTATGTAACTGTGTGATCACATCGTTTTCTACCATTCATCAATTTTCGTCGTGAGCAATCCCCAACCAAGATCTGAATAAGAAGAATCCAAATTAGGGTTAAGGGAGTAATACAGCATATTGTAGGATTGCCCGTCAGTGCAAATATGGCCAAAATTAGGTAAAAACATTGTGATTCAAACTACACATGTACTTCCTCAGTTTTACCAATTTTCATAAAATTTGGCATGCACATTGGTCTTGAGGTAAAGATGTGCAAGATATATTTGTTGCATGTGTCAGAAATCATGTTGCCATGAATCTTGCTCTTCAAACCGCTTCATCAGTTTTCAACGAATTCTTATGAAATTTACATGTAACTCTCACATTCTTTTTTTTTTATGCAGTAAAGATGTGTATTAAAGACAATTTGTGCAACTGCATTGTCAGAAATTTTTTTGCTGTGGTCATTGCAATTAAAGCCACAAACACAGAAAAACTGCTATTCTCAGGGTTTTGGTCAGGGTTCATCAAAAGTTAGCATCCACATTGGTCTTCAGCTAAAAACTTTAAAGCAATTCTCTATTCCAAATGTGTTTGAGATTGTGTTGCCATGGTGAGTGACAGCACGTTTCTGCCAAAAACCCAGGAAAATTACTTTCCATTTTACCATTGCTGTTTATATTTATCTGCTTCAAATCACCCATTTATAACCCACCTCTATGAGCAGAAACTCTAAAGAGAGTACTTCTACAGTATAAAAAGAAGTCTTCCAATGCAGCATTGTACTGTGCAGGTCTGGCATACAAAACTTGAAGTGCACACCATCATTTTGTCGGCCTAGCTTCTTGACCATTTATGAGTTTCACACAGGTTTATAGTCAATTCAATTGGTTAACAATTATTATTAAACCATGTCTACAGATCGATAATAAAACCAGCAAAAAGTCAATTCAATTTTCTGTCTTGAATTGGTTCATTATTTTGCTTTTCTTTTTCAAATGTTCTGCCCTTTTTATAGGCATATTGGTGTTGAGGAGCAGGAAAATAACAGGCAAAGAGTTGAAGCACTCTTGTATTTGGCAAAATAAACATTGGTGCAATGAGTCGAAACTTGGTGTCTGACAGTATTTCCCAGCGAGAGAGCAAATTTGTTGACCTTAGCATGAAAATCTGATATTGTGATAGATTTTGAAATAATATTCAGACAATAACATAATATCTTACCCTCCTTTCCTTTCTTTTTACAAATATCCTTTTTTTCCTTTATCGTTGTCAAGGAACATGAGGGACAGAGTAGAGGGACATGGCACCTGAGAATTCATTTGTCCATTATACAATCTATAAATTTACTTTTGTTGAGGATGTGTTCAACCCACTGCTCAATAGATTGAACAAACCCTTTAATGATACCATGTGCATACTGTACATGTACATCATATGCCAGCAATTCACTTTTTTTTTCATTTTTTAAATGCAAATAATGATAATGTGCCAATTTCTTTCAAGATTTGAATAATTTTTATACTACTGCATTAGATGTACATGCATGTATGTATTTTCACACAATTTAATTTAGGACCAATTTCAGGTAATTTTGTAGGTAACATCAGGGACTTGACAAATAACAGAAAAAAAGGTATACATTAATTCTAGGGTATTCTTCTAGATTTGAAGGGATAGTTAAAATTCAATTTTACATGCGTGTACTGAATTTAAAACCAAAATATCACATTATAAATGTAATTAAATATACAATGCATCTAGGACTACATAAACTCATATCAATTAGATTATGGCATGTACAGTGTTGTACATGTACATGTATCTGAATTGGTTTAGAACCCCTTTAAAAGCAAGGCTTGTGAGCGGGGCACACATACACTTGGCAGCCACAAACGCACCCATCCACACAACACATAAAACTGATCATAACTTTTCAAGAACTTTTTGAACATGGAAAGAGTTGTACTATTTTTTCATATCAACAGGCATACTGTTTCATTCTTTAATGCAGGATATGAAAGGATTTCAGAGTGACATTTGTTCTCGCAAAAGGCTAATGACCATGATCCCTGTGGCATGCATACATGTATTATAATGTATCTATTTGTTAGTTCTGGAGGGGTATTTTGTAATGTATACTCTTGAGGCATTAATTGTAGTTTGAACATAAACAATACGCAATTGAACGACAATGATGGATACATGTACATAAGTCGTATTGCCCTTTTCTTTAATAATTTCAACTTATCAAGATAAGACTTGAAAGTGTGTCCCCAGGCAACATTATAATATCTCAAGTATTTGTATATTGTTATCAGTATCATTTCAGGTAAATTCATTTTAACCTACAGTATAAATAACTACATGTACACCGCGAGACACCAGTTTATATACCGGTAGTGCAGACAGCATCTGGATGATTTTTCTAGGATTGTACAATATGTTTAAACCAAAGTAACTTTCATTGCTATTTCATGATTCTATTAATTTTTCTTTGTTAACATAATTATCCAAATACTACTAGGGACGCAGAACGTGGCATATGGGGCAAAATTTTTAAACTTTTGAACATGATACTTACAGTATACACCTGAACATTTTGACATGACACATGTACATGTATACACAGAACATTCGGCCACATTTCATAGTTTTTCCTTTGCTTTCTTTTTCTTGGTTGTGGAATAGTTTATTTTGGGGGGATGTGCCCCTCCATTGAATTTCTGATGAAAGGATATTAAGAGTAAGTGAATTGTGGAAAATATTCATTTTTTTGGCTTGGCTTCATTAATTTTGTTATTGATTTCATATAATATTGATACTATAAATGGGGCTCAAATCTCAATATTTTACATACACTGTACACAGGGTCTTTCATGCAGGTGGCCATAGTCCGGAGGGTTGGGGCACAAATGAAATATTTTGACACTGGTTTGCTTCATCGTGACACCTTCGATTTGGGATACTTAAAAGTACATGCACATGTATGGTGATCTACATGTGTATGTTATGTATTTATGATATGTACATGTACTACAGTTCAAAACATACTTTATTTCTGTTGTGAGTCTTCTGAATATGCATTTGCATACATTGGCTGCAGTCAATCCCTCTCTTTTGTGCTTGATCAGTAACCAGTAATGTATGCGGCTGGTGCCCCATCCCAGGCGCTTTATGCTGTGTGCATTTCTTCCCACTTGTATTTAATCAAGAAATTCTCTATCTCAACTGAATCTCAATAATCTCAATCTTCTCATAAATAACTGTCAGCGCATCCTTTCTGTACCACTATCGATGACTTATGTGGGTTATGGATTGTTTCAATATGCTATGGAATTAACTTCCACAAGACATGTGCAATATTTTTTGTCAAGCAGGACCTTCAAAATAATACTAAAAACTTGGTTATTCACATATATGTACATTGTATATGCTTTCAAGTAAATGAAGCTTTTCTCTGGCCTAACATGTTTCCATTTTTCCGTGTCTTTTGTTTATTGCACCATAAAGCATTGTCTCATGATGAACACCAGCGCTTTACAAATGTCCATTTTATTGTTTGTATTAAAGGATTTTGTAATGTTATATTACTGAGAACTTTGACAGTTTCACTCAAATGCAACATCTCATTGCAATACATTTTAAATTGTCCTCTGAAATATAAAAGTCAAATTACTTCAAAAAGTAACCATGTGGAAGATACACATTTTATAAATTCCTTAATTGGTTGATGAGCTGAAGTATGCATTACATATTCTATATTTCTAAGTCCCCACATTTTCTTGATTACATTGATCTTTATAGAAAACTTGATGTGTAATATGATTTTATGCCCCTTTTAGTTATGCATTTTTTTCATAGTGCATACTCACTATATCTTAATTTTTTATTTTCTTTTATTATTGATCTCTGAAATTTCAGTTGTTTCAAGAACTACCTGAATCAGCTGTAACACAGACAGTGTTTAGCGTCTTGAGACCAAATAATGTTGAAGCTGACAGCGGGAACTATTTCAGGTATGTTCATGTAATTCAATTTGCCTTCCTTCAGGGATTGGCATGGAGTTTGCTTGTTTATTATATCGGAGCCTCGACCAACCCTTGCTGGGGATTCCTATTGTCCTGTATTTTTTGAATAATCAGTAAAAGATCTTAGTAAATTGCAATTGTAACAATAATTGTTACAATTACCACCGATCTTCCTTTGCAACAAACATTTTTATTTTCTTTGTCCTCTCTTTAGAATACATTACCTATTTTCTGTTAAGTTAAATGCAAATCTCTAAATGACTTCAAACGAGCATTTCTCCGGGACAAAACTCATCTTAACCACTGCTGCAGCTTTTCTATCACTGTAATGACTCACATGTAGTTTTCAACCTCTCTCTTTGTCTCTCTTTGACATTTCCATACTATTAATGATTATACTAGTGTCTTATTTACCCAGGGCAGCAACTCCAGTAAGGAAACTGTTCTGCCAGACATGATTTTATTATTGTTTGTTTCATTGGCCCCATAATATCAGATTTTGCATTGATCTGTAAATTACATGTATGGGGCCAATGAAAATGAGAATGGGTTCAATGAAAATGAGAAAAAATCATAATAACAGTAATGCTTCATTTGAACCCTCCATCTGTGAAATAAATACTGTACATGTACGTGCCTTTTTTTATTATATTTTATTTGCAGAGTAAAGTTGAGTTGAGTTGAATTTAAGTCATTTTAAAAGGGAGGTGTAAAGCCATCAGTTATGATCTATATTTATGGGAAATTTATGGTATTGACTTCATATTTCAAATGATTTTAAAGGTCTAGCACACTTAAACAATTTCATTTTAAATGTTAAAATATCATGTGTAAAAATAAACACAGTGTTGTGCTTTATTTCACAAAACAGTTCAGTTTATTTGGGGTGATTTGGAACTAAGACTAAAAGTTGGTGATGTTTCACATTTCCTATTTATATTTCATTCTGACAATTATGAACTATAACTAATGATTCATGTTTTAACATTGCTTTTGCATAAACTGTATGTGCACAAGATGAAAGATCCTTTAAATCTTGGAAAATCAAAGACACTGGTAATCTTTGTCCAATTTTTCTGCTCGAAATCTAATGCATGTTGATTGAAAAGCATTTTCTGACACAGGGCATCAGGCAACAAAACTAAGACCAAGAAACTGAACTGTCCCTTTGCAAATGATCACTTACGCCTTGGTAGATGTATATTGTCAAAAGACCTGTATGTTGTCATAAATATGCACATAATCTTTAGGCGGCGGATTTTGTCTATTTAAAGGTAAGAATCACGTTAAATGTCCGTCGCTAATAGGTCCATGGTACAATGTTAGAACATTGTACCATGGACCTCTTCGTGATGGTCATTCATGTACATGTACATTTTGATCGGAACTACAAAGATATGGACGGTTAATGTGAGCCTTCCTTTGATGCAAAGATAGTGTCCGCCTTCTAATTATGTGCATCTTAAAAGAAAACAATAGCGACTGTCAAAGATTGTTGGATTATTTACATACAAATTATTTACCAGGTTTGGATTTTGCTGGCTGATATCTGTAAAAATATGCCTTTGAAGGAACATGCTTCAGATTGGGAAATTGTAAATTCTTGATTCTCGAAATTTCACACACATGATTTCAATAACATTGAAAGATACATAATTTCTGCAAGCCATGTGCCATTTTCCTTTGTCATATCAGGAGGAAGCTTGAAAAAAGGGCTTATGAAGGATGAACAATCGATCACAATATAGCCTTTATCTGGAAATGTTTGTAGATTGTCCCAAATAAATAAAAAATTAAACTAAAGGTGTGTTCAATGTCGATTTTCAAATTTAAACAGCAACATGAATCATTGAAAACTAAATTAGAAATCACTGAACACAACCATGATCGCGTTGCACTGTTCAGTGTTGAAAACATAAAGCAGTTTACGTGTTGATCGTCTTTAAATTTCCCTCTTTAGTTAGTGCAGCTTTAGTGCGCAGTTTGACCCATCACATGAAAGGTCAGTTCTGGCACCAGTTTGTGTAGGCTTCCTATACGAGAGCAAATTTAAACACGCTTCAAATCTCAAATTGTGTTTAATGTCCATTCGTGATGGTCAAGGTCGTAAAATTTGAGTTGATTGCGTTTTTAATCGCATCTTTTTCGATGTTTAAATTTTCCTTCGAATCATGATTTGAAAGATGTTTACTATTCGACCGGAAATAGAGGACATTGAACACACCCTTTGGTTCTCATTCTATCCATGTTTTGTAATCACGTTTTTTAATCTTGATCCATGTTGCCGATTAAATTTTGAAATGACATTGAACACACCCTATAAAGATCACCCTATAAAGTTTGGAACTACACATTGATTTCCAGGATTAGGGCAAATTTTCTTTGCATGTACTTTATGCAATATCAATGTCTAATACATGTATGTATTCATGTCACTTGGGCGCAAATGAGACAGCTGATAAACTACTTTCTAATTTCTTTTGACCAGGTCTGCAAGCTGATTCTTAGTGATTCATCAGGTATGACGGTGCTTATCAGAGGTTAATACCGAAAGAAAGACTGAGAAAGATTCCACTTAAAGCCAAACATAGAGGAACCATTTCTTTGGGTTGCTGTTCCCAAGGGCCAATTACCTCATGTTCATCAAGAGGTCACTGCTACATATTAACGCTGGTAGACAATACTGCTACAGTAGCAGAAATATTGTAGAGCATCTACTCAAGGCAAGGATTTCCTCATAAATGCTTGCTGATAGAGGAACTCCAATTACCTCAGAGGTAATGAAGGAAGTTAGCCGACTTTTTTCAATCCGTATTATCCACAGTGTTAGTCCAGGTAGGAGATATATCTTAATGAATAGAGTAAAATTTACTGAGCAAAATGCTGAAAATTTGATCAAAATCTGATTACAAATAACGAAGTTATTGGATTTTAAAGATATTCATTATTCCGGTGAAACAGTTCTAGGCATGTCTTCATGAATATTCATTAGGTGGACTGATGATGTCATATCCCCACTTGTTCTTTTGTATTTTATTATATGAAATTTATAATAATATGACAAATTTTCTACAAAGAACTAAAACAATTGGATTGACAACTTATTAAAGGGCATTAGTTATTTATTGCCGCAACTTCTTTCATCATAATGGAGACACATCATTTACACATGTATGAAGAAATGAAACAGTTATGACTTTGTGTAATAACATGAGAAAAAGGAAAGTGGGGATGTGACATCCACCCACCTAATGAATATTCATGTCAATGTACATATAACTGTTTTCACAAAATATTGGTAAACTTTAAAATTAAATAACTTTGTTATTTGTTATCCAATTTTGATGAAATTCTCAACCTTTTGCTTTGTGAATTTTACTATATTCATTTAGATATAGATATTTGCAGCCCGGACCATCCCTTTATTTTTAAAGGGACATTAACCCTTTGTACCCGATAGGCATGTGTTCCGGCCTAGCAGTGAACTTGCAAATACCCGATAGGCTGGAATACCGGCCAGAAGTCATGCGACTTTAAAAATATGGGTTCTAAATATCAGGTGATCTTTAAAAAATAAGTTCAACTTTCTAGTATGCATAGGGATATTTAGTTGATAATTTCAGCCAAGATCTTAGCAGTATTGATTTCTGAAGTCAATATGACCCTTTAAACTTAGTTGAGTTTTCGAAATATCATCATAACGTAGAGAGATTATGGACCTAGCTCATGAAACTTGGACATAAGGGTAATCAAGTATTACTGAACACCCTGTCTGAGTTCCAGGTCTAATGACCAAGATCAACATTCATTTAGAGTCAATTAACTTAGATTATGTTGGGGTAATCAAAACAAAATTTTAACCAAGGCAATTTTTTTTTTAATGTAAAAAGCTTTTGAAATGGAATCACAATGTTGAGAGTTTATGGAACTTGGACATAAGAGTAATCAAGTATCAGTGAAAATCCTGCAGGAGATTCAGGTCACGTGATCAAGGTAAAATGTCATTAAAGGTCAATGAACTTTGGCTATGTTGGGAATATTTGTTGAATTACCATCATAACTCTTTCAAGCCTCCAAAATACCCCAGTCGATTTCAAGGTTAACCCTAATAAGACTGCATTTATTGCAAAACCTAAAGGCTGAATTAACCCCCCCCCCTCGACATATTTTGTGATAAATCTGTGCGAATTTTTTTTTATGCGCCACTTGTTGACTTTTTAAGTCGCGTGTATTTGCAACCTGGTGTGTTCTGACATTACGCAAACATTTTGCATGTGCATGCAGACTTTTAATAGCTAAACACCACAAATTTGTGTACAAAACTAATGCAAATAGTGTTATAGCCCAAATTCACAAATATATTATTATTTCTCCTTTTACTGATTAAAGGGCCCAGCCACTGACAAATTATTGGGAAATTGAATTAATATGAAATTTGCAAAAGGCCAATTGAGTTGCGTAATATAATCCGTCCATCGTGAGCACCCGTCAGACTTATGCGATAGGTTTGGACATCACAAATTTGACTGAACTCGTGATTTACTTCGGATCAGCAGTTCCAGTTTCCAACAATCCCAATTCCTAGAATCATAGCAGGTCTCTTGATTGTAAACCAAAATAAAAAATCTCTGTAAAGTTACATGTTTCAAAGTGAAAACATGCAGTTTACTTCTGGTTGGTTAGTCTACTAACTATTGCTCTCCTTTAGACCTCCCAGACATGCCGGCGTCTATTACATAACATCCCCAGGCAAGCCTCCGAGTGAAAGACTTGAATCCCTCCTTTTTTTCTGAGATAAGCCTTGATTTCCCCATGATTTGTCAATGAAAGGTCGCTTTAAACTCAATCTAATGTTTATCCATATTTTATTGTTCGAAATAGACATCAGAAATGAAATTTCCGGAAATTTGTTTTGCCCAATTGATCATAGGCCTGCCAGCCGCTGTGCAGCGCCAGATCGACGAGGCTCCATCCCTTTGATTGTTGAACGCCAAACTGGGTAGCAGCAACTTCCATCTTTTAATGTCTTTTCATCCAACACGGCTGGGGTTTAAACTTTCGACCCCCCCGGTTGTGAGACAGATGCTCTACCAACTGACCCAACACACCGGTAGGGAAGGCGGGGTAAGTTGAGCCACCATCCCCAGGCCAATAATGAATGAGTCAGACATTGTGGTGGTGTCATGTATTGATGACCCATTACATAACCCTTAACCCGACCACATTTTTTTCAACAAAAAGCAATTTTTAGAGGGAAAATACAAATTTCAGCCAAAAAAGTAAAAAATGGTCTGAAATAGATCAGTGCTTTTTACTCACACTCGTCTTTAAATATAATGAAGAAATAAGAACAATATTGTTAGTCCAGGTATGGATTCTCATTCTTGTCATAGTCTTTTATGGATGCATAAGAAATCTGTTGATGTGAAAATATTGTATTAAGTTCGGACCTGGGTAATTTACGCCAGCCAACATGGCGCAAGTTGAGCCATGGTTATTCTTATGGTAATAAACTAACAAACTAACCTTAAAAGCCATTGATATGCAGGCAGAAAGGAGCAAATTCACATGACAGTTCTTTTACTTTTAGAGCATGTTAGTATTTACAGAGAATTAGCAAGTGAAAAGACTTTAAATAAACATTTTGACATGCTAGTTCTTCCCTCATACATTTTGTACATAGTTTTTATGGCTCAACTTACGCCAGAAGGTGGCACAACTTACCCCACAGATAGGGCAAGTTGAGCCATTTGGCATTGTTTTTTTTCAAAGGTCACAATGACTTTCAGTGTGCTGGTAGAAAGTTATATATTGGTGAAAAATATTTAAATTTAAAAGAATCAAATTTAAAGGCAATGTACTTATTTCTTTAATATTATTATGCCTATTAATTCTAACATGCAAAATGCAGAAAGTGTCACAATTTACCCTGCCTCCCCTATCTGTTGTTATGGTCAGAATATTGTTCGTAAGTCGAAAAACATAGAAATACATTAAAAAATTACAGAATAAAATACATATAAAATATATGATGTGGAAGAGGTTCATCGTGGTTCAACTGGTTATTTCTTCTACTCAAAATAATTGTAATATTTATTGAATATTTTCAAGTACATTTGATCAGAATCCTATAAAGAGTCTGTGAATAAAAATTTTGCATTAGGGGCCTTGATTTTTGTTGATAAGAGCAAAATTTATATTTTACTCATAAATTTAATAGCATAATTAGCAATGAGATTTTTGGAAGAATTTGATTTTACCATTTTGTAGATTATGCCATGGGTAATGCATGCAGGCATGCGGATATTCGTCGTGATTGATGGCCGAGATCATAAGGGGAGCTGAATGAGCCCCCCCCCCCTCGTCTTTTTATGGTTAAGTCATTTCATTCAAATGAAGTACAGTACTTTATAAATGTAATCATTAGTGTGTGTTTTGTTTATTTAAATGTTTCAGATACATAAGAACTTGTAATATGCAAGCAAAATGAACTTGTGTTTTGTGATGAGGACTAATAAAATTATTGAAATTAATTCTACATGTATATGATGTATTTGATTTGGAAAGGAAAAGGAATGTTGAGTATGATGATGGTGATGATGAATGATAATAACTGGCTGATCTACTTGGGGAGGGGGATTAGGGGGTTTAACTCCCCCTCTCTTTTAGAAAAAAAAAATGTGCATTAAAAAGCATTATGTCCAGACCCATATATTCCTATAGCATGAACTACCTGTCATTGTTTCTATTGCAGTATTTCTATTGCATTAGTAAATGCCAGGAAAACATGACAAAAGGGGTTTCGAAAAAAACATTGGCGCAGCTTTGATTCTTCTGATTGTGCCCTCCCCCCTTAAAAAAAATAGATGTGCCCCTGGATAAAAGGTGTTAGATGATGATGGCCCTATAAGTGTAAGTTTACGATAGATGGAAATGATGAGGATAATAAGATCATTATATTGATGCTAAATTGATAAAGAAGATAAGTAATATTTTTTATGACAGTGATAATAGAGATGGTAATGGTGAGGATGAGTGGGATGAAGATCATTATACAGAGAGTGATCAGGTGGATAAGTATGAGGAGAGGCAATGGCGTGACCAGACATTGAATGTCCATGTAGCGGTTCTAGAGAGACTCTTTGGGAACTTGAGAGCCCCCGTCCTGTTGCCCCCCCCCCCCCCAGGAAATAACAAAATGCATAGTATAAAAATAAAAAGCTAATGATAATTTTTTAATATATATTTTTAATGCAATATCCCATGGATATCATTCGACTAGTTTGTGTATGAAAAGAAGCTTAAACACGGAATGTAACGTGATATAGCTTGGCTGCAAAAGGGGTAAGGTCCACTTTGGACTATTCCGAGAAAAATCGTGTTTTTATTCTCACTGCAATATTCATGTAAAAATAAAATTGGGTATAAAAGAAATCTGTCTTTAATTTTTCTCTTTATTCTTTCAAAAATTAAAATCATGGACCTATGAATCCAATCTCTTTTGAATGAAAAAGTGATTGGTCTTTGCCCCTTTTATTCACGTTTTAAAGTGAATTTCGAATTTTCTTCGGTATCAGACCGACTAAAAATCGGGTTATGAGACAAAAAAACAAAATTTATGAAAAAATAAACCTAACCCCTTTTGACAAATAAGCTTTTCAGAAGAGTGGGGTTTCGTAAGGGGTAAGGTCCACTCCAAGAAAATCATTGATCCCATATTGCAATATTCTTATGTGAAACTAAATTTCCATGATGCCCTACCATGTGAACATAAAATTGGGTATAAAAGAAATCTACCTGTCTTCATATTTTTTGTTTTAAATGTTCTTTTCCAAAAAAATATCTGAGGACCTAACCCCTTTTGCAAGTGAGCTCTTCATACATATGTATATATATATATATATATATATATATATATATATATATATACACACACACACATAGGGCCTATATATCCATATAACTTCAAATGCTTAATTGCCCCTATTGGCGTCTTTGCATTGTAACCATCCTTCGAATGGGGAAGGGGCGGGGTGGTTAAGTCTAAAAAGAAAGGCATGAGGAATTTGAGGTTTTAATGTCAGATTAAGCATAAATTTGACCGAGAAGATAGCGAGATCAAGTGGTTATCAGTCCGAAATTTAATCCAATTAATGGACCAGAAAACACAAAAATGAATCAGATTACAATATATATGAAATTAATTTTCTGTCACCGTTGCAGTATACGTCCCAACCCCCTCCACACTTCAATAGGCCCTTGAATAAATCTCAAGTGTTTCAATATTTTACCCAGGACATTTCCTTGTATGATAAGCTAAGGTATAATTAAAGGTCAAGTCCACCCCAGAAAAATGTTGACTTGAATCAATAGAGAAAAAATCAAACAAGCCTCACACTGAAAATTTCATCAAAATCGGATGTGAAATAAGAAAGTTATGACATCTTAAAGTTTCGTTTATTTTTCCCAAAACAGTTCCATGCATAATTCAGTGATATGCAAATGAGAAAGCCGATGATGCCCTCACTATTTCTTTTTGCTTCTTATTGTTTGAATCATACAATATTTCCATTATTACAGATTTGGCAATAATGACCAACTTGTCTGAACCAATATGTGAACACCATAATAATTCAACATGTTCGGTGAGGAATAAACTTTTTATACTGCAGGGCACCTTTGGAAAGCAGTTTTGCATAACTGAACAGGCCTACCCTGCAGTATGAAATAAATAACACCAATAAATAAATATTAATAAATAAAAGAGGAGAAAATTATATTAAATCATAATCATGTAAAAGAAATTGTGAGTGAGTGAGTGACGTCCCCTCATTAGCATACCGTCCAGTGTGTGCATATAACTGTTTTATGTAATAAAGCGAAACTTAAAAATGTCCTAGCTTCTTTGTTTATGAAAATTTGATGAAATTTTCAGTGTTTTGCTTGCTGCATTTTTCTCTTTTTATTTATATCAATATTTTATTGGGGTGGACTTGTCCTTTAATAGTAATTTAAAAAAAAAGAAAGAAAATGATTACAACAGGCCCTTTTTAATGCATATAAAATGTGAAACCTGGAGAATCATCAGTCATATTCAGTTGAATACATTCTTGAGAATGTATTTACTCATTAAGTACAAGAAACATCCGATCATTTTGCTGAAACTTTTTGGATCCTTCATAATTACATCTTTTCATTTCACCTTGAACTAATCGAATATAAAATGAACTCGTCACTTTGTTTCAAGCGATATAAATCATGTGTAATAATTGGTATAAAAAATTAAAACTGTAAAAAAAACTGCTCACGGAGGGGGGGGGGAGGGTTGAGGGTGTGAAAGCAGGCGAGACCTTTGCTACCTAATACACCTACGTCATAGGTGGTTCGCGCTATTAGTGTAGGCTTTATACATGTACCTGGGGTGGACGAAAATGCCCTTCCCAATAGAATTACTCTTCTTGACAAAATTAAGCTCCTCCTGTTGATTTATTATTATTATTTGCTATGGGAGACAGAAATAGAGGGAGTGGGCTCAAATCATGATCAATATCACTGCCATATCATGCTGGGTCTAACCCTCTCATGCATGCCGCAAAAATTGTGGGTTTCTTTTCAATAAAAGAAAACGAAAGTGGCTATGACTTTGAAAGTATGATTAAGAAAAAAATACTTGCGTTTAATAATGTACGGAAAGGGTAAACTGCTGAAAATGGCGGTTTTGTATATAATATTAAAATGATTGTAACCCAAATCAGTTGTTGCGATTTGTACTTTTACGTCGCGGTCAGAATGAAGGAAAGCACCCCCGTGTCTAGGTTTCTGTATCAATTTTACAGGGGAACACGTCCAACCCATCCATCGGGGATACCCGAAATTTATTTATCTTTTTAGGCCTACATTAGATCGGGGTATTATTTAAGATAATTAAAATAAAATATTTTACTTCTTAGTTCCATAAAAACACATATTATTTAGGCGTATGATAAAATACATTGACCATGATTTCTAAAGCATTGCACCCTTAAACTCATTGGCGTAATAAGCAAGAAATAAGATGGTCACAACATCATGAACAAGGCCTCCGTCAGAAAATTTCTTTAAAATCCTCAGAAATTGAAGCGAGCGATCAAAATTTTGGCCCTTTTTGAATAAAAATATAGGCCTAATGTTTGTACGTTGTTGATATAATAAAGAAAATACAACAACTAATCTTATCCTTATTTCCCTTCCCTTTTCGTTCTTTTTTCTCCTTGCTTTTCTTGTTTCTCCGGCTTGGGCATGACTCCAAGCCCCCCCCCCCCCTCCCCTCCGCCATCTGTGCGCCAGAGCCAGAACAAAAATATAGCAGGTATGCAACAAAGACTAGAAGACCGCTCTTTAAAGTAAATTGTCGCCATCTAGTGACTAGAAAAACAATAAAACAAGTAAGTAGAAGGTCGAACTAAATTTCAGTATAGTCTTATTTTTCAGTAGCATTTGCCGAGAAATGTACACAATGCAACTTGTGCTCAAGACCCTTTTCTCGAAATCGCTTAAAAATCATGTACAATCGTTTTAATTATGAATGTCTTACCATTAACTTATCAAATAGAGGTTTAAATGGGTCGGGTTAAGTGTCTCTGATTAAAGGCAACGATTTCGTAATTTTGGTCCACGGGGACGGGGTAATCAACCCTCTCTGGGGCCATATATAGGCTCAGGTACAACATTTTACTTACGAGGGGGAGAGGACGCATCACCCCACCCCCTGGATCAATCACTGCTGATGCATTTCAATCATCGTCAACTCGCACATGCCCCCTCAAAAAATACAATTTGGATTTTTTTACGTCAGCCTCCATTATCTTCTTAAAAGGTGAGGGGTCTGTTTTGTTTCATTCTATATGAACTCTAGAATCAAATTAGTGAAAAAATTGCCACCCCCTATCAAAAGCGATACCGTGATAAAAACCCCCTTGTAAAGATTTCAATACTCACTAAGATCCCGGACTAAGATACATCGAATAGGGTTAAATAGCGCAACAAAGGAAATTGAACCCTTTTCAATAAAAGAAAACGAACGTGGCGATGACTTTGAAAGTATGATTAAGAAAAAAATACTTGCGTTTAATAATGTACGGAAAGGGTAAACTGCTGAAAATGGCGGTTTTGTATATAATATTAAAATGATTGTAACCCAAATCAGTTGTTGCGATTTGTACTTTTACGTCGCGGTCAGAATGAAGGAAAGCACCCCCGTGTCTAGGTTTCTGTATCAATTTTACAGGGGAACACGTCCAACCCATCCATCGGGGATACCCGAAATTTATTTATCTTTTTAGGCCTACATTAGATCGGGGTATTATTTAAGATAATTAAAATATTTTACTTCTTAGTTCCATAAAAACACATATTATTTAGGCGTATGATAAAATACATTGACCATGATTTCTAAAGCATTGCACCCTTAAACTCATTGGCGTAATAAGCAAGAAATAAGATGGTCACAACATCATGAACAAGGCCTCCGTCAGAAAATTTCTTTAAAATCCTCAGAAATTGAAGCGAGCGATCAAAATTTTGGCCCTTTTTGAATAAAAATATAGGCCTAATGTTTGTACGTTGTTGATATAATAAAGAAAACACAACAACTAATCTTATCCTTATTTCCCTTCCCTTTTTCGTTCTTTTTTCTCCTTGCTTTTCTTGTTTCTCCGGCTTGGGCATGACTCCAAGCCCCCCCCCCCCCCCCTCCGCCATCTGTGCGCCAGAGCCAGAACAAAAATATAGCAGGTATGCAACAAAGACTAGAAGACCGCTCTTTAAAGTAAATTGTCGCCATCTAGTGACTAGAAAAACAATAAAACAAGTAAGTAGAAGGTCGAACTAAATTTCAGTATAGTCTTATTTTTCAGTAGCATTTGCCGAGAAATGTACACAATGCAACTTGTGCTCAAGACCCTTTTCTCGAAATCGCTTAAAAATCATGTACAATCGTTTTAATTATAATGTCTTACCATTAACTTATCAAATAGAGGTTTAAATGGGTCGGGTTAAGTGTCTCTGATTAAAGGCAACGATTTCGTAATTTTGGTCCACGGGGACGGGGTAATCAACCCTCTCTGGGGCCATATATAGGCTCAGGTACAACATTTTACTTACGAGGGGGAGAGGACGCATCACCCCACCCCCTGGATCAATCACTGCTGATGCATTTCAATCATCGTCAACTCGCACATGCCCCCTCAAAAAATACAATTTGGATTTTTTTACGTCAGCCTCCATTATCTTCTTAAAAGGTGAGGGGTCTGTTTTGTTTCATTCTATATGAACTCTAGAATCAAATTAGTGAAAAAATTGCCACCCCCTATCAAAAGCGATACCGTGATAAAAACCCCCTTGTAAAGATTTCAATACTCACTAAGATCCCGGACTAAGATACATCGAATAGGGTTAAATAGCGCAACAAAGGAAATTGAACCCTTTTCAATAAAAGAAAACGAACGTGGCGATGACTTTGAAAGAATGATTAAGAAAAACAAATCGTTTAACAATGTACGGAAAAGGAAAAATTTGCTGAAAATTGCGGTTTTGTTTATGATACTATTAAATGAATGTAACCCAAATCAGTTGTTAATTTATACTTTTACGTCGCGGTCAGAAGGAAGGAAAGTATCCCCGTGTCTAGGTTTCTGTATTTATTTTCCAGGGGAGCATGTCCAACCCATCCATCGGGGATTCCCGAAATTTATTCATTTTTAGGCCTACATTACATCGGGGTATTATTTGAAATACTGAAAATGAAATATTTTATTTCTTATTTCATAAAAACACAATATTATTTAGGCGTATGATAAAATACATTGACTATGATTTCTTAAGTATTGCACCCTTAAACTCATTGGCGTAATAAGCACAATAAATAAAATGGTCACAACATCATGAACAAGGCCTCCGTCAGAAAATTTCTTTAAAATCCTCAGAAATTGAAGCGAGCGATCAAAATTTTGGCCCTTTTTGAATAAAAATATAGGCCTAATGTTTGTACGTTGTTGATATAATAAAGAAAACACAACAACTAATCTTATCCTTATTTCCCTTCCCTTTTCTTTCTTTTTTCTCCTTGCTTTTCTTGTTTCTCCGGCTTGGGCATGACTCCAAGCCCCCCCCCCCCCCCCTCCCTCCGCCATCTGTGCGCCAGAGCCAGAACAAAAATATAGCAGGTATGCAACAAAGACTAGAAGACCGCTCTTTAAAGTAAATTGCCGCCATCTAGTGACTAGAAAAACAATAAAACAAGTAAGTAGAAGGTCGAACTAAATTTCAGTATAGTCTTATTTTTCAGTAGCATTTGCCGAGAAATGTACACAATAATGCAACTTGTGCTCAAGACCCTTTTCTCGAAATCGCTTAAAAATCATGTACAATCGTTTTAATTATAATGTCTTACCATTAACTTATCAAATAGAGGTTTAAATGGGTCGGGTTAAGTGTCTCTGATTAAAGGCAACGATTTCGTAATTTTGGTCCACGGGGACGGGGTAATCAACCCTCTCACGGGCCATATATAGGCTCAGGTACAACATTTTACTTACGAGGGGGAGAGGACGCATCACCCCACCCCCCTGGATCAATCACTGCTGATGCATTTCAATCATCGTCAACTCGCACATGCCCCCTCAAAAAATACAATTTGGATTTTTTTACGTCAGCCTCCATTATTATCATAAAAGGTGAGGGGTCCATTTTGTTTCTTTCTATATGAACTCTAGAATCAAATTAGTGAAAAAATTACCACCCCCTATCAAAAGCGATACCGTGATAAAAACCCCTTGTATAAAGATCTCAATACTCACTAAGATCCCGGACTACTCATCGAATAGGGTTAAATAGCGCAAAAATAAGAAAATGAAAAAATCTAGACAGTCCATATGCCTACTAGATCTGAAACATTAAAAGCCTGTGAGGGGGAGCTATAACTGAACACAAGGACAATTAAGCCCCCGATTTATTTTTTCCTATTTTTAGTATATTTGGATCATATCCCCTTAGATTTCTAAAATGTAGTTAATGTTTTTTTTTCTACCTTAAATTCCAAAATTTCAAAAATCAATCTCCGAGACTAAGATCTAGGCCTATATGGTATATGCATAGAAAACAAGGGAAAATCCAAATCATGGTTACATGTAGCTCGCTTTGTTCATTCGCAAGGGCTCATGATCCGGGCACTGCACTGCATGCATGCCGGGCATGCGGCGCGCGCAGATCATCTCACGTCGCTCGCGCTCGATCAACGTTATTAACGTAGGCTACACTATACGTCATTCTGGCCTCGCTCATGAATGTGCTGAATTTATGGCATCATAAAGGTAGGCTGTCCCTTTTCACATTCTCCCACCCTTTTTATACATTTCTACCATATACATGTGGTCAATTTATGCCAAAATGATCAGACTGCAGCTGCAAGTGAATCTCGTGAATCAATGTGGACTGTGGGAATAGCCCCAATCACAATCATGACAATGTGTACAGTGTAGTCCCATTCGAGCTAAATTTTGTTAGTTATTACTATTGGTACCGGTATCTAGTACTACTAACGAATATTAATCATGATTGATTATCAGATTATATCCACTCATACGAATTACGAGGTTAGTATATGCTATACCCACCTCGGAGCCCCACCTCGCACTACAAACGTGTTTATGCTAGTAGGCCTATGGATTTTTAAGTTGTCGGTTAACATGACTACTAGGCCTAATTTAATGACGAATGTTCTGAATCTGAATATCACTTAGCAGAATAGTTGGGTCAAAGTTTCACTTTTCCATGCTTCTATCACTAGTATCAGTCTCAAAATTGGACATTTAGAGCCAACATGAAGTTCCTCACACGCCCGGAGGGGCCACTTACATTGACGAGTGGATACCATGCGCGACCAAAAAAACACGTAAAAAGCATGTCTTTTTCACGATATGCACGTTACGTACGTAACGTGATAAGGGTGTCAAAAACACAAAAATAATGAAAAAAGGGTATCTATTTCGCTAGGAAAATTACGTGTTTAGGGTCGAATTTGCGGGATGATAAAACAAAATTCAAATGTTTTATAAAGGATGTCCTTTTTGCCCCAACACTTCGTGTTTAGAGTCCGATTTGCGCGAGGTGTAGAAGATGGGGTCGTACTAAACCAAATAAGGTAAAGCCGACGACCGAAGGACCCGTAACAATAAAACATTTCTGTACTTGTTTAGGGGTTCATTTCAGGGAATATTTGCCAAGAGTATATCGTTTTGTTTCCAATACTTGTTAAGGTAGGGTTTCACACGCCAATACTTGTTAAGGGGTGCATTTTCAGAATATGGAAATTACGTGTTTAGGGTGCTTTTTGAGACCCCATGGTCGCGCATGGTATCCACTTGTGAATGGTAGTGGCCCCCCCGGCTCACACGTAAATAATTTGCCGCCGATTTCAAAACATGGCATTCGCGAGGGTCTGAGCTTGGACCCTCGCATGCATGCGATGTTTTGAAATCGGCGGCAAATTATGTGTGAGGAACTTCATGTTGGCTCAAGTTTAAACCACCAATTTTGAGACTGATAGAAGCATGGAAAAGAAGTTAAACTTTTGTGTAAAGTAAGAATATTAGTTTTAATTGTTTTTAAAGATCGTGTCATCGTGATGTTGCATGAATTTTATATTTTTCCCCCCATAAAATCCCACCTTTGTCACTCGGAATATCAGATTGAGTTCACGGTCTCCAAATTTTGGTAGGCCTAGGTGGAGCGTAGACCGTAGTGTAGCAGTAGTAAATCTCTTCCACCTTCACTGTCTTCCCTCTCTGTTTCTCTCTAATTTGTGTGTATGCATATGTATGTGTGTTTTTATTGTTACATATGTATTTTTAATGTATAATTTGTATTATGTTATGATGTATAATCTGTATTATAATGTTTACGTACATGTTATTGTTTGTGTTGGGACCCTGCTTACAAGCACTGTGCTTATTAAGGGTATCCCTTCATTTTTAAACAATATGTATCTGTATTTTATGTCATATTTGTACGTACACTTATTTTTAAAGATGGTAAATAAATTGAAATTGAATTGAAAAAATTGAATTGAATCAACATCGAAATCCTAACCTAGGTTAAGTTTTTGAAATGTCATGAATCTCAAAGTATATGGATCCAGTACATGAAACTAGTAGTCGATTATCAATGATTGGTTTCTGGTTACGTGATTAAAGTCAAAGGTCATTTAACCCTAAAAGGCTGGGGGGAATCCCCCTCCCCTCAACACTTTTTGTGATTTATCCGCCGTGCGAAATTTTTTTACCACGTCGCTCGCTGATTGAAAGTCTCGCACAACTTTTGAGACCAAATTTGTGATGCCCGGGTACGTGGTTACAAATTACGCAACATTATGTAAGTGCATGTCAGACTCAAACTCGGGCTCAAAAACGTGAATTCATGTACAAATCCAATGCAAATTTTGTATTTAGCCAAAATTCATAAATGTATCATTACTTCTACTTTTACTGATTAAAATTAAATCATTTTGTCTTGTTTGTGATCAGAATAAAGTCTGCAACAATTTCCATAAATAAACAATAGGTAAAAAAACAGGGAAATGCATAAGAAATTAACAAAACTATAAAATACATGTACATAATAAATTTGCAATACCAATTTTTTTCTGATGTACATTTTATCAGAATCCTATAAAGAGTTTGTGAATAAAAATTTACAATTTTGGGGCCATAATAAGTAATTATTAGAGCAAATCTTTTATTTCATGCATAAATTAGTATAATTAATTCATTTAAAAAAAATCTAAATCAGAAAAATTATTTATACAGCCTTGTAGATTTTATCGCACACTACCACTGCAAATTTTCACGGCCGAGATCTCAGAGGGCGGAATCCGCCCCACCCCTCGGCTGTGAGATGGACAAATAACCCAGCTCTATTAGGGTTAAGAATAATGAACATGGAACATGTTAGGGTATTTTTGAATGCCATCACTACTTCAAAATATACAAGGGTAATCAAGTGTGACATCGTCTGGCACGAGTCGTACGTCACATGATCAAATTCAAAGGTCATTTAGGATCAATGAACCTAGTACTGTATCTAATGAATGGTGTATTTTTAGGAGTACGCAATTGTTTTCAATGTCAGCACAGCTGCTACATTGAATCGTGTGATGTAGCCAGATAGGCAGATACATTCCACTTGTAATTTATTTGTTGTTCTCTTTTTTACCCAGGTATGAAGTATTTGATGCCCAATGCAAGTGCCAGCTGGGATTCACATTCCACCATCGGTAATTGGCTTTCTCACTGCCACATCATCCAACTGGCAATAGTTTTGAAAATGCCATCATGCAGTCCCAAACAGAACTCCCTTCAATTTTGCTCTGCTAACCCTGCAATCTACATGTAGGAGAGTTGTGTGAATTTGTTGCTTTGAGTCCTCATTACAAATTGAAAGTTGTGTGAAACAGTGTGAAGGAAGCCAAACTTGTTGATTTTAAGTATCAACATGGTCTTTGCCTGCAGACTACCTTATTTCATTGTGCTAAACATTGGAATGCCCGCTGTCTTGTCCATGGCCATCTCGAGAGATCGTCAGTGATGCCATCACCTGTACACTTTGATAATGCAAGAAACTTCAGCAGTAAAGGAGGCAATATATTTTTTTAAAAGAAGACCATTTCATGTCGAAAGTACAGAGTCAGGTTTATGCGTTTGCTGTTGAACAGTCGCCCTTAGTTCAGACGCCATTATGAAGAAGAATATCGCCCAACTAAAGTCGCTCTATCTTGGGTATTGTCAATTCTCTTAAGGCCGCTAATCTCGACTCGGCCACTGCTTGACAAGGAATAGAGCCAAGTGGTGGGGCCTCGTCAAAAGGCTTAGACTGTCCATGATTCTCTTACTTTTATATTGATGACGTTAACGTTGGAAGTGTCTTCTCGATAAAGATTTTGCTTAGTATGACGTGTAAGAGAGACTGTTTTTTTTTGGGGGGGGATGGGTGCAGGATTAGGTTTGATTATTTTGTAATTTTCGTTTAAACATTTTTTAACTGTATATTTCATTTTTTTTATTTATATGTGTGTTGGTGTGTGTGTGTTATACAGTGCCTATCAATACAAAGTTTACACTTCAAAAAAGTCCTGGGGATTGACAACATGTGGATATTTTTTCACATATATTCTTGGGTTTGTGTTTCATCTATCAGATGACAGCAACAATTTTGACATAATTTAACACTTGAGTGAGCACTGTCCATTTTTGTAAAGCTTGCAGATATTGGTTTACGCAAAAAATGATAATTTTCGTGCTGTGTCATGGAAAAAAGCCAAAAACAATCTGAGCGTGCGGTTCATTTCTCATAAAATTATTTTTGCATTTTTAGCCAATCGAAATAAAACAGATACATTTTTAACAACTTTGCCACCAAAATCAATATTTTGACCCTTGGTAAGCACATCAACTAGCTTTTTTGTGCCAGCTGGATCTGGGGGCATGAGTGAATGTAAACAAAACTTTACTTCAGACATTTCCAGTATTTTTTTTCACTAAGTTTTTGTCATTTAGAGTGGGCTTACATTTCATATTTCATTTAATACTCGTTTCTTCACACTGTTCCCCAAGTTGATAAAGAGTAACAGAAGGAAAATATAGCATGTGAATCACAGCTCTGCGTAAATATCATCACGATGGCCTCGGTGTGTGGGGATGGGGGGGGGGGGTCGCAGTGGCGCTCTACATGTATGAAGTGTTTTGGGCAAGGAGGCAGGTTAAAAAGGTAAAAGGTATCTTCAAATAAATCTTTCTAGCAAAAGTTCATGTGTTTTCATGATTGTCGTCCACTTTTATTCATATACATGTAACTATTTCCAAGTTCTGCGCGAACAATTTTTCACAAACTTTTCAAAAGTAACTGTTGCTCACTCAAGTGGAAACATTTTTCAACAGTTATATCGCGATTTGCTGAAAGAGATCTGTACCAATGTTTAAATGCAGAAAAGGCTTCAGGATATTACATAATATAATTTTAGAGGATTTTTTTTACTGTTTTTGTGATACGCACTGTAGAGTTAGTTCATTTGACTTTTTTTTCTCATTTTTTGCATAATTTTATAGTTTTGAATCAGCATCCATTAGTATCCATGTACAATCAGGTTTTTGTTTGGCTTTTATTCTTATTCTACATTTTTTTACTACTGGTACAAGTAATAGTGCCTGTGTATTGGTACCACAGAAAACCTTAATTTGTGAGAGGTACATGTACATGTTCATAACACATGTTTTGCATAATGTGATCAAAAGAATGATTTAACTTGGTTGATCATACAAGTATTTACAGTACATGTATACCTGATCAGTTGTTTTTCAACATTTGAATACATATTGTCCTTGAAATCAAGTAATCATTTAGGCCAGTTCATTTTATTGATGGTTTTATACATATACACTGTATGTAGATCTCCACATATTACTTGTTGAATTGGGAAGAGGATGGATTTTTATTTGAGTGGTTTTGACATTAATTTGAATTAAAATGATGACAAAACAACCTTTTTTACAAAATGTATTTGATGTTCTCTTCCAAATACATTAGAATATGTTAAAAATGATTCTTCGTCAAAAATAATGTTTCATAGAAATTAATGCAAAAAAAAATGAAATAGATTATGCAGAAGCCAAGAATTACAATTTTGACAAAAAAGAGTGGGGGTCAACCGTCAACTACCTTTTTGTCCCAAATCATTTTTTGGGTTGCACCCCCTCAATGTTTGACCAATATTTCTGAAAATGATGTCAAAATGCTCAGGAGCACAAGCTGCATCTATGGAGTTGGTCCTGTCTGTGATCTAAAACATCACCATTCTATAGCCCACCACTAGTATTATATAACACATTTTTTCCATAACCTTGTTAATTTGTATTTTTTGTTATGTTTAGCCTGATGAATCCTGAAAAAAATACTGAAAATAATAGTGGTGAAGGGGTAACAATATTCCTTTTGTAGCAAATTCAAACACCCATCAGTTAGCACTGACATACAGTGATACTTTAAAATTTGATTACCAGTACGGTTTTCAATTGAAACAATTTAGAATTAATTTATGAAATAATCATTTTAAATATATTGTAATAATGAGTTAATTATTAGCCTTCCATCATTCAGTTTAAATTATTACTCATGTTTAAATTTTTTTACAATCTTTCAGTCTATCTCTATTATACATGTACATTTATGATTGTGAACCTGTATATCTTTGTTATGAACCTTGTGTAAACATAGATTTCAGCCATTTTTTAAATATATAAACTATGAATCTGCACTTACATAAGCTTTTGGAAGATTTGTCTTTTAATAGTAACAATGTATAGCTTTTAACTCTATGGTCTTTATGCCCTTTATGCTTGCTATCTGTTCATACATGCGGCATGCTTGGAGTGGATAAGCTGGCAGATACAAAATGGGGTCAAGGGGATAGATACTGCGGGCTGAAAATATTTAAATGTATGTAAATTGAAAGAGCAAAATGCTAAAAATTTCACCAAAATCTGAAAACAAAGAAGGAAGTTATAAAAAAATTAGCAGTATTTAAAGGACAAGTCCAACCCAATAAAAAGCTGATTTGAATAGAAAGAGAAAAATCAAACAAGCATAATAACACTGAAAATTTCATTAAAATCGGATGTAAAATAAGAAAGTTATAACATTTTAAAGTTTCGCCAAATTTTTCAAAACAGTTGTAATTATGCACATCCTGTTTGGTAAGGAAAATGAGGGGACCGATGACATCTCCCACTCACTATTTCTTTTGTATTATATTATATGAAATATTTTGATTTTATTGTCATGTGAAACAGAGATACGTTCCTCCCTGAACATGTGAAATTCCATTGTTTTAACATTTTGTGGTTCAAAAAAGCATGTCCTAAAATTTTGGCAAATTCATGAAAATTGAAATATTGTATAATTCAAACAAAAAACAAGAAAAAGTGAGTGAGTGACATCATCAACTGTCTCATTTGCATAGCACTGAGTTGAGCATAGAACTGTTTTGTGAAAAATAAGTGAAACTTTGAAATGTCATAACTTACTTTACATCCAATTTTGATGAGGTTTTCAGCATTATTCATGTTTGATTTTTCTCTATTTAAATCAATTTTTTTTTCTGCGGAGGACTTAACCTTTAAAAAAATATATATACACATGGATCTGCGCATCATCATGACTGTTCATTAGGTGGGCTTTTGATGTCACATTCCCTTATTCCTCATACATGTAAGTTATTACATGAAATCAGAATTCATTCATTTTTTCATACTGTGTGAATGATAGGTAGCATTCATAATTGTATAAGTTGTGCACTTCAATGAATATTAATTACACTAGAATAGTGGGGTATGACATCAGTTTGCTCATTGAATATTCATAAAGACATGCATAGAACTGTATTACTGGAATAACACAAATCTTGGAAATTCTATAGCTTCTTCATTGTCCGATTTTGATCGAATTTTTAATGTGTTTTTTGTATTCTTTATCTGTGCAATCATATTATTTTAAGCATGGAGTACTCCTTTAACTTGAAAAAGGTTCAACACCCTAAAGAGTTGTATTTGTGATTACATGAAAATTCAATATTTTAATTTTGGAGCATTGTCAATACCTGTGCCCTTTCCTGATTGTCATGGACCTGTACTAGGTCTAGAATTTGTCAAAGAGAGGAAATTTACTTAGAAAACTTATGGTAATGTTTGCAAGCGAGTACGTGAATTGACTGTATGACACAGCGACTGTCAGTGTCTAGAAGATGTCATCGCAAGTTGGTGATATGGACTGAATATAATAGAACGGGAAAGAATACTGTCAATGTCATCCTTTTTTGCAGCTAATCCATCAAATTTTCCCAGTAATTTGATACTACAGCATTTCTGATGGATGAAAAATACGCAACATATTAGATATATGCACATGTTTACCTTGATTTGAAGTTTGTTTTGATAAAAGAAAGTAAAAAGAAACTCCATGATGGATGTTAAGCAAACAAATTGTTGAATGAAAACAGTTTAATAAGGATTTTTATTGTTTAAAAATCAGACATACAGCACATGTTCCTAACAGCTACATGTACTCCATTTTCCATGTGATGCAGAATCAATAAATTGCATTTTGCTCTGAAATTTGAACTATTTTACATGTGCCTTCATTATATAATCAGACACAGACTGTTGCCTCGATATATCACAATGAATCTGTGCATGATTTTAGTTTGAATTTGCTAATGGTAATTTTGAGACGATAATGCCAAACTTTGCAACATTTATTAAAGATCCTACTGCAAACAGTTATCTTGAAGTAATTTTGAGAGTGTACATGTACGCTGATTGAATATTATGAAAAAGATGTTGCTGACAAATAATCATGATAAAGTATTTGATGGAGCAGACCAGGATTTCATCTAAATAAAGGGGCAAATATCGTTGATTCATTTTGTTTGATAGGCAAAGACACTAACAGGATACCTTGACAAGGATCAAATTTGTATCTTCACTACATGAATGGGGGGGGGGGGCAACCTGGAAAGATGGGGCATTCCCTCGGTTCCATGGACCATAGGTGATGTCTGTGATGATTATGGAAGGGATTTTGATGGTATGATTATGACAATTATTTTCACAATTTATGCTGTCGAAATACTGAAGATCATGAATATGGTAGTCGTGATGAGGATGATATTGATGATGAATTATGAGAAGGATGATGATGAGGATGGTGATGATGATGAAGATTCCCGCTTGGTCTGCACTTGCTTTGTCTTCTCTTCATTTAGTCTCAGCCAACATTATATCCAGTTCGTCTAATAACAGTTTGATGTTATGCGATTTACCACTATTTAATATTTTGTCTAATTTCCTATTAAAGGGATGGTTCGGGCTGAACGTATTTAAAGCTTAATAAATAGAGTAGAATTCACCGAGCAAAATGCCGAAAATTCCATCAAAATCGGATAACAAAGTAATTAAATTTTAAAGTTTAGCAATATTTTGTGAAACCAGTCGTCATTAATATTCATTAGTTGGGCTGATGATGTCACATCCCCACTTGTTCTTGTGTATTTTATTATATGGAATTAGGTTTATTCATTCTTTCCTCCAAGAACTAGAAAAATTGAATTGACAACTAATTTAGTGCATTAGATATTTATTGCTGCAACTGTTTTTCATGATACGGGAGACACATTCTTCACACAAGTATGAAATAATGAAGAAATTTTGTTTTTATGTAAAAACATAAGAAAACGGAAAGTGGGGATGTGACATCATCAGCCCACCTAATGAATATTCATGGCCACTGTTTTCACAAAATAATGCAAACCTGAAACTTCAATAACTTTATTATTTGTTATCCTATTTTGATGAAACTGTCAGCATTTTGCTCATATGAATATAAATAGATATAAATATTTTTAGCCCGGACTATCCCTTTAAGCTTTATACCGGCTCTTTCGTCAAGCAGAATTTAGTTTTCATTGTTAAATGAACTGTTAATGAACACAATTATGTGATAAAGTGAGAGATTATAGAAACGGGGCCAGTCACCAACTCATGAACATTAGCTGATGGGATTACACCAAGTTGGTATGGGACCATGGTTAGACCAAACGGAAATTTCTTATCGTTAGAAGGCTATTCTTTTACATCAGTTGATATTAGGCCTATCTTTAGGCCTATAATGTCCCTATATTCTATAAGCCCTAAGACTACCCGATATTTACAGCAAAACTTACAAATCAATAGTTTGAATCCGCTTTCATCTGCCGTTGTCAATTTCCCCCTTTAATCTCGACTCTGCCCTTGTCATTCTTATGATCTAGACTAGAATTTGGGGATTTACGACACGCGCGAACTCGAGATGTTGCTAGTCTGCAAGCACAGACTCATATATGACCCTTCAACTAAACCATGCATGTCTAAAGTAAAGACTAGACACCAAAGCCTCTGTGTCAAATAGAGCCAGCCACATACATGAATCTAGTCTCACTACTTCAGACCATGTTCAGACTCTGCATCATGTACTATGCAAGAGATTTGCGAAAGCTAAGGGTCTGTGCCTGCAGACTAGAGCGATGCAGCGGAGATGTCGGGGAGTTACAGCGCCTATATGTAACGATGAATGGCTTTGAAAATCTCATTATTTTGTACCGGCATTTGTACCGTGAATTAATGTTTTGCAATGGAAACCTGGTGCGCGTAGCCCATATAGCCCCTTTTATAAACAGCTTGCAAACCGTTCTAAATCTTAATTTTACAAATTTTTGTATTGACCAATCCAGGCTCCGTTCCGAACATGCCGAAGGTATACGCAGTTGAAATATACTGTTCTGTGGTTTTATCACTCTTTAACCCCCCCCCCCCAGGAAAAAAAACCCTTTTCAAAACCGCGAGAGCCCCACCCCGGCCCTACAATTGGGATGAGCAATGATGAGGGGTAGTCTGTGCTGACCCTGATTCTCCGAGCGAAATGATCATCTGAACAAAGTTTCTGGTTTTCAATTTTTTGTGAGGACAGTTATATTCAGATCCTCAATCATGAATATTCATTAGATGAGCTAATGATGCTGTGTGCCTAGTTTCCCGCTTTTCTATGTTCTTACATGAAAGCATCATTATTCTATAGCATGTGTATTATGTCACTTATAATAACATTTCTTTTAACCATGAATATATAGTACATTAAATCAGAAGTAAATCCAAAATTGGTTAATTCTTGGAGGACAAAATTTATGCAATTTCATATATCAAAATACATAAAAACAAGTGGAGTTATGACATAATGTATTGCTCATCGAATATTCATACATAGCTAGAACCGTTTCCCGTGACAATCAAATATTTGAAATATCATAATTTTCCCTTCTCCGATTTTGATCAAATTTACAGCAATTTCTTTGACCGAATTTTGTTAAAAGAGAAATGAATTACCCGGGGCTGTACTTAGGTTTGGCTGGGGGTGTGCGGCAAAGGCTCAAAACCCATACCCATATTTAAGGGTCATTTTGGCTAAAAAGGTACCTATTATACGGAATTTCTTCCAAAGAGGGACCCATGTTTAAGGGCGGGTTTAAGAATTCATCCAAAAAATAACTTTCAATTTCCATTTAGAAATGTTGTTTTCCTCTTCCCTGTACTTAGGACTGGTGGGAGGAAAAGGACACACATAAACGATGTAAGACACAAAGCCCCCCCCCAAAAAAAAAATGCATGAAAATACCCTCAAAAAGCACAAAAGTAGAAGACAATTCCTGAAAATAATGCATGATGGCAAACTTGCAATGTACAGAAAAATCCCAAACTCAGGAAATTTCCTGAAACTTTACATCTCTGAAACAAAGAATAACTCCGGGAATAATGGTTTCCAACATTTTGACCGGGCATTTTGATCCCGGATTTGCAGAAATATTTGCAACTAAGACATTGGAGGAGAATATTGACCCATAATTAAGGCCAGTATCTAAAAATTGGGGCCATGTTAAGGGATTTTCAAGCATAAAACCATACGCCACTAAATGTTTAGGGATTCTTAAAAAAAAGCGACCCATTCCAGCGGCACATCCCCGTATGCCTTATTTCGTGAGTACCCACCCCTCAGGTATATTACAAATTATAAATTCCATCAATGCAAATCATGCCTAGTATACAATGTGCTTTTGGTAATTTGTTCCAGTGTAAATTACTCAGAGGTAACACCGTGCTAACATAGTATAGTATACAGCGCTAGCTTCTCTTAATTGGTGTCAGTGAAAAGCGGAAACTCAGCGTCATCAACCGCAGAGTAATATAATTTGTTTCCATAAAATTACTCAGAAAGAACTGCATTATCGATTTCATTAGGCGTACTGTTCTATTTAGGACATAAATTCAATATTGTGTAAATTACGTATCATATTGTATATGCTGCGTTTGCTCCTCGTATCTTAATTATTTTTTTTTCAGTAAAAAGTACTCAGAGAGAACACGCACTACCGATCGCGTATAACTTCCTTCAGTATATATTATATAACTTTTTTACGATAAAAATTTCATCAGTGTAAATTATGATATGTCTTGTTGGTTCCTCGTATCTTAATATTATTTGTTTCAGTGAAAATATCTTAATATGAAATGTTTCAGTCAAAATAAATCAAGGAGAATACTGCACTATCCATACCTATAAATTCCTTTAGCATGTTTAGTGTGAATTGCATTACTATGTAGGAAATAATTTTCATCAGTGCAAATTATGTATGCATATTTTGATGTCTCGTCTACCTTTCGTATCTTAATTGCTTTCAGTAAAAATTACTCACAGGGAACACGCATTATCGATTGCGTAAAATTTCCTTCAGTGTGAATTATATTACTATACAGGACAGAATTTCCATAGTTGCAAATTATGTATGTATATGTCTCGCTTGCTTCTCGTATCTTGGTTCAGAAAATTTACTCAGATCGAACGCTCTATGATCGGTCGCGTATAATTTCCTTGAGTATGAATTACATACATTACTACATATGATATTGGCCTACATGTCTCGTTTTCTTTTCGTATCTTAATATCATTTGTTTCAGTAAAAATTACTCAGAGGGCACACTGCATTATCGATCTGGTATAATTTCGTTCAATATACATTGTAGGACAAAATTTCAATCAGTGCAAATTATGTATACATGTGTCTCGGTCTCTTTTTCTTCTCGAATCTTAATATAATTTGTGTAAGTAGGAATTACTAAGTAAGATCAGTGTATAAAATTTCTTTAAGTATGAATTACTCTGCTATACAGTGCGTCCCAGAATAAACGAAACAGAGATTTAGCGATCATTTATCATAACTTAATCATAAATAGAATAGACAGATGACCTACAAATTTCAAGCTTAGAATCTCCTCTTTCATCTGATATTACTAAGGTTATTTCTTTTTCTATATGTATATAACACATATTTTCCAAAAGTGCAAATTATGTATGCATAAGGCTCGTTCACTTCTAGTATCTTAATATAATTTGTGTCAGTACAAATTACTCAGATGGAAAAACGCATAATCGATCGCATGTAATTTCCTACATTGTGAATTACTTTGCTATATAACATAATTTTCCTCAGTTCAAATTATGTATGAATAAGGCTCGTTCACTTTTCGTATCTTAATATAATTTGTGTCAGTACAAATTACTAAGTGAGAACAGTGCATTATTATCGATCGCATGCAATTTCCTTCAGCATGAATTGCTTTGCTATATAACACATAATTCCAATCTGTGTAGATTATGTATGCATAAGGCTCATTCACTTCTCGTATCTTTACATATTTGTGTCAGTACGAATTACTCAATGAGAACAGTGCATTATCAATCGCATATAATTTCTTTCATTATGAATTACCTTGCTATGTAACACATAATTTCAATAAGTGCAAATTATGTATGCACAAGGCTCGTTATCTTCTTGTATCTTAATATAATTTGTGTCAGTACAAATTACTCAGATGGAACAACGCATAATCGATCTCATATAATTTCCTACAGTGTGAATTAGTTTGCTATATAAAATAATTTTCCTCAATGCAAATTATGTATGCATTAGGCTCGTTCACTTTTCGTATCTTAATATAATTTGTGTCAGTACAAATTACTAAGTGAGAACAGTGCATTATTATCAATCGCATATAATTTCTTTCAGTATGAATTACATTGGTATATAACACACAATTTCCCAAAGTGCAAATTATGTATGCATAAGGCTCGTTCACTTCTAGTATCTAAATATAATTTGTGTCAGTACAAATTACTCAGATGGAACAACGCATAATCGATCGCATGTAATTTCCTAGAGTGTGAATTACTTTGCTATATAAAATAATTTTCCTCAGTGCAAATTATGTATGCATAAGGCTCGTTCACTTTTCGTATCTTAATATAATTTGTGTCAGTACAAATTACTAAGTGAGAACAGTGCATTATTATCAATCGCATATAATTTCTTTCAGTATGAATTACATTGGTATATAACACACAATTTCCCAAAGTGCAAATTATGTATGCATAAGGCTTTTTCACTTCTCGTATCTTAATATAATTTGTGTCAGTACAAATTACTCAGATGGAACAACGCATAATCGATCTCATATAATTTTCTACAGTGTGAATTACTTTCCTTTCTCCTTAATGCAAATTACATGTATGTATGAATAAGGCTCGTTAACTTCTCGTATCTTAATATAATTTGTGTCAGTACGAATTACTCAGATGGAACAACGCATAATCGATCGCATGTAATTTCCTACAGTGTGAATTACTTTGCTATGTAACATAATTTTCCTCAGTGCAAATTATGTATGCATAAGGCTCGTTCATTTCTCGTATCTTAATATAATTTGTGTCAGTACGAATTACTTAGTGAGAACAGTGCATTATTATTGATCGCATATAATTTTATTCAGTATGAATTACATTGGTATATAACATATAATTTCCAATAGTGCAAATTATGTATGCATAAGGCTTGTTCACTTCTCCTATCTTAATATAATTTGTGTCAGTTCAAATTACTCAGATGGAACAACGCACAAACGATCGCATGTAATTTCCTACAGTGTGAATTACTTTGCTATATAACATAATTTTCCTCAGTTCAAATTATGTATGCATAAGGCTCGTTCACTTTTCGTATCTTAATATAATTTGTGTCAGTACGAATTACTAAGTGAGAACAGTGCATTATCATTGATCGAATATAATTTCTTTCAGTATGAATTACATTAGTATATAACACATAATTTCTAATAGTGCAAATTATGTATGCATAGGCTCGTTCACTTCTCGTATCTTAATATAATTTGTGTCAGTACAAATTACTCAGTTGGAACAACGCATAAACGATGGCATGTAATTTCGTACAGTGTGAATTACTTTGCTATATAACATAATTTTCCTCAGTGCAAATTATGTATGAATAAGGCTCGTTCACTTCTCGTATCTTAATATAATTTGTGTCAGTACGAATTACTTAGTGAGAACAGTGCATTATTATTGATCGCATATAATTTTATTCAGTATGAATTACATTGGTATATAACATATAATTTCCAATAGTGCAAATTATGTATGCATAAGGCTTGTTCACTTCTCCTATCTTAATATAATTTGTGTCAGTTCAAATTACTCAGATGGAACAACGCACAAACGATCGCATGTAATTTCCTACAGTGTGAATTACTTTGCTATATAACATATTTTTCCTCAGTTCAAATTATGTATGCATAAGGCTCGTTCACTTTTCGTATCTTAATATAATTTGTGTCAGTACGAATTACTAAGTGAGAACAGTGCATTATCATTGATCGAATATAATTTCTTTCAGTATGAATTACATTAGTATATAACACATAATTTCTAATAGTGCAAATTATGTATGCATAGGCTCGTTCACTTCTCGTATCTTAATATAATTTGTGTAAGTACAAATTACTCAGTTGGAACAACGCATAAACGATCGCATGTAATTTCTTACAGTGTGAATTACTTTGCTATATAACATAATTTTCCTCAGTGCAAATTATGTATGAATAAGGCTCGTTCACTTCTCGTATCTTAATATAATTTGTGTCAGTACGAATTACTAAGTGAGAACAGTGCATTATTATTGATCGAATATAATTTCTTTCAGTATGAATTACATTAGTATATAACACATAATTTCTAATAGTGCAAATTATGTATGCATAGGCTCGTTCACTTCTCGTATCTTAATATAATTTGTGTCAGTACAAATTACTCAGTTGGAACAACGCATAAACGATGGCATGTAATTTCGTACAGTGTGAATTACTTTGCTATATAACATAATTTTCCTCAGTGCAAATTATGTATGAATAAGGCTCGTTCACTTCTCGTATCTTAATATAATTTGTGTCAGTACGAATTACTAAGTGAGAACAGTGCATTATTATTGAGCGCATATAATTTCTTTCAGTATGAATTACCTTGCTATGTAACACATAATTTCAATAAGTGCAAATTATGTATGCATAAGGCTCTAATCTTCTTGTATCTTAATATAATTTGTGTCTGTACGAATTACTCAGTGAGAACAGAACATTATCGATCACATATAATTTCCTACAGTGTGAATTACTTTCCTTTCTCCTTAATGCAAATTACATGTATGTATGAATAAGGCTCGTTAACTTCTCCTATCTTAATATAATTTGTGTCAGTACAAATTACTCAGATGGAACAACGCATAATCGATCGCATGTAATTTCCTACAGTGTAAATTACTTTGCTATGTAACATAATTTTCCTCAGTTCAAATTATGTATGCATAAGGCTCGTTCACTTTTCGTATCTTAATATAATTTGTGTCAGTTCAAATTACTCAGATGGAACAACGCACAAACGATCGCATGTAATTTCCTACAGTGTGAATTACTTTGCTATATAACATAATTTTCCTCAGTTCAAATTATGTATGCATAAGGCTTGTTCACTTCTCGTATCTTAATATAATTTGTGTCAGTACAAAATACTCAGATGGAACAACGCATAATCGATCTCATATAATTTTCTACAGTGTGAATTACTTTGCTATATAACATAATTTTCCTCAGTTCAAATTATGTATGCATAAGGCTCGTTCACTTTTCGTATCTTAATATAATTTGTGTCAGTTCAAATTACTCAGATGGAACAACGCACAAACGATCGCATGTAATTTCCTACAGTGTGAATTACTTTGCTATATAACATAATTTCTAATAGTGCAAATTATGTATGCATAAGGCTTGTTCACTTCTATCTTAATATAATTTGTGTCAGTACAAATTACTCAGATGGAACAACGCATAATCGATCTCATATAATTTCCTACAGTGTGAATTACTTTCCTATAGATTATAATTCTCCTTAATGCAAATTATGTATGCATAAGGCTCGTCAGTTCTCGTATGTTAATATAATTTGTGTCAGTACGAATTACTAGGTGAGAACAGTGCATTATTATCAATCGCATATAATTTTTCTCAGTATGAATTACATTGGTATATAACACATAATTTCCTATAGTCCAAATTATGTATGCAAATGGCCCGTTTACTTTTCGTATCTTGATATTACTTGTTTCAGTATAAATCACTCAGCGAGAACAGTCGCCCATCGATCGCATATTATTTCTTTCAGTATGAATTGCTTTGCTACACAAAACATAATTTTCATTATTGCGTTATCGATTTCATACAAATTCTGGTATTGTGAATAACATTACTTTGCAGGATATAATTTCCCTCTGTGTAAATTATGTTTAGTATACTGCATTAATGTATATAATATTCTACATCGAATTGAAATTATAATTTGGTTTAGTACTCGACTGTGTAAAACATATTTCCCCTTCATTGCTAAGGAACTGTCGAATTATCTTCCATTTCAGTATCAGCTATCAAAATCATAATTTATTCAGATTATAAAATTGCTCTGTAAAACAATGAGCAAAAGCGTAATTTAGATTAGGAATTAAATAATTCCTCTGTATTCTACAGAAACAAAATCGTAATTTCTAACATAAATTTACTGAGTCGTTTGGTGAATCGCCTGCACTCGTAGTGTAGTCACTATACAAGCATTATAAGGGCTAAATTAGGACTTATTTTTTTTACAGAGTTCTAGGTGTAAATCTAAACATTCTCTTGCATGTTTATTCATATATGCAGTTAAAAAACAAAAACGTGCTTAAATTATAAAGTTTCATATCAGAGTATAAACAACTTTGTGATCGGGTTTCGCGCTCATTTATCAATGAATAAGATACCCAGTCACCCGTATTTTTTCCTGATTTACTTACATAAGTAAAGTGTCCCGTTTTAAGGTCTGAAATCTCAATTATATCTCCGTTCGTGCTTCGCACTCACATCAACTTTATTGTTATGTACCTATCATGTTCATGATTAGAAAAGCGCTTAGAAAGTCTCGTTTTTAGGGTCTGAAATCTCAATTTTGTTTACGCTCACGCTTCGATTTCTCATCGATTGCAAAGCTATATACCTATCATGTTCACGACTACAAAAAGAGCTTAGAATGTCCACTTTTTTTGTTGGAATGTCAAAATTTTCAGCTCACGCTTCGCGCTCGCATTATTTGAATGTCGAAATATGTATTGTCTTCATGGGTTACTGCAAACAGTGTATCAGGTCCCTTTTCTAACAGGCAAGGACGTATATAAAAAAGCATCTGCTCGCGCTCGCAGTAATTATTTGTTACATACGCATCTTGTTCAGCATTACATACATTGCTCAAATTGTTAAATTTTCAGGAAAAATACATGAAATACAAAAAAATTGCTCGCGCTTCGTGTTTGCTCTATTTAACTATGTTCTTTAATGAGAATAAAGCTAAGATGTGACTGCTATATTATGTATGTATATATTTTATATACATGTATGTATGTATAATTACATATCTATGTATGTATGTATGAATATATTGTGTGTAAGGGTTTGTGTGCATTTGATTGTGTGTAGGGATGCCCTTGCATATGTATAAAAGAACAATAGAAAACTCAATTGTGTTCCTCTCACTTTTGAGGAGAGATTTCAGCACATGTCACCACCTCCACTGAAAACATCGTTCCCTTGGCCCTCAGCATAACGCGATCTTTTAAGGCAAAAAAAAAGTATTTCGAAAAGTTGAGCACGCACAAAGTTCCATATTATTTTTCTTTGAACTTTATTGAAAGAACGCCTTTCGGCCCTTTTTGGGGCAAAAAAGGCATTAACATAATTAGTGCATGTGCATGTATATAAAGGTTTATTGCGTGTGCGCATGCGTGTGCGTACGAAGAGTGCTCTACACGTTGGTATAGTCCCATGTAGTTGAGCTCTCTGAGCTCTATCAAGCTTAAGGAAATCGTTAAGCTCGAATAGCTGACCAAAAGAGCTGCATTTCCGTATTGGGACAAATGTCACGATACTTTGTGAATTAAACCAAGTAAAACCAGAAACAAAATGGATATCAAATAAGAAAATGTTTTAATCATTGAATAATAATAATAATAATTGACTAATTCCCATTTTGGTTCTCGCTTAACGCAATTAATGCTGTATTTTTCCTTCGAGGCGAATTGTCTTTCTTTGAATAATCTTTACAGAAAATATTCTTATAATTATAACTTTCTTACCTCTGCCAACAATGACCAGGCTTCAGTAGCAGTAAGCTCAGGGGGAATATCTCTCTCAACAACATCTCGAGGAACTTCTCCAGAAGCGAACTAAAAGTGATTCACTCCCTCCATGACAATCACCGGTTTAGTTGCGAGAGCTGCTGGGTCCTCGGTCTGCAGTGTTTCTGATTCCCTGCCGGTAAAAAAAAGTTTTACAGTATTCTCATTTTCTATTTCTTTTTAGGGAGAATATTGTATACATATAAAAGGTACGACATCGACACTTTTCATTGTATAATTTCCATAGATAGATGCAATAAATGACGGAAATAACTGCAGATTATACATATATATATATATATATATATATATATATATATATATATATATATATATATATATATATACATAATATATATATATTTCAGAAATGTAATTGCCGTCATTGCCGCAGTACCAACAGCAAAGGATATGTTTAGAAAGGCGACCCTCGTCTACAAAGCCAGCATCCTACATTCACACGAAAACGAGGGAAAGTGCTACTATTATCTTGAGTGGGGTACTTTTAAAGACAGAAAAGGGAATCACATCAAATCAATGAAACATGAAGAATGCAAGTATTAAACTCAACTCTCTAAGTATATAGGGAAACTAATTGAAGCAAACACTAAATTTCAATTAACGTGGCGGATAGAGGAGGACTCTAACATTAACCTAAGAAAGAGAGAGCTCTGTAATCTCTGCCTAGATGAGAAGTATATCATTATCACCAATAACAAAAAGTACCTCAACAAAAGGTCAAAAATAATATCAAAGTACCTCAACAAAAGGTCAAAAATAATATCAAAGTACCGGCAAAGACACCGACTAAGACCCCCCCCCCCCCATAAATCCAATCAGGTGTGACGACCCATCGCAGCACGCAGACACAACCAAGTCGTCAAACCATCAGTCTGCCCACTTGTTCACTGCAACCATCCTGCCTGTGGGGAATCTACAGGTAGGACTATGGTATGAAAATGCTGTACATAGCACACACTTTGAAAAATCATTAAAATATCACTTTTGTGACAAAAATTGCTGATTTCCATACAGTTGCAATCTATTTTTCATTAGTAACTTGGGAATAATTTTTGTATTCACCAGAGCGCTCAAAAACTTGAATTTTGGGCACATTTTTATGTACGCCCTCTATTGGTGAAAAGTAATATAGCAAGAAAATTTTCATTTTTCAGCTCTATATCTAATCAAGAAAAAAATTTAAAGAATTAAATTTACATAATAACCAAGTTATATGATTAATAGATGTAATGAAAACTGAAAGTGTAGGAAAATCAAACATTTGTCACATATAAAAAGAGAAATTAAGCCAAACATTGCCGCCATTATTTTGCCACACATGGAGATGTAACTCAGAACAAGGTTATAGCATAACCTTGTGAGTCTGCTTGGAGATCACCGAAAGCGTGAAACCGACTGTAGTACACCGAGCTGACCGAGGTATGATTATATATATATATATATATATATATATATATATATATATATATATATATATATATATATATATATATATATATATATATATATTGCTCTGCATCGGCATTGAATTGAGCACTTTCGGAAACATCAGCCAATCCCATACCAAGTGGATATATATATACATATATATTTCGTCATTTCTTTTGATTTCCCTTAAAATATTCGTTTGGTATAATGTATTTCTCATTCAAGTTATTTTCAGAACAATGGTAGTCAGAGATGACATAGAAACATAGCCAATATATCATCAAAATGAAAATCAGAAAATCCCAGAATATAAAACAATACATAATCAACAACATTAGATAGGAAATACAAATAGGCAGAATATAAAAAAAATCATGCGAAAATGAAACTACAGCAGGGAGTCTATAAATATTTCTTCAAAGTATACTAAATTACATAATGATAATTCAGGTGTCTAATTGGAGATATTTTAACAAAGCTGATTTAAATTTATGAAGTGATTGATTGCTAACTACTATTTGTGGGAGATGATTCCATTCATTAATTGTTTGAGGATAGAAGGACTTCATGTAATAATCTTTACTAGCAAATGGATCATTCATCTTATAAGTGTTATAATTTCTTCCTATTCTATTTGCTCGTGTGCACCTATTCACTTCTCCTACATTAATCAAGTTGTAAACAATTTTATAATAAAAAACAAGCCGATGGTATTTACGTCTTTTCTCTAATAAGTTCATTTTAAACCGTTTTAGTTTGAAGTCCAATCTTTGGACATCATCCTGACGTAACGTTTTTGGATGCGTTCAATCATATCTTTGTATTTTATTCTATAGGGATCCCATGCTATACATGAATATTCTAGACGTGAACGAATTACGTTGTATTGATAAATTTATTTTTGCGGCAATCAATTTACTATTTTGTAATAAACGTGTATGAAAATCTTTAATAGTACCTTGGTTGTTCTAGGGAACCTTTATGGTGTTTTTACCTCCTCTTTTATTTCACTCTTTGAAGGAAAAAATCCGGAGATGGGGCTATCGCTCACACCTCCTGTTACGCAGACCATACCTGAATGGTTTTTCGACTCTCGTGATCCTAAGTTGACCATCTAGATCCCCACTCAGATGCATGATAGGGGTTGGGAAGGCAGCCAGATCAGCCGAAGCCCCGGTTAGGTATGAACCCCATTACATTAACCCTCGTGCAGTAGACGGATTACTGTTGACATAACTCTGCAAAAACACACCTGTCCAAGGATGACAGAATGATAATGATG
Source organism: Lytechinus variegatus (assembly GCF_018143015.1). Taxonomy (NCBI): domain Eukaryota; kingdom Metazoa; phylum Echinodermata; class Echinoidea; order Temnopleuroida; family Toxopneustidae; genus Lytechinus; species Lytechinus variegatus. Next base: position 19,651,597 of record NC_054747.1, on the reverse strand, counting down.
AAAATAACAATAACGAGGATTGCTATTATTATAACAATGATATATAATATTGATAATAATGATGATAATGATAATAATAATGATAATATTGATGATAATATAAAAGGTAATAATGATAATAATGATAAATAATAATAATGAAATATTAATAAAGTAATGATAATAATGCAGTAATGCTAACGTCATATCGATTCGGGATAGCTCCATCAGTTCCAATAAAAGAACTATGCCGTACAACTCGAAATATACAAAACGGAGCATAATTCGTGTCAGCCTAGCGACATGCTTTGAGAAAAGTCTTGCCTGCAAAAACATCGCTGTGTTAGCCGGCATACCAGACCTTACAAGGTCGACTATGGAATTGTTTACTTTGAGAGATATCTTTATAAAATAAACCAGTTATATTTTGATTAAAAAGGGGTTCGACCGCCCACAAAACATACTACATACCACAAAAAAGTGAGCCCTTCTTTCAAATGTTTAAAAACATTTTCAAATAGCAGAGCCGATCTCGCTAAGTAGTGCAAAGTAAATAAATTAAAATGAGAATCTCGTGAATGTTGCTGTAAAAACATGATATCAATGCTTTACATTTATTGTTGTTATTTCAATTATTCACACCTGATGTATTTTAATATTAAAACTATTTTAATCGAGCCACTTTATACGGCGTATATTCAACATTGTGCATGGCAGGTATAATCCGTGGAATATCGTAAATTCGTAATAGTATAGAGCAGAACAAAATGAACTGAATGTGGAAATAGATAAAGCGTAGATCATTATACAGTGCGTATCAAAAAAAAGTTTACACTTTGAAAAAAACCCTGTAAAATTTTACATTTGTATCATCCTGAGGATTTTTCCACATTTTAACATTAGTACAGATCCATTAAAGCAAAATGACGATATAACTGTCGAAAAATATTTCCGCTTGAGTGAGCACCACTTTTGAAAAGTTAGCGAAAAATGATTTGCGCAGAACTTTGAAATAGTTATGCGAATAAAAGTACAACTTAAACATGAAGAAAAAGTGGAATTTATCTAGTAAATTTGATTTGAAGATATCTTTTAACCTTTTTGACTTGTTACCTTGCCCATAAACACTTCAAAGAGTGCATTTCGCCTCACCCCACTCCCCCACACACCGAGGCCACGGTGACGATATTTGCTTTACACTGAGCTATGATTTACGAGGAATGGCTTAAGCTTGATTTTCATTTTGCTAATCATTGCCAAGCTTGGGAAAAGCATAGAGAAACAAGTATTAAATGAAAAATGAAATGTAAACCCACTTTCAATGATAAAAAATGCTGGAGATGTCTGATAAAAACTTTTGTTCAGATTCAGTTATGTCCTCAAATAGGGTAAAGGTTCTGCTTACTGAGTGTTGACATTTCAATTTGGGTGGCAAAATTGTTTCAATTGACTAAAAGTGCAAGGGAAATGGATGAGAAATGTTTCACAAAGCAAGTTTAATTTCGCCCTTCCCCTTTGACATAGCGTGAAAATGAGCATTTCTGCGCAAACAGATTCTGCGAGCTTTACAAAAATGCACAGCGCTCACTCAAGTGTAAATTTCTGACAAAACTTTTACTTTCATTGGATAGACGAGACCCAAACCCAAAATTATATGTGAAAAATTTACCCACATGTTGTGTCTTTTTTAATTCCAAGGGCTTTTTCAAAGTGTAAACTTTTTTTTGATACGCACTGTACAAAGAATTCGGGGAATTATGTCAAAGAAGATCGGAGTTACATTGGCCTGTATTCTAAAGTCGGGTTTAACTTAGACCATAGTCTAACTCTGTACTAAAATTATGGGAAGCCAAAAGTGTCAATATTTTTTTTATTAAGTTGTGTGTTTCTTATGTTCACCGTGTTCTTTCCTGATTCATCGATGGTGAAGACAATCATCTATTTATATTTCCTACACAATTATGAATAATTTTGAGAGCCAAATGAGCTGAAATATGATATCTCTATTGTTGGCGATTTATGTAACAGCGTGATTCCAACCCAAAATTAAGGTTATCTCGTCCAAAATGCATGTTTTATTTCAATTTTGAATTATGTATTTCTTTTCATCACAAAAACTCATATTGTGTCCCCTCTTCTATTTTGAGTAGAGGGGGGGGGGGCGTCCCCCTGTCCCCCTGGAATTTCCGCCCATGAATGGAATCACAGATTCACCTCTGGAGGAACGGCCGATTCTCCAAGTAGTCTGTAGTCAGAGCGACCCACAGCCTTAAGGGAGACTGATGCTGGATCCTCTCCGTAAGAGGGAGGTATGCTTCACCAGGGATCTCTTCTCCTGGAATCACTACCAATGTAGTCCAGTTTGGACCTTGTTGTTTGGAAGTGCCCAATCTCTAATCAGCGCCAAACCACTAAGATGAGTGGTTTGGCGCTGATTAGAGATTGGGAGACATGTGCCCTCTATGTTAGCTTTGGGGAAAGGGCACTTCCAAACAACAAGGTCCAAACTGGACTACTACCAATGCTGCCTGTACTCCGTGGTCGCGCACGGGTTCGTCGATCACTGTCGATGGGACGCGGACTAGGGCAAAGACGACGAGTTAAGCCATTGGTAATCGGTTAATTGGAATTTATATGAATTCCGGGATATATCTCATAAATAATTTCTCGTTATGAAACCATGAAAACATTGGCCTTGAAAATCTTTATTTATTGCGATAAATACGAGAAAGACAAAGTGACCGGAAAAACCATCCCATTTTCCATATATTACACGTGTTGCAATTCCATTCATTGAAAGATTTTTTTATTGTCATGAAGATTTGTTTAGAGACATATTAAAAGTGTATGCGCGTTTTTTTTTATTCCTCTGTTTTGGTTATTCATATAAATAATACACAATCTTTTTTTTAGGAAGGCCATTGTAATGTTCACAACGTGATGACGTATGCTGACGTAAGACAACAATTATAAGCCCTATTGTGAATAATATCCATTTATAACAAGAATTGCCTTCGGCTGATATCGCAAATGATTCTTTGAGTGCTTTATATTTGCGTTAAGAAAATGCCATACGTGATATTAAGAAAATAATATTTGGTAATAATAAATAGGAATAAAGGCCAAACGGCTGGTTTTAGACTGGGGTTTTGGAAAATTGGAGATGTACATGTGTGTTTGCATTTTATTCAAACTTGCACCTTGAATGGTTTGTCATATATTGAATGCCAGGGTCCTTTAAGTGCAATAATTTTGTTCAGGACTTTTGTAATGGCAACACATTTCCCAAAATAAATCGTAGAAAGAACATGAAAGCTCAAAGTGATTCTTTCTAGCCATGAACAAATCATTACCAGCCTTCCATCTACCCCGCCCGCCCGCCCGCCCGCCCATCACCCCCTCTCTCTCTCTCCAGTTGTACCTCTGTCTTATCATTCTTCTTCGTCCCTCCTAATAGTAAGTTTTCGCAAGTACGACGGGAAATGATTTAAGAACGCAGTAAATGTATCGAAAATACCCATCAAGTGACAAAGAACAGGATGTCTTTGTCAAAAATTGCTAAACCAGAACAACAGTTTTGCCCAAAATTTCAGAGTTGACAAAAACATTTGAAAAAATATTTAATTTTCCGATTCACCAATTTTTGACAAGGACGTCTTGGTTGTTCTTTGTCATTAAGGGCACTCGACAATACATTTTCTATGTTCGAAAAGGCGTCGTCTGTCGTAAAAACAAAAACTCCCTTTTCTCTATAAAGATGTTACCTGGTGTAAAGATATGCATCGCTATACAAACGAAGCCGCCAATGACCAAGAAGACGATCACGGCTACGACACAAATTACCGACGTCGGCGTCCCTTTCGACTTCACAACCGGGATGACAGACTCGGAAAGATGACTAAAGAGACGAAAGAGAAAAGACTAAGCATATTATTAAAGGAGAAGCGATAGTACCCTTTTTTAGCATACTTGTCATGTTTGTAGTGAACGGGATGTCAAGTGAAATATTCGTTTTTCTTTTCGTTCTCGAAATCTGGTTGCCTTCGATGCTGTCTAGACCCGTAAAAACAGTGACTTTAGAGATGAAACACAATGCGATAAAAAACTAACAAGACAAAAGATAATGCAGAAATACATTTTTTAACATGTTTAAAGGCCAAGCAGTAATTACTCGGCATACTTGCAATTAAAGAAAACAGGATATTGAGAAATATATTTTTTTGTGTTGCCCACGTTGATCAACATGATCAATAGGTGTTTTACAATGAGTAATATCTTAAAATATTTTGATATGCAATTGTTTTTATAGAAAAAAGAAAACTGATCCCCTTGACTTGATACTGCAGTACCATCCAGTTCTTAGTATCATTATACTTCAGTGAGAGACAAAACAAACATGGATAACATACTTGTCTGCCATTGCTCAGCTATCCACAGAAAACAAAAAAGAAAATAACAATAAGCTGTACTATGAATAAGGTAAAGTATATTGAACATTGGTGGTCCGCTTGTAGTACATCCATGGTTTGATACAAAGCATGAGAGCTGAACAGCTATGTAAAGAAGATTGTATTATTACATTATAGTTTCATTGTTTGCATGTTTGGGTGAACATCAATATCATTCCCACTGTCATGCTTATAGAATTGCCAAACTGGAGAGCGAGTGAGCAAGCATATGGTAAGTGTGTGTGTGAAAGAGGGAAAGAGAGAGAGAGTGTGTTCAATGTCACCACCCATCCAAATCGTCAAGATATTAAACTAAATGACTTTATGTTGTTACAATGTGAGATAAATATCCAACAAATAACTACTGAGATCAATTCTAAATTTGATTATTTTTTTATTACAGGTATAAAACAAAGGTAAAGAAAAGAGCGAATTATCTTAAATATCTTGCAGATTTAGTTTTAGTTAATAAAAAAATATGATCCTGCATTAATTCCAAATAATATAAAAAATTAGTTGGCAAAGATTCCTTAGATTAAAGTCCAGAAAAAAGGAGACATATTTTGACATTTTAAGGTATATAACTAAATAATGCGAGCGCGAAGCACGAGCGGGAAAAAATGAGTTAGACCTACAAGCGGGAAGTCTATTCATGTTTTTTAATGTAAATAATGAAAAAGAAGGGTAAATGGGTATATTCCTACATTGATAATGTGAGTGCAAAGCGCGAGCAGAAAAAAAATGACATTCAGACCTAAAAAAAAAGACATTTAAAGCACTTTGTACAATCATGAACATGATACATATATAACTAAACAATGCGAGCGTAATCGCGAGCGGAAAAAAGAATAGAGAGAACTAAAAATTGGACCCTCTTTTTGAAACCTCATGGTCGTGCCTGGTCTCCCTCGTCAATGGAAATGCCCCCCCCCCCCAGAATTCGAAACTTATCGTCCATTTCTGGGGAAAGTAAAGCCCATTCCATTGTGTGCTAGAGGTATATCGTTTTCGTAGGAGCAAGCGAAAGAAAAAAACCTCAAATTCGGATGGTGTTCAGACGGCTAGGCCTATAGACCAGTTCGTAGTTACTTCATGGACAATTTTGGTCAAATGACCTTTCATTTCATTATGATAGGTAGATTTGAAAGCAAGATATTACAATTACGTAAGCTTGCCTTACATAGCAGGATGAGTATAGGAAGGTATTTGTTGCATTCCTACTTTGAGTGCATGTTGCACAATGCACTTGGCAAACTGTGAAATACCAGTCGTTCGTGGACGCGTTTTTTTTTGTGGATGTAAATGAAAACCACAATTCAAAAGAATATATGAATAATCAAGACATCAAAGTTTGTGCTTATCTCATTAGATTTTAAACCGCATCGTCACTTTAGTACAAATGACCTTCCTCTTATCATGCGTCGAATCTTTAGATCATGCGCAGAAAGGAGCTACGAACTGGCTTAATGCTGTGTACATATCTACACATAGGAAATGGTTCCAGCTGAGAAGGTGATCTGCCCATGGAATCAATTGCAAGTGATCAACCCATAATCCACATTAGATGTAATATCGATTCGATGGACTGTAATGATCTATATCTAAGCCTTAATTCAGTAAGTTTTTCCTCACTAAATATGTATTGGATTTGTTTGAAAAACCACTTTCTTATCCATGTCATAATCTATTGTAGGCCCAGCATTTCGAATATCTCCAGCTAGTGGTCACAGTAGATGCTCGCCAGCGGCTCGCGCGTTTCCGTTTTACACCCTGGCGAAGGCATTTTCCGGAAAAGTAGCCAAAAAGCGACTAGTGAAGAGTCTACACACGTCGCTGGTTGCATGCAGCGTGCGACACAGGCGAGTCCACCACCGCATGCAATTTGCACAGTTACTGATCAGAGCACAGAGTTCCTCGGCACTTCATGTACAGAGAGAGCCGCGCAGCGGCAGTCAGGAGTGAAATCCAAACATGCTTTTGTAGTCGCGTTGTTTATGATAGTTTTTTTTTCTAAAAATAAATTATTAACTAATTGAATAGAATGACAGACAAAATCAAAATAAACAGATACTTATAATGGAAAGACAAATTGAAGTTTGATGGATTGATACACTTAGAAGCTGCCGAAAGATAGATATAGAAGACTGATAAATAGATAGAGACAAGATAGACAGATAGATAGATAGATAGATAGAAATAGAAAGAGAGAGAGAGAGAGAGGTGGATAGATAGATAGAAAGAGAGAAAGAGGGAGAGATGGATGGATAGATAGATAAATAGAGAGAGGCGGGAAGAGACAGAGGGGTCGATATATATAGAGAGAGGGGGGGGGGGGGGGAGAGAGAGAGAAGGATAGATACTCTCTTAATTCCCGAGACTTAAAATTTAAACCTTATGTGAGACTTATAATCATTTAAGTCGTAAAGACTTATTTTAGTGATGCCTTGATTTACAATTTCTCGGAGGTTTCGCGAAAACAATCGATGTTTTAATTCTTTTGGAAAGACTTAAAACTTTAACCAATCATATCGCGATGAATTGGAATCACGTGACCAGAGCAAAATTTCCACCGCCGCCATAATTTCTCTCTCATAATGGCTGCGATCCCGGGATGCGATGGAAGAATATTTGACCAAAAGCGTTCCGGAGGACATTATTCCCGACATTATTGCAAAATTAAAAGGTATGCTCGAAGTTATATATGTATAATGATGAATTTGTTGATATTTACTTTATTGTAATTAGTCGCGGAAAATTAGAATCTTTGTTCACTTTTGGTGTCACCAATGTCAATGACAACGTGATGTTAAATCTTAAACTAAGCCGCTTAGCGTTAGACTCTACCTAACCCAGGCCAGGGAGCTCCGGCCCGCCAAGCGGCTCCGTCCCGCTTCGCGGGCAGGAGCTCCCTGGGACTGGGTTAGACTCGTCTACCGTAGATCTAGATTAGACATGATGTACCGTATATTAATTTGTTGTGTGTCCGGACGACCAGGGTTGTGTATCCGGCCAGCAGTCAATTTTCAATAGTCATTTGATAACAGGCAATGCCTTAAGTTATAAGTTTTAGAACAAAGTTATCCTAGAACTAGTAGAAGTAGAACAGTTAGGATAGTTATTGAAAACAGCGCATAGATCTAGGTCTACAGTAGATCTAGACAGCTGGCAGCCGTCTGTTTCAAGGAGTTTTTTAACATTTTTTTTTCAGACGGCTCGCTATTCAGCAGTGCAATGCAAAATCCCCCCGTCGGGGCCCTGGCTTCAATTTTTGTCTTTATTTTTTAATGAATTAAAATTTTGAAAATTAATGCGACCAAAAATCAAAATGAAAATTTATATTCCCTCTTAAAAGGAACAAAATCAGTGACTTACCTCGGCTGTCGCACAAATTCACTTCCCCGTTTTATCCAATCTTAAGTACACAAACATATGGCCATTGAGTCCCCTGTACAGATTGCGCTAGAACTTCGGTCTCTGTGTTTGGTGAGTGAAGCCAACAGAGTTCAGCTGAACAACCAACAAAACAGAGACCGAAGCTTTTTTTGGTCTACAGTAGATCTAGTTTTTGTTTAATCATAAGAAGGCAGTTTCATTTTCAAATTTTATCCTGTCCCGACACGCACCCCCCATTCCTACATGATGAGCTACTACTGCGGCAGCCCGAACGCTTACTGACTGTACTGGCGTTCGTGGCAGCGTCCCGGCCGGCCAGGGGCTACACCCCGGCGAGACAAAAAACGGGGGCCTTGGAGCGGGCTTATTGTAAAAAAGAGGGTCCATGGAACGGGCTTCTGAACTACAATTTTGTGAAAACGGGGGTCCTTGGAACGGATCGCCAGCGTGTGAGTACGTGCGTATGCAACCCTATGGAAACATGGGAAAGGGCATGCGTGAATGATGCAGCTAGCGCGGCCTCCGCCGGGTGCGCTAGCGCAGAGACGATGGTCGGACAGCGCTCGGTGGCCGCTTTTCACCAAAATTGCAGCAGATCAATGCGACCGGAACGGCGTAACGAAAAATATGCGAAGCTTTGGAGTGGTTCAATTTGTTTTTGTTTTTTTTTCTCGATAAGAAAAAAAATGCTATGCCTTAATTGGAGCGGCTGTCTTTGTTTTTTTCTTCTCAATAAGACAAAAATGCTATGCCTCGGAACGGAAATTTGTGTGTAAAAATGGGGGTCCCCTCCGCGGCACATACCCACTATGCATTATATACTGAGTGCCCCCCCCCCCCGGGGCTACACATACATATGCATGCGTGCAGTCTCACTTGTGAGTGACATGTCTCTAGACTAGTGTGTAATGAAGTGATTTGTGTGTGTTGTGGAGCAGCATGACACATTGGTTAGATTAAAACAAATGTGCCATGCTGTTCTCTTTTTTTTACCTTACTATGATCAAATAACAACCTAAAATAACCATTTATTAGAATACTATATGAGGCACAAAAGCCCAAACATAAATGTTATTCATTAATGCCTTTTTAGTAAAGAAAAGAAGGGAGTGTTTTATCTGTAATTTGTAAAGGAAAAAAGGTAGTTAAACATATTAATGACATTTATTCATTTTAAATGTAAATACAGGAAGTGCTCTATTGTGATGGAGAAGGGTTCATCCAAACTTGTCTTAAAAACTCCAGAATGTCACAGCAACAGAAGAAAATGAGGAAACCGAATAAGACCAGCGATGAAAAAGAAGATGAAGCAGGTATAGATGATGCACTATTGGAAGAGACTGGTGCAAAGGAAATGGTAAGCCCCTTTTAACAACAGGGTCAGTAGCGGGGTGAATATTCTTCCAAAAAGCTGCTTTATCACTTGATAATATTGCACTTTGCTATTAAAGATTTTGAAACCTAATGAAATGGGATTGTGGAAGATATTGATCTAATCACAAAAGCAATTTAAGAACATCAATTTTCTTGAAGAATATTCACCCTGGCCCAATGGAAATTCATTTTGCAGGATTCTTCTTTTTAAGAGCCAAATCTCATAACTCAGTTACTAAAGATGCAGCTGCAGAAAACCTAGTATTTTTACCAAGCATATGCTGACCCTAGGTACTTGGAAATCAATCAACTCATGTTTAATACCAATCATTACAATTTTGTATGGTAAATCTGATTCCCCTTCTAACTTATAAACCCCATGCTATCCATCAAACTGTAAGAATTAAGTTTTTATTATGCTTTACTACCTTGTGATTCTGAAGATGATAAGTGCTTGTCTCCCCGCCTATAGTTATATTGGTTCATATCTACCGTATTTTGACTTGGTAGGTTGAATGGATGAAGCATGCCAGCCCAACCAAAGAAAACTTACCAGCAATAAGAGAATACTTTCAGCGAACTTATGAGTATCGGCAGGCACAGGTCAAAGGGGAACTCTCTGTTATCGAGCTCATAGACCTGTATCCATGATACAAGGATTTATCCAACTTGGTAAGAAACATAGACATGATAGATGGTTCTGTAGAATGTGCCAATTAGTTTATTATACAGTTTATACCCCCCCCCCCCCCCGATGTAAATGTGCTTTAGAAATCTGTATCATATAATGTGGACATCTACAATTTCTTTATCATTATTTCACCTTTTAAAAAAATCTACCACGTTCCAAAATGTTTGCAGAGTAGGCAGAGCCACTGCATTCATTAAAAGTTATGCAAAATTGAACCTCTCACTGTTTTTTGCTGTGCACTCTTGCAGCCAATCACGTGGTAGTGTGTGAGTTGCTAACTTGACGCACTGCACTATCACATCACAAAAAGTTGTGAAAGGAGTGGAGGATTTTACTTAGGGGATTCCTTGCGAAGGAATACAGTAATCGATTGCTGGAAAGGTACTTCATGGTCCTAAGGATCCAAACTTTAACCATTAGCTGAAACATGCATGGTCCTCCCATTGTCAGACTATGGCATGGCTTCTCCATTTTTCAGAGACTGCCTACAAAACATGTCTCCAATTCGAACACACTCCTGTGATGTGCAAGCATGCTACATTGTCCCAATCTCTACCTTGGCCAGGCAGGAATATAAGTTTGCGGCACCCTGCGTAAATCAAATTTGGATTCTCGCAGAGGAATTTTGCGCGAATCCACAGATAATCATGAAACGGTGGTATTAATTAGTTTGTGTTTTATTTTATTCCAGATCAATGTTGAATTTGCACTTATGTATCCTGAGGAGTCTGGGAATTTTCTGAAAAAATGGGGGACTACCTTCAGGGAGAACATCATCACCACTGCCAAGGAGGATTATGCTACAATACAACAGGTCATGAAAGATGAAGTTTCTGACAGTAAGCTGCCATTTTTTATGTTATTAAAACTGCCAAAATTGGAACACTGATGTGATCAAACATGAAATATGCATCCAACTTAGGAATGTTGTGTCACTTACTTGCATTCCAGCCATATTTGCATTTTCATGAGTGTACTTTGTTGAAATTGAATAATTAGGAGATTGTTTTTCATGTTTTAATTTTTATTAGATCTTGTAGTGCAAATGCAGTAGACTTACTTTTTTTCACTGGAGTGAATTGTGCCTTTGTCAGATAACAATGAACAGCTTGCAACACTTAATTGGCGGGTCTTGTGAGTTGGATATCTTATATGTATTCAGAGTTTCAGTGATTTCATCGCTTGACCTAAACTCTTAGGCAAGCTGTGTGCATCCATAAGAGACCAACGCTGTGTGATGTTGACCAACAAAATCACTCGAACTCTGAATGCACCCTTTTTAGTGGCCTTAGCTGAGCTTTCGATTGTAACAGTCTTTTTCATTTTTAGACCTCAAAAGAACTCCTTCGATTGGCAATAGTCTTTTTGTTGGATATATATCTTGTTCTTTATTAAAAACTTCCATTAAATTCAATTTTTTTCAGATTGAAATATCAAAATTTTCAGCACGAGCTTCGCGCTCGCATCTATTTTTTTTTAGATACCCATCTTAATCATTGGTAGCAAAAATGCTCAGAATATCAAGTTTTCAGATCAGAATATGTAAATAAATTGTGTGGGGAGCTCTAGGCGAATGATGTCAATATTCAGAGATGCCAGTCTTCAATAGGATTCACCGTACAGGGTTGGGGTTTTTTGCATTTCAGGTTTTTAACAGTAGTGACTGGCATCTCTGAATATTATCCTCCTGTTATTAGACCAAATTAAGCCGAGTGATAGAAAGCTTGCTGCAAATGACAAGGCCTGATATATTTTTTTTGCTGAAATAGATGATGGATATGGTTTTTACTGGTTTCTTTAAAATTGTAATATTTCAGGAAGGAACTGATTTGAGGATGACGACTGGAAACTGAGAAAATGTTCAGCCAACCTTTCCTTTTGAAGAAGAGCAAGCGACACTACTTGGTGTTGGACCAAAAAAGTCCTTGTGGCAGGTGATATACCTTTGTTGATAGATTTGACAGGCTCTTCAAAGCCCATTACTGTTTCGATGTCCACTTTGCCCAAGTTTTGGCACCATTATGAATATTTAGCAGCCTACGTATATGGGGTGTTGCACCCATCCAAGGTGAGACCTCCAGTGCGCTCACTTGCATCAGTTATTATGTCTGATCAGTAATCCGTACAAACTGAACCCTCTTCGTGTTAGACCAAAATGTTATACTTTGATCATCACTAAATAGGCAGGCCAATTCACATCGTGAATTGATATAGAAAAGTACTGAACACAGCACAACTGCAGCAGACACAGCTTCTGTCTTACGTTTGACACGCGCATCGGTATCTATGATGTGCGTGTTAGTAGGATTACCTTGCGCGCAGATGAAGAAAAGCCTTACATTTCCTGCCTGTTTAGTGATAATCAAAGTAGAGTGGCAGGTGATGGCTGTGTCAAATTATTTGACAGGCTATTAGAAGCCCATTTTGTTGTTTTAAAGGGATGGTCCGGGTTAGAAAATATTTATACATGTATCTGAATACATAGAGTAGAATTCATTGAGAAAAACGCTGAAGATTTCATCAAAATCGGATAACAAATAATAGAGTTATTGAAGTTTAAAGTTCAGCAATTTTTTGTGAAAACAGTTGTCATTGTTATTCATTAGGTAGGTTGATGATGTCACATCTCCACTTTCTGTTTTCTTATGTTATTGAATAAAATCATATGTGTTTCATTATTTCATACTTGTGTGAATATGTCTCCCTTATAATGAAATAAGTTGCAGCAATAAATATCTAATGCACAAAATCAGTTATCCACTTTTTCTAGTTCTTGGTGGAAGAAAATTTGAATAAACCTGATTTCATGTAATAAAATACAAAAGAACAAGTGGAGATGTGATATCATCAGCCCACCTGATGAATATTCATGACGACTGTTTTCACAAAATATTGCTAAAGTTTAAAATTCAATAACTTTGTTATTTGTTATCCGATTTTAATAAAATTTTCTGCATTTTGCTCAGTGAATTCTACTCTATTTAATACGCTTTACATACTTTCAGCCCGGACCATCCCTTTAAAGATCAAGTCCACCTCACAAAAATGTTCATTTGAATCAATAGAGAAAAATCAGACAAGCACAATGCTGAAAATTTCATCAAAATCGGATGTAAAATAAGAAAGTTATGACATTTCAAAGTTTTGCTTATTTTTAACAAAACAGTTACTTGAACGAGCCAGTTACATCCAAATGAGAGGGTCGATGATGTCACTCACTATTTCTTTTGTTTTTTTATTGTTTGAATTATACAATATTTCAATTTTTACGAATTTGATGATTGGGACCTTGCCTGAAAGACAAAATGTTAAAATAATGGAATTCCATGTGTTTAGAGAGGAATGAACCTTCATTTCACATGACAATGACAAGAAAATCAAAATATTTCATAAAATAAAAAAAGAAATAGTGAGTGAGTGATGTCATTAGTTCCCTCATTTGCATACCGACCGAGATGTGCATATAGCTGTTTTGTGAAATGAAGGGAAACTTTAAAATGTCATAACTTTTTATTTTACATCTGATTTTGATGAAATTTTCAGTGTTATGCTTGTTGAATTTTTCGCTTTTTATTCAAATCAACTTTCGCTTTTTATTCAAATCAACTTTTTGTTGGGAAGGACTTGTCTTTTAAATGCTAGAAGTATCCAGAATGCATGGTGCTGCACCCAAAAAATGCATGGCTGGAGGTTGTGTAAGAATAAAACCTGACCTGTATACTCATTCATTATTGGCTACACTTTGCTATATTATTTGTTACTACCTCAGAACAAGCCTCTCCGTCACAGCCAAAATTCATAAATGTATCATTAATTTTATGTCAAAAAAGAAATAAGGGATTTATAACAAAATAAAATACATAGGAACAAAAAAATTGATACCACCAATCCACCATTTTTGGGATGTACATTTGATGAGAATCCTGAAAAGAGTATTTAGACATAATTTAGCAGTTTTGGACCTGTATATGTACAGATGTACAGCTGAATTCTCATGTCATGCATAAATTAGTAGAATTGAAAAAAAAATTGAATAATTATGTAATTATACAATTTTTGATATTATGTTGTGGAAAAAGTGCATGCCTATTTTCGTCATGATCAATGGCCAAGATCTGGGGGGGGGGCAAATAAGGCCCACCCCCCCCCCACTTTGGGCTAGGCAGTTTAAAAATAGCCCATGTTATATAAGGTTAAGATAGAAGCTGATGAACTACAAAATTGTAATCTGGCAAGTGTGCAGATCTACTCAATCCATGAATACACCAAAAGTTTTAGGTTATTTCGATTTTTTGTTTTTTAGCTACAGGTAATTTAACATGGCCAGTTAGCGGTTTCAGAGAACGTTGTAAATGTGCCCAGTGCGGCGACTATGACTGGCCATCCTGGACGGGGGTCGTATTCCGAGCTCTCCCTGCCATGTTTGAATTCACCAGGCCACTTCTTAACCATTCTGTACGAAGGGGCAGTATCTCCAAATATGGTCTCCATGTTCTTGTTGATTTCTGTTGGTGTTAAGACCAGGGCAGAGGATGACCACACAGTGCCAGATTTTGGGATTTTGTCCCAAATCTCATGGTATAAAAGGTTAAAAACCGATGACTAACAATATATTTTTTAAATTAGCTGTACCTAAAAAACAAGAAATGGCACTAACTTTAAATGAATTAGAGGATCTGCACACATCTGCCACAAACTTATTGATCACCCCTTTTACTGTAATATATTTTATGAGTAAATGGCAAGAAATCTTGAATTAGTATATAGGCCTGATTATTAGAGGTTAGTAAATGATATAAATCCAAATGATGTACATTCACTGATTGGATTGCTGTTGTTGCTTACTTGCATTTTGTACACACATAAGATAGGGCAATTACTGAATTACCACGACAAAAGGAAGTATTGACCATAATTTTTTACCAATTTTACCATTTTACTTGGCATAAATTTCCACATACCGAAATACTTTGTAGTTTTTTATTATGCATCATCAGTTTATCTGTTTATATACCAATTTGAGCTATGAATTCGCAACAAAATAGAATGAATCGTACAAAATATAGTTTTTGCTTTATAACTCGTAAACTATCCTATGGTCAGTACTTCCTTTTGTCGTGGTAAGGCAGTATATATATATAACAGATTGATATTGTAAAAAGGTTATGAACTGGTTTGAATTTGCATATGTTGGTTTATTGTGGAATTGAAATTCTACATTATCTTGTAATTGACTATTTCATGGAGAAATAAATGTTTATGAATTTGAAGTACTTGTATCGTGTTTCATTTGTAGTTGTTCAATATTTTTAATTCTAAGAAGGACTTGAAAACAACCCTTACATGATTTGTTTTTATGTTGGAATTTACCATTGATATTTAAACCTGAAGAAAGACTTAAACTTCAGTAAATCCTGATGGTACTTAAAAATGAATCCAGAAAGATTTAAATTTCAAGTCCAAACGACTTAAAATTTAAAACTTCTAAATACTTAAAATTTTAAGTCTAAGGATAGTTTTGTTTTTAAATCCAAGGGTTTTGTCATTTTAACCAGTCTCTCTTGGATTTGAAATATAAGTCTTTTAGACTTAAAAATAAGTCTTTGGAATTAAGAGAGTAGATATATAGAGAGAGATGTTGTAGATAGAAATATGGACGGACAAAGAGAAAGAGAGAAAAAAGACAGACAGATGCTAGAGAAGGAGAGAGATAGAGAATTTGAGAGACAGATAGATATATGTTAGATAGATAGAAAGATAAAGAATGAGAGAGACAGCTAGACAAATTAACAGATAGATAGATACATAGATAGATAGATATATCGATAGAGAGAAATAGAGAAAGACAGACAGATGGATAGATAGAGATAGATAGATGAGAGATAGACAGATGTTAGATAGATAAAGAGGGAGAGAGACAAAGAATATTAACAAATTAACAGATAGATAAGTTAAAAAAATAGATAGATAAATAGAGAGAATAAGAGAAAGACAGATGGATAGATAGATAGAGAGATATTAAATAGATAATTAAAGAATGAGAGAGACAGAGAAGATTATTAACAAATTAACAGATAGATAAATACTCTAGTTAAAAAATAGATAAATAGAGAGAAGTAGAGAAAGACAGACAGATGGATAGATAGTGATGGATAGAGAGATAGATAGAGAATTTGAGAGATAGATAGATGTCAGATAGATCAAGAATGAGAGAGAAGAGCGACAAATTAACAGATAGATACTGTAGTTACATAGGTAGGTAGAGAGAGAGAGAAAGACAGACAGATGGATGGATAGATAGAGAGAGATAGAGAATTTGAGATAGATAGATGTTAGATAAAGAATGAGAGAGACAGAGAAGATTATTAGATAGATAGATACTGCAGTTACATAGATAGATAGAATTTGAGAGATAGATTAATAGACAGATAGAGAGAAAGACAGATATCAGCAAATCGGCAAGGCAAATGATCAAGGCAAACATTCGTATTGAACCTGGAAAGTATAAGCTCAGCTGCATTTGCAAGTACGGTATGTTCTGCGGATAACTTCGGTGCGGACTTTGGATCGCGCGCCCAGCTGATAATGTAAACAAACGTAGACGTAGACTCTTCACTAGTCGCTTTTTGACTACTTTTCCGGAAAATGCCTTCGCCAGGGTGTAAAACGGAAACGCGCAAACGCTCAGGGGGCATAGGCTGATGACCAGTCGTACATGCATGAAAGCAGGATTTGATCACGCAGCATGGTGCGTGAGTCGCGTGAAAGAATTTTGCACACGAAAAGCAAATCTATAGGGCCTGTAACACAAAGCTTAGCAATGATTGCAGAGCAGTTTCTACGTTTGATTCTATTGACTATATTGTATAATCAAATAATCGAATGTATGATTAAACTTCTGAAGAGGATGTAGATCGCACTTAATAATTTGTGCGAAAGCAAAGCGCGAGCTGATATGTTTATTAGACCTATTATTATTTTCACATATGACCGGGACATTCTAAGGACATTTTGTCGGACCCGAATGATGCGTCCCCGAGGTTTGCGAAAACTCCGTATTAATGCGAGCACGAAGCGCGAGCAGAAAATGTTTGATATTTTGATCTGGAAATTAGTAATTTATGCACTGAGTTTAAGCACTGTGTATAGACAATTCTGAAGAGGATATAGATCGCACTTAATAATTTGTGCGAACGCAAAGCGCGAGCTGATATTTTTATTAGACCTATTATTATTTTGACATATGACCGGGACATTCTAAGGACATTTTGTCATCTCATAATAAAAATAATGACTTTCTTCCTATTCCTCTTCCTTTGCGCGGGATAATGCTTGTCGATATTCCCTTGTGAAAAAAGGGACATTTTTTTTACGAATTCATGAAAATATTATCTTATCCATTGATGTAATAAACCTAATGAGAGCGCGAAACTTGTTACTATTAATGCCTGTAAATGGAGTTTTAAAATTACTATGAAGGTATACATTCACCAATCAAAATGCGAGTGTGCTGTGCTGGCTGATAGGTATTAACAATCTTTTCATGTGTATATAATGTTTCCGTTTAGTTTTAGGTAACATCTGTACAGTATCATATTTATTTGTTCTGTTATTTTCAATAGTTAATTATGCTTATTTCATTTCATTTTTTTTTCAATATTAGTATTTATGCTCTATTCTTTGTTTATATTTGAATATGTTACCATGTTTATATTTGTGTTTGTTCACGAAGGGCCTCAGCGAAAACCAGCATGTAATTGAGCTACCCTACTTTTAAATATTTGAAATAAATCAAGAAACAATCAACCCTGTAACGGATATTTTTTAGAACCTTATAAGTACTTGACAAATCAAATTCTGCGAGCGCGAAGCGCGGGCTGTAAGTGTTGATACTTAGACAATAAAAAACGGACATACCGAACACTTTGTGAAAATCAATTTGTAAATCAAAGAAAATAAGGAAAGCTCGATGTCGGTGCTGAAATAGGTTTTGTATTAACTTCAAAACTTGATATTTTAAGCTCCATATCAGCCTATTTATTGAGCAAGATAGGGAGAAGCACGAGCGAAAAAAATATAGTTGCATGCATTTGTTTTTACCAAGTCTTCTCATCTTATTTCATTCACTCTTCTTATTCTTTTTTCTTCTTTCTTCCCCTCTCTTTTCTTTTTCTTTCCGCCCTTTATTTTGCTCCACCGATGGGGGGGGGGCAATTATTATTCAAGTGAGTCTATTTTGTAGACTACACTAGCATATTATGCATTGATATACAGACATTGTTTATCTGTTTCTATTCGTATATTGATTTTTTTGTAGTCAAATCCTTAACTTACGAAAAACTCTTCAAGACACTATTAATCAATTATATTCATCTTGATTATTACTAAAAATATCATGTGTTGGTTTATGAAATGGAAGTACCAATTATCAATTTAAATAGGGCAAAGTATGCATTACAAAAAATGCTACATAACAAACTAATAAGACATTTTAAGAACAAAACTATCAAGTCAAAAGAAAATAGATTTTAAATCAGTGATGTAAAAGGTGCTTCTATAAAAGCCAATTGGATGCCCCCATAAAAATATTTTTGGTATAAACCTTTTGGTAGTCGGTAGTCAGCAAAAAATACTCCCCACCAAAAAAAAATCGATTGCTTGTTGAGTGAAATTCTCTCTTCTTAATAAGTTAATTTTCAAGGGAAGCATTAGTTCTTGAAATGAAGTTCGCTCAAAATTAGTTTCAAAATGAAGGGTCCTTGATATAGCCTACATTTAAATGTTCCTGCAATCGTTGCCCCCAATTCATAACAGAAACTAGAAAGAGCGAGGGCCATGTACCAATTACTATCGTCAAAGACGGCATCCTCGATTATCATGATTATGCTGCTCCAAAAGGCATTCTCGATGAATAAGCAGAACCCTTGAATAAATGCTAAAGCAGCACGTGATTCGTAACCATAACTGATGACGCCCAGCAGAAAAGATCCGGCGCAGATACAAGATACAGGGATGTACACAGCAAAAGCCTTGACTCGTTTATAGAGGAGGACGATGAATATATACGGGACTCCCAATAATGCCGACGACACCACCGATTGTGGTTCTTAATACATCTGATTGAGAGCACTGCAAAACGTAGTCTCAAACAGCTTTGAATTATGTGATAATCGCTCTCTTTAGTCTTTTGAATATGAATCATTTTGAAGAAAATATAAATCCGCCATTTTGAGGGATTTTAAAACACTTGTGGTTAGGATTTGGCAGAAACTGCAGAGTAATTATATAGAAATTCACCTCTTGAAACTGCAAGTCATTTTGTCTCTGATCCGTGTGTAGATCAAACGGCATGAATTCTGTAATATTTCCTCTTTTCAGTCATATGAATTTAAACAATTTCTGAAAAAATATAAATCCATTATTTTTTCCAAATTAATATTGCACATTATTCGAAAGAAAAAGATGAGTGGAAACGGGGGAGAAGATGGTCATAAGAAAAATAAAAGTGTATACCGTTAATGAGAGAAAGGTCGAAAGAGTTGAATATTTATCGAATAATTACAATGACGCAGATGTATTAAGAACCACAACAATGCAACTAATGTAACTACTTTGACTGAGTCTATGGCCTTTATGGGACAAATGGCTAACCATAATGTCCGAGATGAAAAAAAAACGATAAACTAAGATTTTCGGCGAAGAACTATCCTTTTTCGATTTCGATAAACTTATAGTTATTTGTCGGCGAAGAAGTAATATTTTTCGGTTACGACTAACTAAGTTTTCCGATGATAAACCCGGGATAAAAAAAAAGAAACCAGTGTATATCGACACGAAACTTATGATATATCGCCTTTTATCATGTTTGTGTGACAATGTTGAACGACTTCTGGGGATTCCCCGCTGACAGTTGGAGTAAATGTACAAATGCATTTGCCTTTGGATAGATCGTACTGGTACGTAATTCTGGAGAGTTACTGATGTAGAGTAAACGCATTTCTGCGACGATAGAACGCAGGCTACATAGTATTTCCTGCTCCATCCCCTATCTAAAATTAGAGGACAATCAAGTCTCGTCAAGTCAAGTCATCAGTACAAGGAATCATTATTTTGTGAGTCGGTAAGTCGCAATGTTTGCTTAAAATTGATATCTTTGATATCAATACGATAATATCACTTCATGTTTGACGTATGCAAATCGGAAAGAGATATCGAATCACAATGCAGGATATGCATATTGCAACAGGCGACATGCTACATGTTAGGTTTTTTTCATTCAGAGGATTGAACGAACATGTTTAACTAAATTGGCGTTAACATTAACAAAATGCTCCTGATATTCAGAACCGATTGGGATTTTTTGTGAGTAACCTGCAGGGATGGATCCAGGATTTATTAAAAATGGGGGCGTTTGTGTACAGGAAAAGTTTGACAAACAAATAAAATGGTTTTCATTACCAATTGAGGTCATTTTGTTACAGGAAAAAAATGGACATGCCCAAATAAAAAAGGTTTCACGACCAAATCCCACTAGCAATATTTAGCTCACTCTGATCCCATTTTTGGAAACTCAAAACGTTGAAAATAAACGATATCCATACTTTACAATCTGCCTTTTTTATGTACAAATTCTCAATCAATGTTATACCTTCATCCTTTCAAAACATTTTTACTTACAAAAGGGACATTCATTCATATCCTACACGTCACTCATCAGACTTTCATTTGACAAACTCGAAAATAGTTTTAGCACAGAAAACAATTAGACACCACTGCCCAGATAATTGGAACAACATACCCAATCATATTAAACTCACTGCATCTGTCTTTTCTTTTCAAGCTTCATTAAAAAAAAACCCTTTTATCCAGATATTCATGAATCTCCCAACTGCACTTGCACCCACTAGCACACACTTCATTTTTCAATTTCTACTTTTTTCCCGTTGTTTGATGATTCGTGACATTATTATTTTTTCTTACAGACACAATTAATTTCTTAGGTTTCCATGTTATGTAGCCCTTCCCTTTTTTGGCTGCTATGCTTCAAGCATACATTTGCTAATATAGTTTGCCTTTGCATTTTACTTATTATATATATATTTTTTTATGTATTCATGTCTTCAGTCACTACATATAAGATTGTCACTTGGTTATATATTTAATGCTATATTATGATTATGTCTCAAGCATTGTTAATTTGTTTTGTATAATATTTCAATAAATGCAGAAAATCCTTCCAAAAAAAAAATCAGTCCTCATTTATTCCCCTGAAAACGTCTGTGTCATCGTAATAAACATAATTACCTAATAAGCATGAGTGTAATTTTATACATTTTGAGAATTTTATCTAGAAAAAAAAAAAAAAAAAACAGACATATATAATACAAACCTTCTAGGATTTTCCATGGCGGAGAATTTATTTATGACACTAGTTTTCAATATTAACCAATGTAATATTTGTGATTAGCATAAAAACCCAGTAGCGCCCCCCCCCCCCAAGTAAGGTCCGTATTATTATTTTTTCTCGATTTATTTATTTTTTTTTGTTTGCTCTTTTGTGTGTGTGTGTTTTGTTGTCTTTTTCCTTTCTCATTTTTCTTCTTATTATGCATTCTTTATCAAGGAAGTGTGGGGCTGGGTGGGAAAGCTGAGTATGTGTTTTTCTTGTAAATTTTTATTATTATTATAACTTAGTCAATTATTTTGATTTAGTGGTATTGTAAATGAAAACAAATGTTTAATTTGAGATTTATCTGCAGATTATGGGTATGTTTGTGTTTTCTTATATTAAGAGGTTTCTAGAGCATGTGGAAGATTTTATTCTGAATTACTATTCTGATTATAAATTGTAAAAGATATATGTACAATTCTAAGTTTACTTTTGGAATAATGGATTTAAATTGTTTATGTTTGCATTCTGATTCAACTAGGTCATGTAGGTTAATGATGTCACGTAATTCATCATTTTCACATGTTTACCTGTATTCTAATGAGAAGAAATTGAATATGATTTTAAAAAAAAAATAAACCGCCAAGGTGCCATCTAGAATGGCCTGAAAAAATGAATAAATACAGCTCTTAATGTTTTCCCTGATGACGAATTCATGAATGATACTAAATTTCCATTTTAACATGTTTGAATAATTACTATATCGTGATTAGAACAAATAGCATAGTGCATGAAGGATTATTTATGTGCAATATATATTGTATATCCTATGCCATTTTATATCGAGAAAGTCAGAAAACCTGAATGAAAAATACAGTTTTTCTGTGGTTTCCTTTGACGAGGAATTCATTTATGACATTATTTGATTGCATGGAGAAAGAAAAACGAAAACTATTGTCATGATTGGACGTCACAGGAACCCTTAGAAAAAAAGAATATTGTTTGTTTTCAGAATTTAGGATTACAAGCTATTACTGTAAGCTAATTCGATGATTATGATGATTATGCTAATTGGGCTAATATTTAAGAAAAATGCTGAAGGTTGCCAAGGTGGCGATCAAGCTGAATTTACTTCAATACTCATCTAGAACATTAATCAAACAAATGAATGTACTTAACAACTTTTCCAGGTCTACGTGGCCTATGAGACCGTCTACCGTTCAAAGGTGCGTACATTATGATATGAATGTTTTCAGTGGCGTACATTCACGAAGCGACTCTATTATACCTGATGAATAACCCATTGCAGTACCCCACTTGAATACAGTGCGTGGCGTCAGGTATTTACACGGGTAAAAATGTGGTTGCCCTCCAACGAACAGACCACACCGAAGCGCGACGAAACGCAGACAAATAAAAGAAAGGGAACAAAAGAACAAAACGTGGAGGTAAAAAAGGAGGGAGTGCCATTTCAATCTTTTTATTATAAGTCACGTTTGATGCCGGAGGGATGAACTGCTTCAGGCATATTTCAATTTAATTTCGAGCTTTTTTATCGTATCCTTCGATACATTCCCTTGTCACGATTGCAAAAAGTGCTTGGAATGCTTTCAGGTCGGAATAGCAAAAAGGTCTATGCTTGCGCTTCGCGCTTGCATCAATAGATTAGTAACAATATTCTCTTCATAATGTCACTGAAAACAGTCCTTACTTGTTGTATTTCATGTCTGAATGGTTCACCCTCCTTGATGATAAATGAAGTTCACCCTCCTTGATCGTATAACTAACTCTCTATGAAAGGTTGAATTGAATAAAAAGAGAAATATCCAACAAGCTTAATTATGAAGATGTCATCTAAAGTAATAAAGGTGGTTTAGGAGGTAAATTTCAGCTTTAATAAAAAAAAACAGGTACATGCCCATCCTGGTAGTATGCTAATAATGAAAACTTATGACGACGCCCACTCTCCATTTATTTTCATGTTATCATACAAGTTACATGAAATATGAAATATGTAGATTTTCTCATTATAATTAAAATGTGAAACAAAGTTTTAATCCTCCCTGAACACGTAGAATTGTCATAGTAACCTATATTGTTTTGATGAAGGGTTTCGTAATTTTCATGTGAAAAATTAAATATTGTATTCATATAATAAGATAGATGAGTAATACCATCGAGTCTCACTTACATCTCACTGTGTTGTACATGGAACTATTTTGTAAAAAAAGGAGTGAAGTTTTGAAATGTCAACTTTTTTATTATTACTTCACCTCAGATTTTCATTTCTTAATATCAGGTTGATACTGAACCCCTCAAAAAAGTTTGGAAATCTGAGTTTGGCCATTCATTTCCCCCAACTCCCAATTTAACACAATTCATATTTGACATCATTAAATAGATAATTTAATTTTCTTTAAAAGGATACCATGCTTTTGATGATCATGCCGTCACGAAAAGAGCAAGATTCGAAAGTGTAGGATGAAGTCGAATTGAAAAGCTGCAAAATGAGCAGAAATAGTCATACAGATCATAAAATCCATTCAAATCAAGCACCTGCTTCTTTAGTGATGGTTTTGTGAGATTACATGGTTTGGGTCATGGTTTGAAATACCCATGCATGTTTCTTTGTTATATGTTTGCTTGTGCTGAGGTGTGTTTGATTCCATGTTGATGTTAAGGTGCATGAGAATAATTAAAAGAAACCGCTAAGAAACTCACTCATCACCACTGAAAAAAGAACAGTGACATTCAATATTGTGTAATTTTGCAACTTTTAAATTTGGCATTGCCCTGCATTTCAAGTCACTGCACCTACATTTGAACCATAATCACATCATGTTGGGTATCATTTTAAAGAAAATGAAATGATCTGTTTATTGATATTAATAACACATATTTCCTAAGACTGATATGAAATTATCGATCAAAGTCAACGAAACCGCTGAGTAACTCACTCATCACCACGGAAAAAAAGAACAGTGACTTTCAATATTTGTCATTTTGCAACTTTTGAATTTTGACCTTGCCTCACATTTCAAGGCACTGCACCTCCATGTGAACCATAATCATATCATGTAGGGTGACATTTTAAATAAAATTAAATGATCTATCCGTGGTATTAATAACACATGGACATTTACTAAAATCCCGGAGGAATTATCCATCAAATTTGAATTTCCAAACTTTTTTTGAGTTTAGTATGATGTTTTTTCTCAAAGCAATGTTTTGTTGGATAGGACTTGACTTCTAAATAAGCTTAATTAATCGGTTTTCTGGTTGGAATGTCAAAATTTAGAGGCTCGCACTTCGCGCTAGAAACATTCGTTTGATCAGATACGTATCCTACTCATGACTACAATGGCCACTGCGTCGTTACGTGTTGACCAATTTTCATGAAACTGGTACCATTTGATAGGAAATTCAGAGAGGAATCCAAAACATGCATCGAATAATGTATAGGAGCAGTTTATAAGGTCATGACTTTTGACCATAACTTTGACCTTGAGTTTGACCCCCGGACAAATAATTTTTAACTTGATTTTCGTGTATTTAAATTATTGGTATGATATCGACAATATATGTTAAAATAAATGATTATATTTTATTTCTTCACATTTAAAATCTCTTCCAAAGATACCATGAAATTTCACTGTAGTCCCACACACTGATATTCATGTTAGTAAAGTGTTTACCAGTTACATGATTTCTTCCAATCTCCAGTTACAGCATGCAAACACATAAAAAGAAATTAAGCTTTATCGCTTTACAAATAAAAGATTAAACCTTTATGCTCATGAATAGGTATCTGTTTAGGCATTTTATGATTCAGCAATATATATCATATACATATATATACATGTTTATATTTTGATGATAAAAGTGAAGACTTTACTACCATGAATATATATGATATATATTGCCAAACATCAAAATGAATATATATTGATGAACACCAAAATGCATAAACAGATACCTATTCATGAGCATAAAGGTTTAATCTTTTATTTGTGAACTGATTAAGCTTAATTTCTTTTCATGTGCTTGCATACTGTAACTTAAGATTGGAAGAAATCATGTTACTGGTAAACACTTTACTAACATGAACATCAGTGTGTGGGACTACAGTGAAATTTCATGGTATCTTTGAAAGAGTTTTTAAAGGTGAAGAAATAAAATATCATCATTGATTTTAACATATTTTGTCAATATCATACCAATAATTAACATACACGAAAATCAAGTTAAAAAATTATTTGTCCGGGGGTCAATCTCAAGGTCAAAGTTAAGGTCAAAGGTCATGACCTTATAAATTGCTCCAATACATTATTCGATGCATGTTTTGGATTCCTCTCAGAATTTCCTATCAAATGGTACCAGTTTCATGAAAATTGGTCAACACGTAACGACGCAGTGGCCATTGCAAGGTGAAGGTCACGCCCATTTTTGTCAAAACAAGAAGAAAAGGGCGGGCCGTAGCACGAGAACCGAGGGACCGATTGGACTATTTTTTTTTGTTTTGTGCTTGGGCCATGTTGAATTTTATGTATACCAAATTACAACAAATTCTGAAACGGTCGGGTGCAACCACTAGGTGAATCCAGATGGAATGACCCTGGACTAGTTCCATTTTTGCCTAGAGAGATTTTTCAAAGATCTTTTTTTTATTTAAATTTGTAGTTAAGACTCTGAATTAATGCAAGTCCGAGATTTGTAGTCTGAGTAGTCAAAGTAGTCAAAGCCCCACAACCACCCTGTCTGACGGAAAAATCGCTGTGCTGACCTGAAGGCCAAACCGGATCGCCTTTTTTTTACCAGGATTTTATTCGTAATGACAGTAGAACCTTTCAATTTCACACTTTAATTTTACACTTTTCCCTGCAGATTTCAATAAAATGGCTGTGCGGAACATTGCAAGTTTAGAGCTCTACGCGTTCATCGCATTGATGACATTGATTATGGTGATCACCACAGAGAATGGTAAGACAACACATATAGCCTAGAAGATATCCTGATATCTAAACCAAATTGTGTATTATTCAAGTATTCAGTGATAAGGCATATCACCCGGGGGTGGGGGGGGCACTTCCATTCACGAGTGGATACCATGCGCGACCATGGGTTCTCGAAAAGCACCCTAAACACGTAATTTCCATATTCTGAAAATGCACCCCTTAACAAGTATTGGCGTGTGAACCCCTACCCTTAACAAGTATTGGAAACAAAACGATACTCTTGGCAAATATCCCTTATAAAAAAATTGAATGGTATACCATTGACTACCATTTATCATACACCATTGATATACCATTGGAATACCATTCGCACAGCACCCACCATACACAAATGGTATTCCATTCAAGCCTCAATGGTATACCATTCAAACTAATTTAAATAATTGGGACGTTACTATTACCATATTCATGAGCACCATTTACCATTCATATACCATTGATCAAACACCATTCACCATTGATCTACCATATGGCCACTATAGACAGGTTTACCATTGACCACCATTCACCATTCAGCCACCATTCACTGGCCTACCATTTACCATTCAGCCACCATTCACTGGACACCACTGGCCTACCAATTACCTTACACCATTCACCATACACCATTCGTGTACCATTCACCATCCGCTTACCATTCATCGTACACCATTCACTGTACACCATTCGCGTACCTTTCACCGTACACCATTCGCGAACCATTCACCGTACACCATTCACCGCTCACCATACACCATTCAACTACCATTCGTCGTACACCATTTGCGTACCATTCACTGTACACCATTCGCGTACCATTCGCGAACCATTTGTGTACCATTCACCGCTCACCATACACCATTCAACTACCATTCGTCGTACACCACACACCGTTCACCATTGATTGACCATTCACTTTACACCATTCTACCATACACCGTATACCATTGACCTACCATTTACAGTACACCATTGGCCTACCATACACCATTGAACTACTATTCACCATACACCATAGGCTTACCATACACCATTGGCTTACCATACAGCGTACACCACTGACCTACCATTTACCATGCAACGCTGTCATACACACTATACTATTAGTCAACCATTCAAATAACACCATTGGTCATACACTACAGACCACAAGAGTAAATTCAATGGTAGACCAATGGTTTACACTGAATGGTAGACAGTAGAACAACGATGTGCAATGTTTAGTAGGCCAATAAAGTACAGTGAATGGTAGACCAATGGTGAACAGCATATCTCTGGGGTTAATGGTAGGCTTAATAATAGAATAAGTATACACAAGAAAAAAATGAAAACAGTTACTTATTTCAACAACGTCAATAAAATGTTTTACTATAAGTAAATGGCACAGAGTATTCACAAGTATAGACTTTATGATTAAAGTGCATAAGTTATTAATATATATATATGACTTAGCTATTCGTTGATATCTATACTCTGTCAATCTTGTTATCTAAAAATAAACATGTATCAAGACAGAGTTTGATTGAAAAACACAACAAATGAAGACTAACATTTCCAAGAATATACCGGTTCTCTCATTTTGCTTTTTACATGGATTGAGTACTTGGCAAAACCACTGTTCTGCATACAAACCTGATACTTGTTATACAATAAACTTGATGTTATATCTGTTGTGTGTAATTGCTTTCAACGACATTAATAAACATTTTTTTACTTATAAGTTCAAGTACAAAAGAATATTGACAGGTATGGCATGAAAGCACCATATTATGAATACATGTGACTGTGCGACTCCACAAGAGATCAATGATTGCACTCCACATAAATATTATGTTAATCTTCCTATAAACAAATTTACATGTAAGACAGAGTTTGGACAACAAACTAATGAACACCAAATTTCGAAGATTAAACTCAAAATATGTGATAGCCTTCACATGGCGAAATGAATAAAGGGTACCACACCTAGAAGAAATGAAATATCCCCAAAAGGGGGGAAAATAGTATCCCCAAATTGGTCTCTTTTTTTCTTTTCACCTAAAAAGATATATCAGTGGCATGTTTCTACATAGAATTGTTAAAAGGTATTACCCACCTAAGTATCCAGAATCCCGGACAACTTTCCTGTAGAAACAGACGCGATGCGGTTTATTGATAAATTGCATCGCGCAAAATACGGTTTCTCATAACCATCTCTCTGAGAGGTGGTTATTGCCATGTTAATCCGTTTAACTTTTCTGTAAAAACACGGGGCAAAATAGCATACGTGTCTGGCTTAAGTGCTTGAACCAAGAAGTGCGATCTCACAGTATACATGTATTCTGGCCGTTTTTTATCTCGCCAGCTGATCGCGAAACATGTGTACCTGCTACAATGAGTGAGATCTACCATGAATTTTGAAAATTTTCCTAACGAGATGCAGTTTTTGACATACCAAAATGCAATGTGAGGTTATAGGTTGAATTTTCCCATTTCCGCCGTATTTGCGACGCGAAATGCAAGTTAATTAGATTACTCGGTCTGTAGAAACAGGTTGGTTTAAGAACAATAAGGTTATTCGATTCGAGTCCGGAAAAGATAAACTGTTTTTAATGATTTACTGTAGAAACACGCCATAAGTTTATCATAAATACAATAAAGATACATTAAGAAATAAATAATATATCACACATAGAAAGAAAATATAATGAAATTAGGGTAAGAAAATTATTCAATTTGGAACACTAAAAAACATAAGAAAAATAGAGACCTTTTTTGCAAAATATATAGAAAATAATATATACAAGATAACCACTTATTTCTTTTCTGTCTATTTTTGTTGTGTTGAATCAGATGAATAACTCAACTACGTGTGAGAAATAATATGATTATTGTCTTACACAGTAAATCAGTAGTCAATCGTAATTTTTTACAACCGAGCTTGGACAAAATTTAAATTCATATAATACAAAAAAAAATAAATTGTGATCTTGTATATACATGAGGACTTGCAGAGAACAGTTTTACCAAAAAATAACAACTTTAATTCGTCAAAACTTTGTTAATCCTCAACAAATTTTGATGAAATTTTCAGTGTTTGTCTAATGTACACTTTGAATTATATCACATAGCTTTCAGTCTCGAGTACCTCTAGCCCTTCAATCAAACTGGTTGAACGACCGGTTACATATTACATATAACATAGTTATAAGGAGAATGAAGGGGACCATAGAAAGAAAGCATGAGAAAAGGGGAGATTTTGGTAGGGAGAGAATGAATCAGAAAAGGATCATGCTGAAAATTTCATTAAAATCTGATAATAACAAAGTTATTGAATTTGAAATTTAACAACATTTTGGTAAAAAAATAACCCAATGTACACATGATCGTCAGGAATATTTGTTAGGCTTATTGTATAAAATGAAATAATTATTTCATATTTTCATACATGTGTGTATGATATGTCCCAAGTATCATATCATTATTTCCAGCAATGCATATCTTCACATTAAAGGTCAAGTCCACCACAGAAAAGGTTGTTTTGAATCAACAGAGAAAATCAGGCAAGCATCATGCAAACTGTTTCATCAAAATCGGATGCAAAATAAGAAAGTTATGGCATTTTGAAATTTCGCCTATTTTTCACAAAATAGTTATATACACAATTTACCCACATGCATACGAGAGAATCGATGATGTCCCTCACTTTTTGTTTTGGTTTTCATTGTTTGAATTGTACAATATTTAAATTTTTACAGATTTGACAATAAAAACATAAAAATAAAACTTAATTTCATAGGACAATGAGGAGGAAATTATGATATTTTATATTTAAAAATCAAAGAAAAGTGAATAAGCGATGTCATCAGTTCCCTCATTTGCATACCGACCTGGATGTGCATGTAACTATTAAGTGAAATTGAGCTAAACTTAAAAATGTCATAACTTTCTTATTTTTCTCTTTTTGATTTTTCTCTTTTTGATTTTTCTCTTTTTAATGAAATCAACTTTTTTGTTAGGGTGGACATGTCTTTGAAATAAATTTTCACTCCATTTTTTATAGTTCTCGGAGGACAAAATGTAAATTAGCACGACTTCTTGTAATAAAATACAAAAGAACACGTGGGGATATGACATTAGCTTAATTGTGGGTACATCGTGGTCTAGTGGTTCTGACTCTCACCTTTCAAACAGAGGGTCGTGAATTTGAGTCCTAGCCATGGTGTGTTTTCCTTCAGCCCGAAATTCATCCACACTGTGCAGCACTAGACCCAGATGAAGTGAATGGGTACCCGGCAGGATTAATTCCTTGAAGCTGTAATAAGAAATATTGGATGAAAACAATGCAAAGGACAGTATATTAGCTAAGGATTCAAAATATGAATGCTTGTCGTGTGTGTAAGCTTTCTTTAGGAGTTCATATATTTTTTTTATATATCGAGAAATTTGCAGTATACTCTACCATTCAATTGAATGATACCAATTAACAAATATCAACAAAACATTTTGTAAAATATGATAAACAATTTATGTTTAACCATAGATGGGTAGACAATAACCTATTATCTAATGGGAGGTTGCCCCAATGATGACAATTACCACAACAAATTAATACCTGGGGACAAAGTGTCCACCCTTTCCCCCTCAGCCAACATACTGATTTTTTTTCTGGGGGGGGGGGGTGTCAGAAAAGACGTGCGCTCCTCTAAATAGGGATGACATTTGTCCTTTCTTATGATTTTTTACCATTCCTGACAAGGTTTTTTTTCAGCTATGCCACTGCAGGAATACAATCTGTTTTATCTCATGAAGCTTTGCAATTTTTTCTACTGAAGAAAATTCTTACACACCTACCTTTCATAAACCCCAATTGTTTCTTGTACACGGCATGTTTGCTGTGTTCAACACCTGTCGTGTCATTCCCAGATAAGGCTGGACCATCTACCTTATCATCCAGTGTATCCGTCGTCCAAACTTTGAAAATGAAATAAAATCAATTTGAGTGTTGTAAAATATGCATGTATGTGCAGATACAAACAAAAATAGAATACTAATATAGTAACAGAAAAAGAAAGATCTTTGAACTTTAATTTTAAAGATATTTTTCATGGATCTCTGATTACCAGCCCAGAATTCAGGATAAAAATAAGGAAATGTGATAGTATTCAGCGTAGTTCAGACAAGGCTGTATTATAACTGTGCATGCTTTATACTAGTAATAGCTATGTCATCTGAAATCAAATTTCCAGAGCAGCAATTTTCAAAAGGAGGGTAATCGATGACATAAAATCCATTTTCTGGTATTGACAATCGCAGTAGCAGATCCAAGTGGGCACATTTGACCTGTGCCCCCACCTTGAGAGCAATAGTCGATGTGTTTGATAAAAATGTGGCTTTCTTACACAAGTGTTTCCCCCCTTCGAAAGTTACAGCAAATATTTATATTAAAAATATTAGAGTGAGGATCTCTTTTTTGGTTTGCTTGTTATTTAAAGTTTCCCTTGAAAAATGTGCCCCACTACCCCCTTTGAGAAATAATGGATCCGTTCATGGACAATCATATGTCAGTGGATGAACTCCAGACATTGTTTTAGGCAAGTTTTGATCAATAAATAAATAAAAACAGACAAAATGTGATCACAGGACAAACTTAACTTTAAAAAAGGATAAAATTTACTTTAAAAATTGATTGCCTAGCCCCATGAAAGGATCTAAGAATACCCTCCCGCACTAATGCAGTTTCACACCAGCCAACTAGCATGCAACCTTCGAGCAAAACTCCCCACCAGAATTGTCTACACAGATTTTGAGGTCAATACACAATATGCCCACCACTTTTCAAAATATTGCAGATCGCTTGGATTCGCCGTCATGTTGATATGGACCGAAGTTATGCGATCAAAAGATTCGCATGCGGCATGCTGGCAGTTTGTTTGCCACATGTTAGCATGATTTGGTTGCTAAATTCAGTCCATGTAAATATTACGGCGAATCCGAGCGATCCGCGAAGTGATGTCTATGGATTAGATCAACGACGTCCAGATCGAAGACTAAATACAGCCATTCTCAATATTTTGAAAAGCGGTGGGTATATTAACATCGAAATGTAACTGAGAGACCTGTCATGACATTTGGGAACAAGTTTTGGTGATGAGGTATAATCGGCCGGTGCAAAACTGCATTAGCGCCAGTTTTCTCTGCATAATTATTGCAGCCTCTGTAGAAAAATTGAATAGGAATCGTGTGTCACTCTGTCCAGCCACAGTTCCACACACAAAGTGCACATTTTACCATTGAAATAGTATGTGCAATGAGTGGTGTGTACAGTGTAGCTAAGTTATAGGCCTGCGTAGCCTTTATAATTTTTTAAACTTTAGGACTCCTACCATGTTTCACCTCCATTTTATCTCATGTACCAACATCTATCAACAACAACAAAAAATTATAGGCTTAATTTCAAAGCAATATTTGTCGGCAAGTTTTCAATTTCAGTGAATTAACGTTGTGCAGTAACGGTCTATTTTACAATTAAAACTTTGACAGTCTTGACACTAGCATTAACAAATCATTCATTCATGAATTCAATGTATTCAGAGATGATAAACTGAGATGTTTTTTGTAAAACATTGACAATAAACATCAGGCAATATGAGCGAATTACTATTCAATGCTCGCCGAACTAAACTCAGCCAATACAAAGCATAAACCATAAGCACTCCCTATCGTCAAAGCCACGTCCCGGCCCGTAGAGCAGCCGTCAGCGCCAACGGGGCAGTGACGGTGGTAGTGCAGTGGTCGAACTTTTTGAGACAATTTGAGAAATAAATCAAAGAAAATTGTTATAGAACTTACTGTTTAGCCTTCCACAAATGACTTTGAAGTCGCTGTCCGAATCTGGCCCGTGTTCCTTTAGTTCTTGATGAATTATCGACGGACTTATCAACAGCATAACGGTAGTACCGGTAGATCGAGTTTTCTTTTTCAAATATTGCACTTGGCGGTTAGACGTGCGCGCGTGCGCGCGAGAACAACACGTGTAATAGAGCTGTACCTGGCAAGCAGCCAAGCGGCCTGGCTCGCCAACGCATATGGGGGGGGGGGATAAATTATGACCAAATCTGGGGGAGGTGACTTCTTCGCCAAGATAAATACACATCCCGATATGGGTGGGGGTGAATTAAAACCAAATCAGGGGTGTCTTCTTTTTCCTCTCGATTGGTTCTGGGTTGGAAACCATGATGGCGTGAGATTAATTTTTGCCACTGTTTTCCTTTGATCTTGGAATCTATGAAAAAAAGTTTTCGATCCCTTCATTTTTCCTTTTCTCTCTTTTCTTTTTTATTTTCGTTGTCTTTTTTCTTTTCTGTTAAACTTTCTTTTCTTCTTTGCCTTTTTCTTTTTTTGTTTTTTCCCTTTATATATATATATATATTTTACTCATTCCTCTTCCCTTTTAATTTGCTTTTGTTTTGATTGAAATTGAGATTTCATTCAGTATATTTCTTTTCTGTTACATTGTACTATACCCTGTATGGCGGCAGCGAATTCTGATAGGGGTGGGGGAGCAAGACAATATGGATAAATCATTTCAATCAAGTAATGACCGGCCTATAGAATAGCTCTCCTCTTTATGAACGCCGTCCGTGAGAAAAAATAATTAGGGCCTAAAAATAGAATAAGAATTTTGAAAATATCATTTGTAAAAAAAGAGAGGAATAATTCATGATTGGAAGCAGCTATAGTAGCGTACAAATGGGTTCGGAGGGGGCTTTGGACGTTGCAGACTGACCATATCAGGGTTTGCGGAAGGGAATTAGATAGAGGTTGGGGGACCAAGACAACCAACAGTGAATTGATTTTGAGCAAAAAATGGGGCATTGCAAGAAACTTGCAATCTAACGAAAATCAATTTCACACTCCAAAATCAATTGAAAGTCATACTTTTCATTGCAAACTTGCAACTGATTTATTGTTTCTTCCATAAAAAAATCCAAATTGATATGTTTTGGATCAAATTAATGTATATAACCTGTAAATTTGCATCTTGGGATTATCTTTTTGGAACACTCCAGATATAGTTCTCCTCATGAAAAGCGGCCATAAATAAGCAAAATGATTATAAATTGAATAGAATAAAACTTTGAAATTAAAAATATGAAGAACGTAGTTTAAAATAAAAACAAACAGTATACCGTACGATAGAGGAGCTACATTTCTTCCGTTCAATTTTCACTACCAAGAAACAAAAAGCGAAAAGGAAACAAAGGGAAAAAGAGAGGATGGTGATCAATGTACAATTTTCTATTTAGTACGATACGCATCTCGTTCATGCTCCCTAAAATGTGCATGTTTGAATTTCAAGATTTTAATGGTAAATGATTACACGGAACTTTCGGGAGCGGCTGTGAAATAATTTGTCCGTTGGTATTAAGGTACAATTAAAACCCTTTTTATCAAATAAGATTTCATTGACTGATTGATTTTATTTTTGCACCCATTACATGAGATTTAACCGTAAATAGACTGGGCTATTTCGACGCCTAAGAAGACTGGGGGGGGGGGGGCTGATTCAGCCCCCCTTATGATCTCGGCCGTCGATCGCGCGATCGCGACGAAAATTGGCACATGCGTTACCCATGGCATTATCTACAAAACTATAACATCAAATTCCGCAAAAATCTCATATCTCATTAATTATGCTAATTTATGCATAAAGTCGCAAGTTTGCTCTAATTAATAAAATAATGCCCCTGAAATGCTAATTTTTGTTTCACATACTCTAGATAGGCATCTGATCAAATATATTTCAAAAAAATTTCAAAATCACATTTATTTTCTTATGTATTCTATTGTTTTCTAAATTTCTTATGTATTTCTCTGTTTTTCGACTTTTTGTTTTATATTGTTTTTCAGTGGAAATTGTCGGGGACTTTATTTTGACCATAAAAAAGATAAAATTGATTGATTTTAAGCAGTAAAAGGAAAAATAATGATACATTTATGAATTTTGGCTAAAAACACTATTTGCATTGGATTTGTACACAAATTCACGTTTTTGAGTAATTTTGGGTCTGCATGCACTTACAAAATGTTGCGTAATTTCGGAACCGCGTACCCGGGGGTCACAATTTTGGTCTCAAAAGTTGCGCGAGACTTGAAAGTAAAACGTCAGTGAGCGACGCGGTCAAAACAATTCGTGCGGCGGATTTATCGCGAAAAATGTCGAGGGGGGAGGCTGAATCAGCCCCCCAGTCTTTTTAGGGTTAAATTTAGAAGGCAATATGTACAATTGTGCAATATACAAATTTATAGTATTGTATTATAACCACTGGATCAATAATATTTAAAAACATATATTCCTTTTACTTAATAAGGACAAAGACAATTTAAAAGAATGCAAGAGACCATGTTTACGATCATGAGCGATTACACTTGATTGGGGGAAGCTGCTCGCATAAAAGTCACGACTCAAATATTTTATTAACTCTAAATACTTTTAAATCTTTGATATATTTTCTTTAAATCTTCGGAATTATGCTATTGGGTAATGCATTTGGGCATACCATTCACCATTAACACAAATGGCATTCATTAGGCACACACCACTAAGCCACTATGGCGTTACAATTATCCAACAACTATCCAATGATTATACCACTAGGCACATACTACTAAGGCGGCTTGTCAAAGGTGTGCGTGCGTTTTTA
Source organism: Lytechinus variegatus (assembly GCF_018143015.1). Lineage (NCBI taxonomy): Eukaryota > Metazoa > Echinodermata > Echinoidea > Temnopleuroida > Toxopneustidae > Lytechinus > Lytechinus variegatus. The sequence continues at coordinate 19,615,643 of NC_054747.1, read as the reverse complement.
CCTTTATATTCTGCGGCGAACCCGCTCAGCGTGCCATTGTCCATTTTTCTTTCCTACGGGTCAGTGCTCTTGCCATTTAAGACGACAGCGTTCCCTTTTGCAGCGAAAACGGAAGCGTGCGCTTTTATCTTTTCTTTTGACACCCCCCCCCCCCCGGTTGGCTTTCCGATAAGATGTTTCTGCATGAGCGCCCTCTATGTCCACGATATCGACGTCTTAGGCAAACTATTAAACGAGCGATCTCTAGTCACTGATCTGGATATCGTTGTGTCCTAGCTTGTATCGGTGTGCGTAGTTCAGTGGGGTATACATTTTCAAAAGTTACGCTTTCACATTTTTTTGATAATTTTTCGTTTCGGGTTTCAGTATATGGCAAAATTCAATAAGATTTAGATTTCATTTCTTTAATAGAACAATTAAGCTTTAGCACGAGCATGTTGTTTTATTTTGAAGAACATACCGTTAAGAAATTGAATTTCTGAAAGTAAGTGTTCAGGCGAGGGTAAGATTTTTTTCATCACACTGAGCCCGCACAATCAGCATTGTCGGGAGAAAAGGAAAGATATGGAATTGACCTTAACATCTTTGTAAACGAAATGCAAAACCCCACGCAAAAGATGCAATATAAATCATACCTGGGTCCCAAAATGATGGCGTTTAAAGCAATACACTGAAACGCTACTGTGAAAAAAACACTAAAAACATAAAATGCAAACGTTTTTTGGTGGAAAAAAGGCTGAAAACTAAGGGCAGCGTTGAAATTCAAATTTGAGCTTAACATAGGTCTATGTTTAATTTAGCCTTCTTGTCAATTTGTTTTTGCTGTGAAATGTCCTTTTTTGAGGACTCTTTTTGGGCGATTTTGCCCCCCCCCCCTTGTGGAAAATCCTAGGTACGCCACTGCATTTGTTTAAACATTTGAATTCTAGAAACTTATATATTCACACATAATACAGTTGCCGTGCAAAACAAACGAATAAAATATAATTTATTTGAACTTTAACAAATAAATTGGATGCTCAAGCTGTCATATCGGTCATTGTAGCTTAAATGCACAATTCTTGAATTTCATTGCCCGAAATTCAGAACAAAAGGTACTTTTGTTACTTTTTAAAACCATTACAAACATCTTTACCTTCGAACGAAATCAAAAGCACTTAAAAATGAATATTGAAATTATCAAAGTTGAGGTAGTCTTGACCATGAATAGAGTTGAGTGTTTATAAAGGAATTATAGCGTCTTCTATTAATCACATTCTACACTTTAATGACCGATGAAAAATATCGCGTGAATGAAAATGCAAATTAACACATTTAAGTGACTCCGACATGATATTGGACAGGAAAAGCTATAAAATCTTTTTACCTGGGATCCGTCTTTATTCTCTTATATAAATTTCCCCTGTGATCTAGAGTGCTCTGTGACCTAGTGTTCTTGATTACCATCCTGGAGCCACATAACCGAAGGGGGGTCTGGGGCTGAGGCCTCAACAAGTACCATGATTTTATGCATGGTGACCCCACCCCTTCAAACCAGCCCACTGGGGGAGGGGACTTAATTATTTCTTTCAATTTTCCTGTTCTACTTATAATATTCAATTTTGTCAACTTACTTCTGATGGTTCCTTTTTCATCCAACTTTATTTCTTCCTTTGAATTTTTCTAAAACTTTTCTATACCTATTCTTTTTTAACCTTCACGTTTGACTTGAACAATACGTGTATATTGCCGTTGGTTTCTTCTTCCTATCAAATATTTAAATTAATCTGCAATGTGTGTATGTCAAATTATTGCGAATTAGATTCCCAGTGTCTAAGGTAAACATAATTTACCGACGTAAAGTTAGTAATACGAAAGCCTCTTTGGCCTAGTTTCCCTTCCAACTTTGTACTCCACCTGTTAATCGTATAGCTGCATTCTGTATAGAATATATATCTAAATATGCACCAAAAAATAAATTAACGTACAGAAAATGGTAATACCTCGATCACATTTGATCTACGGCGGCCATACAGCGAGTCAAAAACAGCCGTTTTATCCATTTTATTAAAAACTATATTTAGAAGGTCCAAAAACTGTTAAAATGACTGTTTTCGACTCGCCTTAGAACAAATGTGACCGAGGTATTTAGCATACTAGATCAACAAGAATGGAGTGCATGCTGGTGCGGATCCTGCCGGAGTAACACAATACAATCAGCGCCGCATTTATTTTGAACAACAGCTGGGCTCTCAAAAGTATTCTGTTCTATTTTTGTGACCTCTACTAAAAGAAGTCAGTGGGTCTATACGGGGGTCTATATTCTGCACATCAGAGGGTACAGTTATGTAGTGAATCCCGAGAGGGATCATCCGGTCCGTGTGCCCCTCCCCCCCCCTTTGAGAGCCTTTATCAAATTTGTTAATGTAAATATGCCATTTTTACACAAGTGTGCCCCCTTTATTTGAAACTCACAACATGTATTTTAATGAGAACATGTCGAGGACCTTCACTTTAGCCTGGTAAACAGAGAGTTGGTAGGCAATAAATATAACTAAAATGTTCACATTAAGAGTAGACCTATAAAGAGGGAAGTTACATGGTTAATCAAAAATGTGTTGATAAAATATCAGTCGAACGTTATGTTATAATCTGCTTCGCCAAATAGGTTTTATGTAATATTGCTCTTTATAAAGGCAAGCATTAAAGTACATTAAATGTCGAAATGTTAAGAAATATAATGGAAACCATATCAAAATGCACATTACGAAAAGAAACAAAATCAAGGTTCTAGTATGGGGACAAAACGAGAACAAGAAAACTACCCATTTGATGCTCATTTTAATTCCCCGAAAGCCGGACGTTGAAAATGACATGGGCCAGCGCATTGCAAGCTGTATTTAACGGCTTACCCCATTGACAAGGTAGATTTAAATTACCCCATTCTTGATTGGGGAGATTAACGTATATTCTTGAACATAGAGGTGGTCTGACGGGTTGCGGATTTCAATAGAAAGATGACCTCTTGATTGGTAGGGGTATGTCAAGGGGAGATTATCACTTTGTCAGCGCGGGTGACTGTCTTGATACTTTGATGTTCCCCGATGTGCCTTCTATTCGAAAACCGTGTTTGCAACTAATCCCAATTATGAGACTATTTGGAATCAAAATGAGAGCCTAACTGCACCCTCTTTATAGATTTCGTTTGAAAATAAAATACTTACGTTTAAGGTAAAATTGGAATATGAGAAGGCGCTTCATAATATGTAAACCAAATGTTGTCACTTTTAAGCTTTATTCTTTTAAATCAAATGTAAAAAATATATGTAAAATAATCTCACAAGCCTAATCTAAATAGTGCGAGCACGAAGTGCGCGCTAATTTGTAATTTTTTATTTCATGTATTTTGTCCTAAAATAGCATTATGGCAATGCTTGTGATCCTAAACGAGATGAATGAATTTAGTACGCATTGATCGTTCTGATAAAAAAGAATCTGTTAACGGCTACTTTTAATTATCTGTAAATGAAAACGTTACATATTTCAACAATCAAATAATGCGAGCGCGAAGCGTGAGCTGAAAATATTTACTTTTCTACCTGAAGAATGGAAGTTCTAAGCAATCTTTGTAATCATGAAAAAGGTAAATACATAACTAAGCAAGCGAAGCGAGCGCGAGGAAAATTTGAGATTTGTAGAATTGTGAATTGTGAGTGGATATGGATCACAGTTAAAAGGGATCATATATGATTCATTATTATTACTTTGAGTTTTGACGCAGGGCCGGGATATTCGAAGAACAATATTCCATCATGTGAAAATTATGACTGTCTTCCTATTTCTCTTCTTATCAAATCGCGAGATGAAACTTTTTGATATTCCATTCTGAAAAAGGGACAATTTATCAATAAATTAATTCATTAATCTAATAAGCCTAATCAGAGCGCGAAATCTGTCAATATTATATATTTAAAGCACTTTTGTAATTATGAATAAGATGCCTGAGTTGATATATTTTTAACAATCAATGTGCGCGCAAATCGCCAGCCGAAAATTGTTGATAAACTGTCATAAAATGGAGATTTTAATTAGTTTGTAATATAATTAATATTGAAATTTTCATAACTCACCAATCAATATGCGAGCGTGCAGCGCTAGCTATGTTTTACAATCTGACATGAATAGGGATATTCTGATAACTAAAATGGAATACAGGAAAATAATAGGTACCTGACAAATCAAATTTTGTGAGCGTGCAGCGGGAGCAGAAAATGTTGATATTCAGACAATAAAAAAATATTTTTTTACAGAACACTTTTTAAAAATGAAAGTTCGATTTCCGAGTTGAAATATGTTATGTATATTGACTTCAAAATTTGATATTTTGAGTTCCATATTATGTGTAAATGACCTAAAAGGCAATGCGAGCGTGAAGCAGTAGCAAAAATTTTATATAATGACATGACATAATTTTTTTTAATTGTTTTCCCCTCATCTTATTAATTCAATCGTTTTCCTCCTATGTTTTTTCTCCACTCTCTTCCTCTTTTTGTCTTTCTTTTCCCGTTTTGTTTTTGCTCTGCAAATAGAGGCAGGAGGGAGGGGCGGGCCCCATGCCCCCCCCCCTAGATCCAACTCTGGAACAATCTAACAGAAAGTATTAAACAAGCAGATGCAAGAGAGAAATTCAAGTCAATGTTAAAACTTTTTTTTTTGGGGGGGGGAGGGTTAAATAGCCTTTCCCTCCGCATGTGAAGCCCCCTATCGTTTACAGCCTATTGTGAATTGTGCAAATACTTTAAATTTTGGTGAAATTCATTCTCTCTTTCTATTTGTTCCGTAGCGTTTAGATACATATTTTGTGCTTCACTTGTAAGAGGTATACAAATAATGTAAATGTAATACTATTAATGGCGTGCGTTTCCCGATCTCCTTATCGAAATCAATATTAATGAGAGAGCACAATATTGTTCTCACTCTAATGGAGGGGGGGGGGGGGTCAGTGTTCTATCAAGCAAAAGACGTAGGCCTATATGTGCATAAGTTCATATCATTGTTGTAATGATAAAGAACCTGATGAATTCTGTTTTGGTATATCGACGTTATTATAAAGTTAATGACAAATGACAATCAATATGATTCAGGCGTACACCGCTTTAACTGATATAACATGCATCCAGAAATCGAAATATCTGATGAATTCAACACGTACGTAGCAGGAATGGCATGCAGTTCGGATGTTACAGCACTCTAAATTAGAATAATCTCTTATTACAAATGTCAATTTTGCTAAAATGCACACAAACTCATAACTTGATATACTCTGGGGGATGATATCGTTGATATAAAAATCGCATCTACCTCGATATGCAATCATTTTTATACTGCATCGGACCTGACATCCCGCAAAATCCTCTATAATTAGATGACCATCCATTCTCTTTCTTTTTAATCTAAATATAATCTATGTCTTTCAGGATCATGATATGAAAACCCTTTTATAACAAACATGATAAATGAAAAACGCGTCTCAAGTTATACATGGTTCATTGCCGGAAATATACCAATCATCTTCGTTTGTTAATGTGTAATCATCAACATTATCACTGATATTATTATTCGTATTATCATGTCCATTAATATCACTTCAAAGTTCTAATTACCACCATCATCATCACTGTTATCATCATCATTCATTCATTATCTATTTCCAATCGTTCTCCAGTATCAAGTTTATAGTTTATATAATCCCAGTTGAGGTGAACGGGTACCCGGCAGGAAGAAATTCCTCGAATGCTCGAGCGCCCGATCAAGGTAGCCGTGCTAAAGCCGGGGTAATAATAGCAGGGCCCTCTGGGAGAACAGTTTTCGGAACTGAAGTGGCTACCCTGGGTAAATATGCCGCTATTATTATTATTATTATTAAAAAAATGAAAGATAATGGTAATGATTATGGTGATGTTGGTAATCATGAACATTAGATCCGTTTTGTGAGATAATTTATGCGATTTTACACGCTAATCGCTACTCGATGATGGTGAAAGAAATCTTTTAATTAGCACAACAGAAGTCGGGGCGGTAGTTACTGCATACACATACTTTAATACACTACATTATTACAAAAGATTCCCCATCGGGCGGGCCAACGGTCTTTTGAAGTAGGTTTATCTATTGAAATTACGACAATAATCACGGCAGCGGATATGGGGAATTCAAGACTGTGAGCTTCTAGCTCTCCTATTGTTTTCTGTGGCGAACACGCTGAGCATGCTATTGTCAATGATTCTCTACTATACGGGTGACTGATCTTGCTTTTTCATGATCATAGGCCAGGGCAATGACTAAGAACAGTTCGATGAGTGTCAATGCCAAGCAATCCTGAAAGGTCAATAATGTTCAATTCTCTATATGGAGAAGCTTATATCATGGCCCTATTTGCTTTTGCTTTTAGGCCAGTAAGTGTACTAACTAATATTAATAATAAATAATCACATTCCATCTATTTTAGAGCAATGACCTAATGCTAATATCACTCTACATATCTCCCTGCAGCTTACGGCCCCATAATTTATCTTCACCCGTGAATTACCGAATTTTGAAGCTTAAATTATTGAACATAATGGCATCCTAGTATTGTAATGATGTAATCACTGCAAGTGCAATATAAATAAAAACATTAATTTAATTCTACTCACATTGATTTTACTTTAGAACAAACTCACCCCCCTCTTCTACTTCTTCTGTTTCTCCGTCGTTATTCTTCTTTTCCACCTTATCATTCTTCTTGTTCTCATCCTTCACTCCCTTCTTCATATACTCTTCTTACGCCTCCTTTTTTTTTTTTAATCTTTTTTTTCTTCTTCTTCATATCCTTTGTCGTCTTTCATTATTCTTTTTCTCCACCTCATCCTTTCCTGCTGCTTCTTTCTTTTCCTTCCTCCCTCTCTTCTTGTTGTTCTTCTACCCACCTGCCCTTCTTATACATCTCCTACTGCTTTTCCTTCGTCCTTCTTCTTTTTCTTCTTGCGTCTCCTTTTTTTCTCTATCTTCCTTTTCCTCTCCGTATCCTTTCTCATCTCTCATTATTAATCTCATCCCTTTTTACTGCTCCTCCATTCTACATGTACGTCTGCTTCTCCTTGGTAATTCTTCTCCTCCTCCTCCCACCCCATCGATATGATGATAAAATTATAATGAAATAATAGAAATGTTAACGAAGATAATACTTATAATAGAGAAATGAAGATGATTGCGATAGTAACAGCGGTGATGACGATATCGATAACTATGGGAGGATATAGACCATGTACAGCACAACGTATCAGGCGCAATTTCAAATATAATTACATGACGATTTCGATCCGAAATATTGATCATAAATCTAGACCTAGTACATTAATATACACTTATCTTTGTAGAATAATGAAATCGCCGCTCAATATTGATAATTCTGATGATCACTAAAACAGAAAAGCATACGTGGGACAGTGTATTATAACATTGCCTCGAAAAATACCTGACATTTGATGGAATTCTGTGCTTATATCGCTCATTTCTCAGCACTTTTACGACTTTCTTTCACAGGGCTATTTGGCAAATATTTTTCATTTATACAAACACTTCGTTGGTAAATTTCATTGGATTCTGATCGAACAAATTTTCAGATCGTTACCACAGTTGGTATTTATCTTCAATTCCGAACATTACGTTTAATACGTTAAGCCAATTAAATGAAGTTATACTTTAGTCTGTTATATGTTGTTTTTATGTTGTACTCTCATACCCCGAGAGGGGATCGATAGGGTGAATAAAATGTAAATCTAAATCAGGGGCGGATCCAGCCTCCGCCAATATGGGGGGGGGGTGATTTTTTCACCCATATTTTCCCCGATCGGCCGCCCAAGGTTGATATTTAATTATTTCTTTGAATTGGTTGTCCCAGTGGCGTAGTGATTATTAAAATTATTTAATAAGTCTTCGCATCATCTTATTCACTCGCCTTCCTCCTCTTATGTTTTCCTCTTCTTTTTTTCTCCTCTCTTTTTTCTTTCTTTCCCTTTTTTTTGCTCCGCCAATAGGGGGGGGGGGGCCTTTGTAAATGTAAATCCAACCAAGAATCGGATCTATACAACATAATGTCTAAAGGTCAGGGGAGGATCCATGACAGGGGGAAAAAAGGTTCCGCTTTTAGGGGGGCACTTTTCTGTTTTGGCTGCATTTTGCATTACAAATTCTAATTGTGCCTCTCATAATGGAAGGGGGCAAGGGCGGCTCCCCCCCCCCCCTAAATCCCCAGTGATAGAAGGGTACAGGAAGTTTGAGGATGCTGATTCATTCATGGCATACAATTTTCGAAATAGACGACCACAATTTCGTAAATATCGAGTCCACGCGCATGCGTACTCTCATTCCGAAGACACAAGTCATAAAATAATTTCACCCCCACCTGATCACGGTTTCTGCGAGGACACAACTCTGCTTTCTCATGAATATTGATTTCGATGCAGAGGCAGAAATCGGGAGAACCCCTCTCAAATTTCCGAGTTTTTTCCACTCTTTCAACTGTATTTCCTCCATTTTTTTCACCCTTCCTCTTATTCCATCCCAATATTATTTTCTTATTTCTCTCTGTTTCCCCTCCCTTTTCTCTCCCTTTGACCTCTTAGTTTCTTTTTCCTCTTTTCACAATCCCTTTTGGTCCCGTTTCTTTAAAACATGGAGATAAAGAAAATAACGAGACAATATGTTATCCTGGGGAAATGGTTGCCCGTCAAAAATATGAAAAAACTATTTAAAACAGTTTCTAATAAATCTTTGTAAATCTTTTATCTTTCTATGCCTAATAGCGCTAAGCTGTTCCGGTCATATTTATTTTATCATTCTATTTCCTTCTGTTTTTTTTTTTTTTTTTTGGGGGGGGGCGTTCTTGACACCTGTTTGAGATGCGAGTAATAATCAATATTCCAAATCGACGTGAATTCTACGAATGGCTTGGGCCTACGAAACGAAAATATGTGGAATCTTATTTTCCCACCTAAAACATGAATTGACTGTCTTCCAATTGCAAAAAAAGAGGTTTTCATGGTTATTGCAACAAATTCGAAAGATCAGTAACGATTTTCGACATATGCGTGATTTTTTTTAAGCTACCGTGGCTTTATGAATGCACCCGATAGATGCGAACCACAGTTCAGAACAGTGACCCGAACTCTCGATCCGACAGTCAATATGAACATGATGAAGGCACACATTTGTTTTGGTCGTAGAGGGAGCTATTTAGAATAGATTCTTTGGCCTTTCGACAGAAATTAAGACTTGCAGGAAAGACGAACAAAAGAACGGTGGCATTAAAGGGTCTTTGATGGCGGCCGTTCCTTTGAAGACAAGGGAACGTTGGGCGGGAAAGCCGAAGCGAAAACCCGGATGCGGGAAGAACGATGAAGAACGGTGCATGGACTTTTGACAAGCTACCTAAGACACAATATTGGGCATATGGAATACCATTGATACCAATCATACCATTAGGCATATGCCACTGAGACTATTGGATATCACTGGGACACCATTGGGTATATGGTATACCATTCACCATACCAATCATACCATTATAGCGGCACATACTACTGAGACACCATTGAATACCTCTGAGACACCTTTGTATACCACTAAGACACCATTGGGTGTATGGTATACCATTCATCATACCATTACAGGCACATACTACTGAGACACCATTGAATACCACTGAGACACCATTGTATACCACTGAGACACCATTGTATACCACTGAGACACCATTGGGTGTATGGTATACCATTCATCATACCAATCATACCATTATAAAGGCACATACTACTGAGACACCATTGAATACCACTGAGACACCATTGTGTACCACTGAGACACCATTGGGTATATGGTATACCATTCATCATACCAGTCATACCATTATGGAGGCACATGCTACTGAGACATCATTGAATACCACTGAGACACCATTGTATACCACTGTGACACCATTCTTTACCACTGAGACACCATTAGGTGTATGGTATACCATTCATCATACCAATCATACCATTACAGGCACATACTACTGATACACCATTGAATACCACTGAGACACCATTGTATACCACTGAGACACCATTGGGTGTATGGTATACTATTCATCATACCAATCATACCATTACAAGCACATACCACTGAGACACCATTGAATACCACTGAGACACCATTGGGTAAATGGTATACCATTCATCATACAAATTATACCATTACAAGCACATACCACTGAGACACCATTGTATACCACTGAGACTCCATTGGGTGTATGGTATACCATTCATCATACTAATCATACCATTAGACACATACCACTGAGACACCATTGGGTATATGGTATACCATTTACCATTAAATAAACTACCAATTACCATTAAGAACTTACCATTGAAACATCACCATTCGCGTACCATTTCCCATTCAGATCACCATTCAACTACCATTCGGCACCATTCAAATACCATTGGCGATTTTTATAAGGGATTCCTTGAAATGAATCCCTAAACAAGTAAAGGAATGTTTAATTGTTATGGGTCCTTCGGCCGTCGGCTTTACCTTTACTATTTGGTTTAGTACAACCCCACCTTCTACACCTCGCGCAAATCGGACTTACATGTATAAAACACGAAGTGTTGGGGCAAAAAGGACATCCTTTATAAAACATTTTAATTTTGTTTTATCATCCCCGCAAATTCGACCCTAAATACGTTTTTTCCTAGCGAAGTAAATACCCTTTTTACATTATTTTTGTGTTTTTGACACCTTATCACGTTATGGCCATATCGTGAAAAAGACATCCTTTTACATGTACGTGTTTTTCGGTCGTGCATGGTATCCACTCGTCAATGTAAGTGCCCCCCGGGCATATCATCAATGTGCACTGCCTGAAGTTCTGATTCTTTCATCAGATACCTGGGACTGATCCTTTATTCCGATCTCTCCTGGAAAACCCTCATTGACTCAGTTGTATCACTTGCTTATCCTCTATTGGGATTCATAAGACTGGTGGCACGTGGTGCTTCTGCATCCTCCATATTCTGTCTATACAAATCAATAGTATTGCCGATCTAAAGGCCTGGTCTCACCGCTAAAGCGTTGTTGGAGCGGTCGTAGAGCGGTAGGGAGAAAAGGGGCGAATTTCGCTCACAAAATTGGGGAAAAAAGTCGAAAACAAAAAAGACAAACACTCGAAATCGAAAATGGTAAACGGTAGCGAGCGGTGATGATTTTTTTCTCTCCGCTCCACGACCGCTCCAACAACAATCGCGCGGCGTGACCATGCCTTTAGAGTATGGTGCCTTCATGGCATCCCACAACCTCAATACAGGTGGAAAAACCTGAGCGTGCAGAGAACAGCGTTGTTGGGAGATGTCCTACGAAGATAGGCTTAAACTTCTGGACTGGTCCTCACTTGCCTCCTGACGACATAACCTCCTATGTTCCTTTGCATTTCAGTTTCTTCATGGAATTTGCAAGTGTAAAGAGCTTAGTGCAAATACATGTATCGTTATCAACCCCGCCATCCTGAAACACTTTCTTTCGGTCATCTGCCCTCTAGAACTCAGGTCTACACGCCTTCCAAGAATTTGGGACACTTCCTTTAAGTGCACGAGATTATGCTTTTTCAACTTCCCCTTTTCTTTTCTCCCTTCTTTAAAGGGAGCACTCCTGTCCAACTCATCAATGCCATCATTTTCTTTCCATTACATTTTTTATTACTTTGTTTTTTATCACCTCATTATTTGTGGTATGATTTCTATAATGACAATGTTTTAAAGATTATTTTGTCTGGTGCAATACACAGTGCATGAATCCGTCCCTTTTTTTGTTGGGTTGTACCTCCAGAACATCTATACCAAATTTCAAATATTTGCCATTACACTTTTTTTTATTCAGATTTGATATGCCCACCATATAACTTAAATAATTTCATGTACTTTGCTTATTTCATTCTAAGATGCGCATCCAACAATTGTGTTTCCTGTTTGCTAATTTAATTCAATTATCTATCAGTAAACATTTGTTACGTAACTAGATTTCTATTTTTTTTTATCTAATTGATATTCAAAAATAATGTTTAATAGTATTCATTGAGTTGTTATGACCGTATCGGTCCAGTTTAAGTTTTTTTTTTAATCTTTCTTTTAACAAAACTGATGGGTGCACATAAAAATCTAAATATCATTACTATTCTTTGTCTTTTACGTCCTTAATTTCCTTTCTTTTCCTTCATCGAAGGGGGCGAGGTTCCTGTAAGTTGGGTGGGTGCTGGAGCCTTGTGAGTACACATTTAAGAATGTGGAGGCATGCTTTTGCTGTTATCTAGCCCATTTTTCTTAAGCTTCCTTGGTGCTTTTCAGGCTCCAGTACCTTACATAAATTTCATGCTATGTTTGTTAAGCATTAATCAGTCCGGCATGGGTATATAATTCCCCCTCTTTTATTTTGCCCGGCATTACACATTTGTCAATAATTTTTGTATAAATGTGTTTTTATTGAAATTTAATTACATGTAATTGTATATACCGGAATGTGCAATACTTTCTCAATGGTTTTTTCTGTGAGGGCTCGCATGCCTCTGAGCAATAGTACTCTTAATTTTACTTTTGCGATCATTTTCCCATGGACAAAACCAACATTTTCTTACTCTCTTCCTTCTTTTCCTTCAATTTCACTTATTTATGTTGAATTATTCAATTTCAGATTGTATTTTTGTCTTTACATTGTAACATTTTGTGTGTTTTTTGTGGCCAAATGAATAATAAGAAGAATAGAACGGCGTAACCTATTTGATGGAGTGAAATACTCGAGAATAGGTGAGGCATGAATCACGTTGAAATTGTTATACAATTTTAATTTAATAAAACAAGCAAAAAACGACTAGTGCTTGTTTTTTTTGCGACGGAGTCAACCTAGATAAAACCTCGGTCAAACATGATCATATGCAATCGTCGCGTTTTATATAGATTTGTTCCATACGCCATGTCTACTCAACTCAAAATTTGTGGCTCATTTTGTACTCTGCTGTCAATTTGAATTATTTCATTTTTGCTACACGCAATGTGAGGTACCTATGGCATTCAGAATAGATAAAGTGCATAATGACAATGATAAAAAAAGAGAACCGGTATTCATAACTATTCTCGATTTCCCTGTCGGTTTGCAATACAATTCAAGTTCAAATTTAAGTCGAGGGTAAAGTTAGTTTTAAGAATTGTTTTCCGATATGAAAATAGCTAGGTTCATATGTTTTGTATGATTGTTTTTGTTTCAGATTTTCCTGTGGGTGAGGTACTCATGGATGACAGGCCTGTCATTCTACGAGGATATGACGGGATACTGCATTGTCGATTTAGAGGTGAACCATTGGCTGTCTACTGGGAAAAGGGTAAGGGCATGGTACTGTCTTTGAATGATTGTTTAAGTTATTGATTGTTTGATTGCATTTAATGCTTTTTCAAATTCACTTCATATCAAAATTTATAATAAGCT